>NC_073695.1:88233901-88546210 GCF_029784165.1 Wyeomyia smithii
ATATATATATATATATATATATATATATATATATATATATATATATATATATATATATATATATATATATATATATATATATGTATATATATATATTCGAAAAATCGAGAGAAAATTTCTGAGGAAATATTCCAGAGTAATTGTAAAAAATCAACCAAGAGCAATCAAACAAACCGATGTGCTTCTTGTTACAATTTTTTCAGTATAAGCCTGATATATCTTATTTACAGAAGGCTATTTCTGTCGCGGCAGGTCACTATTAATTTCAATTTTAATCCTCAATCAGAGAATGACTGTTGTAGGCAAAAAACGAACAACGGTTCGTTCCGCAATATATCACAACATTACATTGAGAAAATATGTTTTCCTCTCCTATCTAGAGCATAATTTCTTGTAACAAGATGACCTCACCTTTAATCATTTCTATGTTGAATACGGAAAAAATGGCCTCCCATTTTCTCAACCTGTGCTGCCTACCGTCAATTGTCACGTGCACCGGTTACCGTGTCACAAACGGGTCGTTAAATGTGACTTCTTATGGCAGCAGAAATTAAGTGAACCCCTCCCCTGGGTGGATCGGTAGTGGTGACTATCATTACAGCCAGCTGCCACGTCATCTTAGTAAATCATATGTAAAGATCTGTTCGTCCTCTCAGATTGAGCACATCCGGTGTATTACCTTTTTTGTTCGTTTTGATGACACCCGTTAAGCGCTGATCCATTCATATAGACATTCCAGACACGTTCCCCAACCGGAAGGATTCCCGTTTTGCAAGTTAAGAAAATTGCCTTCAAACAGTCAAGATATGAGCGAAATAGGCAGAAAAAGCAAACTCATATGGCGACCTCAAAGTGCCCTTTAGGTGGAATCGTAAAAAATCACGCACACAAATTGATGGCTTTTTGGGCAGCTTGCAAACGACCTTCGACTGCCAAACAATGACCAAAACCAGATCCTTATAAAGGCATCGTTATCGTCACTGTCACCCGCAGGGAGATGGCACCACAACTGCATGCAAACTGCCAATGATGTCATTGTTTAATCTGCATAAACCCAATGCAAATGGGCGCTTCTCCAGCAAATTTCAGCCTGTTGTTCTAGGCTTGTGGTGCAGTGCAATTTAATTTAATACTACTAAGAGTAAAAGCTGTTCGGATCTACAGTTGGTCTTGGTGTGAAGCTATGTGGTAGGAAACAACATATAAAATGTTCATTAGACATTATAGGACTATTAAGGACATTATAGGAATATCTGTTTCGCCTCTCCGAGACAGAGAAGGCTCTATTATAAATTCCGGGCAGGCCCGGAACAAATAGGGATGATAAGAGAAGTTTGCTTGTTCCAGCTCCGAAAATGTTTATTTTCACAAGGTTTGTTATGCTTGTATTTGCTGTGTTAGGGTTGGTGGATACAAAACGCATGGTTTAGTGGCACGAAAGTAAATCTTTGGCCTCTCAGGTGAACCAGTATCCGTTTCAGTTGTTTCGATCGGGAAATATAAACAGAATTGTTGCTGTACCCTATGGTAATTATTACTAACGAAATGAATCGACTCTGCTTGCCAAGGGTTATTTGCATGGAAATTGTAGAAAAAAAAATCAACATCGGATGAAATTGGAATTTTCGTTTTACTTTAAAAGTTACGTCAATGTAGATCAAAAACTTCTAGGCAGAAATTTGGAACAAAGGTAAGGCGGGGAGTTTGGGGAATCTCTCCACTGTTTGGTTAAGGCAAAAGAATTTACGGTATTCCAATCCCGGTGAACGAGGGATTCATAATTGGAATGTCACTTTTTCCATCGGCTTTCGGAAACTATGTATCGCGCCAGGTTCCTGAAACATTTTTCTGCAGATTAAATTTTCGTCTTTGATAAACGGCGAGGAAAAGTTTTCCCTTCGATCCGTAACGAAATGCAAAGCGTTTCGCAGAATATCCAAACGAAGGAATTATGCTGCCCGTTCTTATCTTGATAAGGTATTCGACTGAAGCCTGATTGAAAAGTACCTTTCTGGGAAGAGTAGGTAAGCGAAACAAAATGAATCCCGTTTTATGCATCCTTTTCGAGTTTGGAGATTGATTTTTTGTGTATACAGAATCATACGAGGTTTCGTATTAGCCGTATGTTATCGCTGATGGAAATCCTCCCGTTCGGGAAAGAGTTACGATAATTCGTTCGGAAGCAGCCTTTTTAAAATTTGTTGTGTTTGGATACTTTCCAACTTTGTGCTAGGAAAGGTGTTGTGAGTTTGTAAAGAAAACTCATTTCCTGTAATTTTCTTCCAAACAAACTGTTTACTGATTGGGCCGGCAATTGCTTCGGTACTTGCCTTTGGTGTGGTTCGCATCGTTCGTTCCACTGACAGCTAGTCGAGTTTTTTTAACTCCTCCTTTCGGCATAAACCCATCACCACCATAACAACCACTCAGAATTGAAACGGAAATGTAGAATATCCTCAACCATCGACTCTATTTCGATCGTCGTTTTGGTTATAAGTATTTCGCACTTTAGGATGGCAATTTATGGCCAGTAACACAGGCAGCGGAGCGCAAGCAATGTGAGCTTGTCGTACCTACATCAAAAGCCGAATCTATTTCATCGCATGGAAGAAAAATAAAACCAAACGGAGTATACACAAACATACGCCTACGTATCTATGTACTGTTTGTTTTGCAGACACATTGACAATACCACCTTAATATTGAGAATGGATACTTTACGAACAGTAAACCAACCTCAACGGACATAAACGAAAAAAACGAGGAATCGACCGGAGGAAATATCCATCATTGAAAAAAAATTCTGGTGATTGACATGCTTCAGCAGATTTTCAGTTTAATCGAAGTCGTCAATTAGTTTTCTGTCCAGTGTGTTCCATCTGATAAAAAAAATCAAAGGCAGTCTCATTAATGCTCCAGATATATCATTTAACTTGAGCAAAACCGAGCTACACAGCTAGTCACATCTGACAAATATGTTCCGTAAATTTTGCGTGTTGTGGGAAATAATGAAAACAGACGATTTTCAAATAACACGCTGTCTCAACAATTCCTCTCACCACTCTGCACTTGCCATTTCTTTCAAAAGTATTGCTTTGGAATTTATTTGTCTCGGAAGACTGAGTGAAAATACTAAGAATTTTTATAAAGAACTTAGTAACCACAAATTCATTTACTGGTGGGAACGTAACACACTGAATAGTTTAAAATGGCGGCTGGTGTTGTTGCTTTTGCATATATGATAAATGTTTAATTGGCAACACGAGTTGCACGCAATAAACCTTATGAATGATTATCGAAAACTAATGTTATTTATACAGAATTTCGCATCACCATCTTGGTACGATATGCTATAATTTTCCGTTTGAATTGATTTCCCCAAATATCATTGTTCAAATTGGCGCACATCTGCATTCATTTGATTATCAATTCAATCTAATCTGAAATAATGATGCAAACAAATCTAATGCAATGTAATCCGATCCAAGTTGATTCCAATCTAAAACATTCCACTCTAATTCAATAAGTTTTTCATTATTTTTCCTTTAAAATAACAAATATAGACTCTTAACGGAACAAATTTTACTCTGACAATTGGTTGGCGTTGTTTGGGCAATGTTGTCAGCCGACAACAGTTAAGTACGCGTAAACTATGCTTCGGTGGCACAGGAAATGCTTCGCCAGCACGAACATCTGTCCAACAAGATGTCTTGAAAGCGTTTGACCTCCATGCTAGGAGCGGCTGATCAACGTCCTGGTATCAGCGTCGGACTCCAAACCATCATGTTGGATTTCTCGGCGAGACAGGGGTTTTTATTTCTTTCAAGGTGGTGGGAAATCTACTAATAGACACCTGAGAAAATAACTCAAGAAGTGGGGTTGGGTTTACTAGACCCGACCCACTGAAACCCTTATTCTCCAGCCCTAATGTTGTATGCTCCCTGGAACTACTGTCAGATAATACTTCAGGGAACCGGCTTTTGTGCTTGATGCATCCTCTTTTTAGATTTGGCTAACTACCAGGAGATAAGAAGTTAGCTTACTCCGGCAATTCGATGGTCACTCGTGGATTGGTGCCTTGTATTGCTTGGACTATCTGGGCTCCGCTGAGCTGTTATTCATCATGCGTGATAATACCGCGATAGTCGTTGAAGTCCTCTTGCCGGCGTAGTCAACGTGGCTCCCAAAAGTGAGCTTGTCGTCGACCATCACTCCAAAGACCGATAAAGTGGTTATAGTGCATCCACCGGCACTGATTTTCGCCTCCTGTTCCGATTTACGGATGTTTACCACATTGACCTCTGTCTTGTAGTGCCCTAGCTCCAGCTTGATGGAGCGCATCTAGTCTTCTACGATTTTGATTGAAAGTATAGCTTTCAACTCGACCTTTTTTATGGACTCACCATGGACTTCTAAGGTTAAGTCGTCCGGAAAGCCAACAATCACTACTCTGGTGAAGGAGCTTTAGTTTCAACACACCGTCATAAATAGCGTTCCATAGCTCCGGGCCCAGGATAGAACCTTGCGGTACTCCTGCGGTGAGTGAGACGCATTTCTGACCCTGTCTATGTTGTAAATAAGTATATGGCTCTGGAAGTAGTTTTCCAGGATCTTATATGGCGACACCGGTACGGTAAAACTCTATAACGCTAGAGCTATAGAGTTCCAACTGGCGCTATTGAATGCGTTTCCTACGTCGAGCGTAAAGATTGCACAATAGAGGATGTCCCTCCTTTAACGTTAGAGTGCTATCTCGGCTCCTGCGGAAACTTTACTGCGCATCGATGACCATGATCCGCGCTAACATCGCTGGTGATCATTTGGCCGGTACCTGTAGTCTTAGCCCCATGGATTCGTGTTGGCATTAGCGCATAGTCTGTTAAGTCAGGCTCGTTTGCTTGCTTTAATTGCGCTCTTGAGCGTAGCTTTCGCAGACGCGAATGCGGTACGACGTTCCTCTCTTTTCATGCGGTACGGCTCGCTGCAGTCTCCGCCTCGCATGGAGGCACGCTCTGCGTTTGTCTGCTATCGCATCAGTTCCCCAATATACCGACCGCCTTCCGTTTTCGTTTCGTTTGTCTAATCATGGGCATCGTGGCGTCGCACTTTCGCGATAGTATAGCAATTAGTCAATCAGCACTCGGTTAGGACTATCCGCCTTCGTGTTTTCTTGTAATTGCTTTCTCAAATTTATCAGCCTTATCAGAGGATTGGCTCTATCTGTCGCTAGCCAGCTCGCGTTGTGATCTACATTATGGCGCTCTCGCTATTAGTGTGAAAGTCGTCTACCACCCAGTTCGTGATCAGTCCCGAGCTGCAGAACGTCACATTAATAATCGACTCCTCACTGTTTCTACTGTACGTGTACTTATCGACGATGTTAGCTAGAGCCAAGCAGGGCTCCACATTTTCGAAACAAAACAATGAAACTTATTATTTCGCGGTGTCATTTCGGTTCGAACAGATTCAGTTTCACTTGATTCCTTCCGGCTGCTGTCATCGAATCACTTCTTTCTCTCTTTCCCGTCTGTTGCTCATCGGATCGTTTCAAATGAAATTGATGACTATTTCAATTGATGGAGAGAGTGACGGAGAGAGAGAGACTCTATCCTTTCCTTTAGCGTCTCAATTGATACTAGCACCGCATCACGTCGTTTGATGATAGTTTTCTAATACCGCAAGCCGTAGTTACAACGGCAATGGCATCCAATAAATACGTAACGCAAGTTTCGATCAACAATTCGGAATTTTTTTTCGCTGTTGATCACTGCCGCTGCGTAACCACTTCGGATTGTGAAACTGGTTTTGGTGTTCTCCGTTTCATATCGTCACGGTTTTTTTTCTCCCTCGTCCATATATTTGCGCGAAGTAGGGTAACGGGGGTATTTTGCCCCACCCGGTAACATTCTACGCATTTTATCTGATGAATTCAATGGATATTAGAAAACTATGCATGCAACATTGAAAAACACACCTAAGAATCATACTACACTATAATTTCCGGCGAAAAACTGGCTCTAGGTAGTGTTATTTTGGAATTAGTTCATACATAATCAAAGTCATGGCTGAGTCAACCCAAAGTCAAGAGGAAGTGGTAATATACAAGTCAACGTCCGGAAGCTATTGTACCAATATGTATGCTTTTAAAACAATTCGTTGTTGTAGTAACATCAATAATATGTCATAGAAACAGTTTGTATACTCTAACATATTGAAAAACGTTGAAAAAGTGGTTAAACGCATGGCCGAAATATGTTTGGTAACAAATATGTTCCATAATCGACCTCAGGCAACATTTTGGATTGTAAGATGGCAACTTCCGGTTTCTGGAAAACAGCCAAAAATGGACGATATCCACCCAATATAATAATATCCGGATAAAGAAAGATACACAGGAGCTAAATCCGACCACAGATACCATTTTGATTTCTAAGATGGCGACTTCCGGTTTCGGAAAACCAGCGGAAAACGACAAAATACCACCCAATATGGGTATTTTCGGAATCGTAATGATGGAGCCACACATTGACTTCAGACACCATTATGAATTGTAGGATGGCAACTTGTGGTTTCTGGAAAACAGCCAAAAACAGCCGATTTCCGTCTAACATGAGTATCTCCGGATCTAGAATGATACACACAGGGCCGGATTTACGATTGTGGGGGCCCGGGGCCCAGTTATAGTGGGGGCCCCAAAATAAAACAAAACTGTTTTTTATCGTACGAGTTAAAAGCATTTATTAGCTATTGAAAAAATACCAAAAATTTGTTAGAATTTTTTCTTAAGTCCTATTTAGAGTTCCAAGCGAAGTGAAAATCTCATACAAAATGATCATTGTTTTACGCTCGTGAAAAATGCAACCTGCAAAAATTTCACTTCGCTAGGAACTGTAGACAAATTCGATCAAGCGAAATCGTTGTGCGATCGCGAAAGGTTGTGGATCTCATCTTTTTCTTGTGTTCACTTTTTCCACGCATGCAAACGCTAGTGAAAAAAGCAGCAGCAAGCAAAAACTTGCGTGCGTTTATATTCTGTCAGTTGCGGCCAATTTTCACTTCGCTCGGAGTGTAAACTCGTGAATTTCGCTTCACTTAAACTGTAAATTGCAGACTGGTGAAATACCTGCGTGTTCCACAAACGGGTTTTCCCGACAGATTTCGCAAGCGAAAATTTACGCTTTTTTCTTGTCAAATTTTTCACTTCGCTTGGAAACTATGCTTTACGAGTTTTTTTGCAAAAAAAACTTATTAATTAAATAATCAACATAACTTCTTCAGTATACTCGTACTCGAAACTTAATAATGCTAAGTTTGACTGCCTTTCATTCTTCACAGTCGCACGCAACCTATTTTTAATATGTTTCATCTTCAAACTTTTTTCTTGATACCTGAAAAAAAACTACCGCAATTTGAAATAAAATGCGATCCACAGGCAAAAATTTGCACACAATTTGAGAAAGACTGCACAAATATAAGACGACTCTGACAATAATGGAAACTAGGAAAAAACTACACATATCTGCAGGTCAATTAAATTTGCACACGAGCTCAGAAAATCTGCATTTTGCAAAGCACATCTGGTATCCCTGATTCGGACCAGTGAGCAAAAGCAATGCATTAAAAAACTTGTGGGTTATTTTCTTTATCTGCTTTACCACCCATGCGCGCTAAAGCCCTAGAGTTAAAGTTTGGCCGACTGTCATTGAAAAGTTCCAATCGAACAGTCAACAGTTTTTTCATCATAGTTTTAACATTGCTGATGTTCGATTGGAACGAGTTTTGACACTTCGATTGGCGCTTTTAATGACAGTCGGCCAAACTTTAACTCTAGGCGTTTAATGCGCGCTGGTTCGATTCAAATGGTGTGTTAATGTGTGTCATTCCAAGAGAATCCAAGGTGAACTCTTATGGATGTAGTTGCGATATTGGCGCTCGCGAAAAAATAACACTTAAGGAAAGTGTCAGATTGTAATGGTCTGTTCGAATTTTCTTACTGTAAATCGAACTTTTGATTAAATCTCTTTTTTAAAGAGAAAAAATCTTTTTGTCGATTTGTGGGGGCCCTAAAAATGTGGGGGCCCGGGGCCCGGGCCCCCTGGGCCCCCCCATAAATCCGGCTCTGGATACACAGCAGCTGAAATCGACCACAGACCCCATTTTGGATTCTAGGTTGGCGACTTCCGGTTTCTGGCAAACAGCGGAAAATGATCGAATTACACCCAATATGGGTGTTTCTTCACCCAGAATGACGCTCAGAGGCCAGAAATTATCTTAAACACCATTTTGAAATCCAAGATGGCGACTTCCGGTTTGTGAAAAACAGCCTAAAATAACCAAATACCATTCAATATGAGTATCTCTGGAACTAGAATGATGCAATGAGCTAACAATTGACCTCAGGCACCATTTTGAATTGCTAAATGGCAACTTATAGGAAACAGTCGATAAAATGGCAACTTATAGGAAATAGTCACTATAAAAAGTTATGTGGTAAAAAAAGATTTTAAGGGGCATTCTGTAGAAAACTCCACAAAAGTCCATTTTAATAGGCAGATAGAAGTATGGTATCTTCAGCAAAGTCATTTCTTATAAAATTTGCCACAACTTTGCCGAACAAAGTGGATTTTTATATGCGAAAATGAGCAAAGTAAAATTCGTATCTCACTTTTAGGTGGATCACAAAATCGCAGCTTCTATAACATGGAGAATAATTAATGGAACCTCTTCTTCGAAGACACTATACCTCTAAAATCATTTTTTCTGGGTCAAAACAATTTCGATCACGTTTTTGCTGCTTTGGAAACAGTGTGCGATGTACAGAAGCCAAAAGTCGAGGATGTTGTCATTTCGATAAAACCAATCATTTTAAACGATTTGTCTTTTGACTTTGATCATATCCTATGGCCGATTCGTCGTGCATTTGCAGACTTCAAACACATCGCAAGGAATCAATGAATTTGGAACGTTCAAATAGTACAAAACCACATTTATATTATGTAGAGACCACATATATCAATCAAAGTAGGTATAGTTTTAAATAGCCTTTGAATTTCTTTTCTTTCCATAATTTTTGAGCCATATATCAAATTGTTATGAAGTTTGTTATTTGTAAGTTTGAGAGATAACTCGTTCGTATGACACTAGTTATGTTTGAATAAGTCATGTAATCTTTGAATTAATAGACTTTCGTTGTTTTATTAACAATTTAATACATAACGGTGGCTGAAGTTCAATTATAATCAAATGAAATGGGAACGTATAGGGCAGCCAAACTTTTAAACCACGTGTTCAATCATAATTCATCAGTTAACCCTTAACTAGCCCGCTCATCTAATAATAATATTGATCAAATCGGTTGTGTAGTTTCTGAGATAATGAAGTTTCGTGATTTTCACATTTTGGTACTTCACAGACGAAGTTACAGTCCGATTACAGTAATAGGGTGTTATGAGGCAGCTAGACTTATCAGTTGACACTAATTTTATGGAAATCGGGTCAGTCATTTCTGAGAAAAGTGAGTAAGTTCAAGTAGTCTTCGGAATATGTTCCTTTTCATAGCTGGATTTCACATTTTTAAACATAACAGGCAAAGTAATAGTTTGATTGCTAAACAAATCAATAGGGTCTTTTGGGGCAACTAGACCCTCCATTTGACACTGATTTTTTTTATTTTAGATTAAGTAGTCTTCAAAACACGTTTCTTATCATAACTTTTGAACCACAAGTTCAATCTTCATATAATTTAAAAGTTAAAGGTTTTCTAGGTAGCCCGTTCATTTGAAATCAATTTTGTTTAAATCGGTTGTGTAGTTTTCGAGATAATGATGTTTTATTTTTTTTACATTTTTTTTACATTTTGATACATAACCTCTGAACTAAAAATCCGATTACAATGAAATTTAATAGGGTCTCATGGGACAACGAGACCTTTCATTTGCAATTAATTTCATGAAAATCGGTCTAGCCATCTCTGAGAAAAGTGAGTGAGAATAAAAATCTGCACATACACACACACATACAGAAAATGCGTCGAGCTGAGTCGAGTGATACAGGGGGTAGACAAAATTATTGAGACAGGCAAAATTTTGTCAATTTTCAAAAGGTCAGAACTTTACGAAAAATGAATCAATTTTGACGAAACAGGTTTCATTTTACTGGAAAACTATCCTCCTTTCCAAATATTATGTGAGGACTTGATGCGGTCAATGGACACCGGGAACGTTCCAGATTTTAGGAGTGTGTGTCAAAATGATCATTTTTGTAACGCTTAAAACTTTTTCTGACTGCTAGTTTTTTGTAGATTTCTGTATTGCCAATAAACTCAAATTCATTCCGAGCTCATTGATACCCAAAGGTTGAAAATCCGTCAAGGGACCATCGAGATGTAATTGTGGAAGAAGGATTTTCGGAAAGTAGTATGCCATAAAAACCACTTCTGAATAGACAAAAGGATGTGTTTAGGATTTCGGATATGCAATAGAGCAATTTGAAATTACTGTACTTCATTTCTTAGCACGGAGTAGGGCCACCATTAGCTGCAAGAACCGCTTGAATCCTCTTAGGGATCGATTCGTACAGTTTTCGAATTTTCTCCAACGGTATGTTATCCCTTTCATGAATTCTCGCATAACTCTGCAAACCGTAGCTTATGACTTACTTACTTTACTTTACTTTTAAGGCGACAGACCGATTATCGATCCAGTGCCGAATCCAGAATACGTCGCCATGTCCCTCGGTATTGGGCTGCTATCCTCCAATCGCCTCTAACACCTATTTCGCGTGCATCCTCGTCGACAGCACACATCCAACGAGTGCGGGGTCTACCTCGAAATCGACGACCTTCGTAGCTTTTGACACTCCAACCCATTTAGAGGTCTAGAGGTAAATAGTAGAAAAAATATGGTAAATTCTAGAAAAAATATGAGTACAGTGGCCCAAATACTCTGGATATTCATCGAGTTAAGGAGATTATCGAGACACATAATATCGAGTGAAGGAGAGTTGAGTGTATACTGATTGTTGGAAATCCGCTTACCATACCATCAATTCCTTGAATTCCGGATGGATGGAAAGTGATGACGTTGCATCCCGAACTTACCGAACAAAAATTACGATTGTGACGTCGCAACTACCACCCAGTCGGGTGCCTCGTACATTTTATATATGAAGCTATGGCCTCTGTCATAGTTAGCGAACCTATACATTAGAGAAATGACAAGACACTCACCGTTAAGGCAACTGTCAACATCAAAACGGGCGAGCTGTATAAATTTGCATTGCCGTTATCCGTTTTGATGTTTACAGTTGCCTTAACGGGGAGTGTCTTGTCATTTCTCTAATGTATAGGGTCGCTAGTCATAGTAGACGCGAACACGAGCGATGGGGCGAGAAACTTGCCGTAGGTAAATGAACAGCCGTAAAGAGAGCTGTTTATTTACCTACGGCAAGTTTCTCGTCCCATCGCTCGCGTTCGCGTCTACTATGACAGAGGCCTACCACTCATTATGTTTGCCGCTCTTACCAGTACATTGACAATATTTAGGGCCTCAGATACTGCACAAAGCTACTAGCTGGCCGCAATGGAATACACATGTATGCACCCAACAGGAAAAAAGCCTGCCAAAAACAACACTCATAATTAAATAATTCGTATCTCGATGGTTCCTTGACGGATTTTCAACCTTTGGGTATCAATGAACTCGGAATGAATTCTGGTTTATTGGCAACATAGAAATCTACAAGAAACTAGCTGTCAGAAAAAGTTCTAAGCGTTGCAAAAATGAACATTTTGACACACACTTCTAAAATCCGGAACATTTCCGGTGTCCATTGGCCGCAGCAAGTCATCACATAATATTTGGAAAGTAGGATAGTTTTCAAATAAAATGAGATCCGTTTCGTCAAAATTGAATCATTTTTCATGAAGTTCTGATCGTTTGAATTTTGTCAAAATTTTGCCTGTCTTATTAATTTTGTCTACCCCCTGTATATGCCATTCGGCCCTTTGGAGCACTTTTATACTTTCGGTTTTGCAAGTGATTGCTATACCTTTCTAGGAGAAGGGCAAAAATTTGCCTGTCTGTCTGTCTGATCCATATAGGCTCGGAAACTACCAAGCCAATCGACGTGAAAATCTGTATTCAGGGGTTTCAGGGGCCGAGAAAGGTTCCTATGATCTTCTGGAAGGGAGGGGTCCCATACAAACGAAAACCCAATTTCTGGACATCTCAAAAACTAACCAAGCAAATGGAACCAAATTTGGCATGTGGATGTTTTTAGTAGTATCAAATATGTTCATATTGGTTTGATATCCCTCCCTCTTCTGGAAAAGAGGGGTTCCATACAAATGAAACACAAATTTCTGCACATCTCGAGAGCTAACCAAGTAAATAGAACCAAATTTGTTGGGTGGATGTTTGTAGGGGTAACAAATATATCCCTAATGGTTTGACACCCCTCTCTCTTTTGTGAGGGAGGGGTTCTATACAAATGAAACACAAATTTCTGCTTATCTCGAGAACTAACCAACTAAATGGAACCAAATTTGGCAGGTTTTTAGGGGTAACAAATATATCCATAATGGTTTGACACCCCTTCCTGTTCTTTGAGAGAGGGGTTCCATACAAATGAAACTCAAATTTCGCACAGCTCGAGAACCAATCAAGCATATATAACCAAATATGGCAAGTGAATGTTTTTAGGTGTAACAAACATGTCCATAATGTTTCGACACCCTTCCTTCTTCTGGCATGTCTCCAAAAACCATTTCTAAATCTAAGATGGCGACTTCCGGTTTCTGAAAAACAGCGGCAGATGACCAGATACCACCCAATATGGGTATTTCCGCAATTGTTATGATGCACTGAAGCCATAAAGCGACCTCAGACAACATTTTGAATTGTAAGATGGCGACTTCCGGTGTCTGGAAAACAGCCGAAAATGACCAAATAGCACCCAATATGAGTGTTTCTTTTACCAGAATGACGCTCAGGGTTCTGAAATTGTCTCCAAATGCCATTTTAAAATCCAAGATGGCGACTTACGGTTTCTGAAAAACAGCCTGAAGTGACCAAATACCACCCGATATGTGTATCACCTGATCCAGAATGATGCAAGGAGCTAAAAATTGACCTCAGACACCAGTTTGAATAGTAAAATGGCAACTTCTGGGAAACAGCCGAAAAAAACCGAATGCTACTACATATGGACATTTCCGTAATCGAAATGATGTATAGAAGCCAAGCATTGACCCTGGACACCATTTTGAATTCGAAGATGACCACTTTCAGTTTCTGGAGAACAACGAAAATAACTGAAATGCATTCAATATATTTCCGGAATAGGGGTGGTGTACAAAAGGCAAAAGTCGAGGATGTTGTCATTCCGATTAAACCAATCATTTCAAACGATATAAACAAATCGCTAAGAATCAATGAATTTGAAATGTTTGAAATTATTAAACTAAACACTAAAATAGGCGGGACGAAGTTTGCCGGGTCAGCTAATACATAATAAGTCTTCAAAAAAATCATGCAGACAGGTTTAATAAGTTTCTATTTTTAGCTTTAAAACAGGTTTATTATAAATTGAATATCTTGAAAAAACTCAATTCTGAAAAATCTTTTCAGTTTGAAAACCACAAACAGTTACCCAAACATCGATTTGAACTTGGATAATCAAAAAACAAAAAAAAAGTTAAAACTTAGAAAAAAAAATTGTTTTTCAGATTTTTCACAGTGTATATATTATTAAAAAAGAAAAAAAATACTATCTACAACTTTGTTAGAGACACTATACCGATAAATTCAACCGTTTTGTCCCTAAAAATATTTGTTACCCTCAAAAAATGGTGGGCGATCTTACCCCGCTGGTGCGCGTGCGGGCTTACCCCGCATG
This sequence comes from Wyeomyia smithii, assembly GCF_029784165.1. Classification (NCBI taxonomy): domain Eukaryota; kingdom Metazoa; phylum Arthropoda; class Insecta; order Diptera; family Culicidae; genus Wyeomyia; species Wyeomyia smithii. The sequence goes on from NC_073695.1 coordinate 88,247,798, forward strand.
AAAAATATCTGCACATTTCAGTTCTTATTTTTTAAATGCGGGTATTGAATAGAAGAACCTCTTAACGAAGAAAAAATGAAATTGCAGCCGCAACTTTTTTTTCTATAAACAGAATTGCTTAAGGTGGCGGTCTCACCCCGCTTACCCCTATATCCAGAAATAAAAATTATGTACAGAGGCTAGAAATGGACTCCCCATACCATTTTTAGATCCAAAATGATGGCTTTCTGTTTCTGGAAAAAAGCTGAACATGATCGAGTACCTATCAATATGGGTATATGGGATGTACGGATGTTCTCATTCCGGTGAAACCAATCATTTCAAATTTGTCTTTTGAGTTTGAACGTATCCAATACCCGATTCGTCATGCATTTGCGGACTATAAACAAATCGCAAGCTCAGTCTTTGGATGTTATGGAATCAATGAGCGATTTGTAAAATTTTTTAAATAAAAAAATGGGCGCGACGGAGTTTTACGGGTCAGCTAGTTTCAAATAGAAATGCCTAAAGTGATCAATTTTAATAATTTACTCGGTTTACAGATATTTCAAGTTTACATTTCGACAATCCAAATTATTTATGGAAATATTTTTTATTGTAAAGTTGTTCGTGATTCTCCAGAAATACCTGTAAGGAGGAGAGATTGTAATTTTATTATTTACAATTCTACCTTCTAGAACTGATACCCCCTTTTAAAAAATAACGCCAGAGTCAAAATTATTATTGTACAAATACTAGTGGAAAAGTCATGTGTACTAACCAAAAATTATCTTGTTTTTTTTTCTATTTCGCGTTGATATGCACCATTCTAACCTACAATGCATTGACTCTAGAATGTTAAACCACCAAGTTAAAAGATCATTTCATTTATTTTTTATGCCATATACAAACGAAACTTTCTTTTCCCCCAAAGTCAGTTGTCAGTTGACTAAAATAGCTCTGAACGATCTTAATATTGACCTCTAATCCTTCGGTAGGACACGTTGGATGAAAGAATAACAGTGCACTTTTACAAACTGTTGAGCTTTATATTATATATTTATATATTTACATCGAATAGTATCGGATTGGCAGTCATTGAGAAATCCCGACTGATTGACCAGATGCTGCACGGTGCACGTTTCTAGATAGGATAAATGACCACCGGACCCTTTCAATATTGAGTGTATCAACAGAGGATATAACTGGTATGAAACCCTTGCCGGAGTTTTCCGTTATTATGGGATATAAATAGTAATAAAATGAACGCAAAGAATAACTTATACTAGCTTCATTTTACGTCGTTCCTAAGTTGCACACTGTCCCTATCAGAGCACTGCAAACCCATTGTTAACTCTTCGGAGGAAACATTCTCAAGTATGTTTTTGTTGATGGTTTTCAGCACTTCTTCAAATTGCATCATATTGCATGTTGCAATCCACTGAGCTACGAGCAATTCGTTCAAGAAATATCACCCGATTGGATGCACGGCGTTGGTTGAGAAAAAAAATGAGGAAATTCTGTGCTATTGTAATGTCTATGCCGGATTTCAACAATTCTACAGTTTGGTTCAGTTGAAGGGTACTCGTAGTTTATTAGCAAAAGTGGCTGTTGCCCGATTATGTGAAGAATACTACATATGTGTATAACTTATAACGAGAGCATTCCGTTGGGGATGCCGAAAATAAAACTTTGATCAAACTTCCCCAAAAGGGATGAAATTCAGCACCCAAACAAGGGACGGAACTTTCTTTTTTCAACTTTTAACAATTGCATTTAACTCAACATTCAGTGACAATTTCGCTGAATTTACCGTCCCATTTCGAGAGCTATTTCCATTTCTGGTAAAATGTTTCCGCTCTTTCTGCTAAATACTTTCCAAAAGCCATTTATCAGCATCACACCAATCACAGCCACAACAATGGAAGGAAGCCGAAAGCCACGCTGTCCGAATTCCCAAATGTCCTACCGCAAACTTTCATCCGGTTCCGACCGCACCGTCGTAGTGCTAGTGAAATATTCCCCTCCCCCCCATCGTAGCGACTCTACATGCCACCGAACTATTCCCTTCCGGTTTTGGCCTGCAAAATTGCTGCTGGTGAAGGTTGACATTTTCAGTGGCTGCCGATTTTGGTGAATGATCAGCTCAAATTCCTCCGTCAGCTCTGTTCAGTGCAGAAGAAACAGGATTGTGTGCAGTACGATAAGACCTCCCCGCACAGATACACAACTCTGTTGCCAGTGCAGATTGAGAGCATTTCATGGTTGGAGGAAATCACACGAAACAATAGCGTGTTGACAAGAGGAAAATTCGTTTCGTACGGTAAGTGGGAATAAGTTATTTAATTTGGCCTATTCACGTGAGTGACACTTGGTCACTTTTCTCATTCTCACGTCCTGCTCTCGGTTTTTGTTGAGTTTGGTAACTGAAAATAGAAGCACTTGTGTCTTGAGTCAAAAAAAAAAACTTGTTTAGCTGTTGAAGAACTTAAATTAAATTTCGCCAATTAAATTTCGGTTTATCGAAACTCTAGTTTCCGTTTCTTATGTCGTATTCCCCTATCGATTGTGTCTTGGAAGAATAATTACGTTTTCCACCTTACAATTAACCTTCGCTTGAACCCGCCTTCCCCTTTCCCTAAAAGTGCAGTAAACTGTCAACCGAAATAAAAGATATCATTTGTAGGACAAACATTTACTTAACCGGCCAATGAGCAACAAAAAAAAGCTGTACTCTCACGATTGGCTCCGCGCACGGCATGTGAAACGTGCAAGAACAGAACTAATAAATCGAACAATGGAAGCATTTTCCTGCTTCGTGATTCATTTGAACGAATCGAGCAATTTATTTTTTCATCCTCTGTCCACCCTTTTGTTGTTCGAGTTTTGGACGCTCTGCTCCGGGTGAAATCATCGATTCGATTTGCTGGCATAATGGAAGACGGTATTTTCGTCAAGTTTTTTTTCTGACGTTCACAATTCGATTGAAATCCTCAATTGTGATTGGCCGGGTATTTCGGTTTAATAGTTTTTATCTCAACGAAAGTTATTACTATCTGTTGCTTTATTTTGGAACTGGAATTTATTGGGAAAAGTACAAAACAATTCACAGATACAGATCAAATGAAAAATGACTCACTTCAAAATATGTTTTGTAGAATTATAGAAAAGCTTCACCCACTATATAAAATAAAATTCAGAACTTTTTAACGCAGTACAACAACACGATGTAAAAAGGCCCCGCACCGCTAAAGGCCAAACCGTTGAAACCATCCATTATCAGATACGCAATTCTAACTGCAGCTTACGTTTTTCAGCACAACAGCTACACGAAACTGCACATGGCCTTGTTGAACTGAACTTTGCTTCCTAAGCAATAGCCAGAGTAAACCGAAAAAAAATTAGCGCGATACGCACTGGCAAGCTGGCAAGTTTGTTTAATTTGAAACAGCCAAATTTATTCCAATCATTCAGCGGGCTGTATTGCGCACGAATCATCTCGCGTGAATTGGGCGGAACAACCTCCCATGCCGCCCAGCGATGTGACCAGCTGTGCTAAGAATTTTCACTCGCGAGTCGCGATCCCTTCTATTAACCTAGTGTAAATTGGAGCGACTCAGTGAGGAACTTCTGATCGCATTACACAAATTAACGAACACATGTTAACCTCATACTACGGTAGGAGTGACTTTGCTACAAATTAACGTCAAACTCTTAACACCAGACAACTTAGGCAAATTGCCATGGTATGAATACATGTTCTATGCAATGCAAGTTTGTTTATATATATTTACACCAGCATCGGTAAGATCGGAATCAACTACTGAATGACTAGCACCACACGTATCTTGCGAAAGTGAAGTAATCTCAATGAGATCTTAATTTCTGTGCTGCGCTAAAAATAGCGCGATTAAAATAAACTAAGATCCGAGAATAAATCCTTAACCATAACAACACGATAGAAGGGGTTGTTATTTTTAAACTTCAACGGTCCTCCGGTTTGCATACGCTAGGCGGTTAGAAAAAATGTTCACCAGCGTAAAATAAAATTGATTGCCGGCCAGCACATAATATCAATAAATAGCGCTGGGCAGGAAAAATGCATGCTAATGGACGATCTACTCAAACCAGAGCTGAAACTCGGTTATGTGAATATTGCTAACAACTAATGTAACAGCAACACAAATGAGCCTGCTATTAACGGCGTCTGGTTTTAGTTACAACTTCATAGCGATTTTCTTTGACGTTGCAAAGCTTGATGATTTCCTTTCTGTAATTTATTTTTCCAGCTTTGTTTGTTTCCTTTCTGCGCTTTGAGGTCGAACTTTTGCTTTATTTTTGCACATAAACTCTGGGCCGAACTTCCACCCATTGAGCGACTGTCGGAGGAAACTGCTCATGCCACTGTTGTGGCTTGTTATTGTTGATATTTACATCTTCAGGACATTGTGTTTATTATTCCTTCCGTCATCATTCTACTACCACAGTACATATGTACAGCGCTATAGGCGTGTTATTAATGATCATTTTCATTTTTGCAAATCTCTCTCATCCATAACGCTTCGTGTGCTGTATTCGAGAACGCACAAAGCCGTTAGCTTTCCAGGGCAGCCACGTGTACCTACTGATGGACTGACTAACAACCATCTCGAATCGAAGACTTTGCGCTGCTGACGATGCAAACTCATAGGTATTCTATCTACCTGTCAGGCCTGGCACAGAAAGTAAGCCAGACATGACTTTTGACCTTAATGCGCAACACGCGCGGCATCTTTGACACTCCCCTGCAGGAGGGCCATTTGCTTCGACTGAATATCTGCAAGACCGTGGCGTAAAAAGTTTTTGCTGCTGTTGTTATAATTCTACTTGTTCTGAAAAAATACGGAGAATATTGACACAAAATTTATTGCTGCTATTGTTCCCTGCAGGTTTGTGAAGAATATTTACCCTCTTCGGGTTATCTTGTCAGGATTAGGCTCTGCTAATGTGACGACTTAGTGAAAATTAATTTCCCCTTATAAGACTTACTAATATGTAGCAGACATGAAAATAATTTTTCTAGCAGGATTGGTATGGCCAGCAGAAAGTAGTTGAATTGAATGGTGGAAATTTTTGCATGGAAAATGTTTTGAACTTTGTTTTTGAAGAATCAAATGAGAGGAAGCTGCTTTTGAAAAATCTGAGAGTTTAAAAATCACTGTTCATGTGCCGTACTATAACTCCAACACAATGATGTGGATAAAAACAGAGCAGTATCGTCTGCAAATAGGCGTGGGATGCCTGTCAACCAAAGCCTGTACAAATAATTGATATACAAAAGGAAGAGAAGCGGACCTATATTACTTCCTTGCGGCACGCTGACGTAAATAGGTGTCAAAGAACTGTTGCATAGATCAACTTTTTCTTGCTGACAGATAGCTACGGATTATGTCGTTTGCAATATGTACCTCCAATTCCATAGCTGCCGAGTTCATTCAATACAATGGAGTGGGTTAATGTATCTAATGCTTTCCGCTAATTTAAAAATAGGGTACCAACTACTTGCTTAGAATAAATTCCTAAAATAACATCGTCTAACAGTTCAAAACTTGCTGCAGCAGGCAGTCACTAAATTGAACAGGAAAATTATCACATGAAGTTTATTCAAAATTTTGTTTTTGAATGGTTAGGTAAGTTGCTTTAAAAAAATAATCTGAAAGAGTTTTCAAATCACTGTTCATGTGCCGTACTATAAGTCCAACATCAAGCAATATCGCACGCTAGCCTGTAGGGCTAAAAGCGGTCTCGATCAACTGGATTAGTTGGGAGAATCCGTTATCGATATTGTTTTTTAGCACATTTTTCATATGTAGGATAAGTACACTGGTTGACAAATAGTTAGTCACGTGTAACTTGAGACCCTGATGTGGTCATTCACCTCTGTCCAGCAACTCGTATCCCAACCTCCACGAAGTGCCGACCGGGATACGAGTAACCTTAGCTGAGATCGGGTAACCAACCCCCGGTAGAAACTATGGTCGTATACAGACTGGAAAGGGGGTCGTACGCGGCTGTGTCCCCATATTAGGGGCGGCGTACAACAGCGTCTGATCGAGAGCGGGCGGCTAAATTATGGAATGTTGTACCCCGCTAACTACACCTAAGATGGCAGCCCCATCAGCAAATTGTGGGTGTCGCGTCCCTGGTAAGGTAGCATACCGAAACCTTTCTTCAACCACGAACAAGGAAATTAGAAATGCGGAACGGATCAATCGGCAAAGACCTAGGCTACTAACACAGAAAAAGATTAAGGTAAACGATTGTAAATTGGGTATTTGGAACGTCCGATCTCTCAATGAACCGGCGCGGGCTGGCTTGCTTGCTCGAGAACTACAGCGGCAGGGAGTCGAAATCGCAGCGATTAGGAGGTTCGGTGGTCAAATTCAGGAGAAAGGGAATTCCGTGAAGTAGACCCTATTGCACACACTTCTTTCAAGTACCACATTTACTACAGTGGTGGCAAAGCAGCGAAACGGGGCGTCGGTTTCGCAGTGCTGGGAAATCAGCAAACAAGAGTCATCCGGTGGAGGCCCGTAGATGACCGTATATGCGTGTTGATGAAGTCAAAGATCTGATGACGTCAAAGATTCCACGTTTGAATATTCGGAAACACACCTGGAGGCATCCAAATGGAGAAGCCTGCTCCCAGATCGATCACGTACTGATTGACGGTCGGCACTTTTCGGATGTTACTGATGTTAGGTCTTTTCGGGGACCAAACATTGACTCTGACCATTATCTCGTCGTTTGTAAGATCCGCGCACGGTTGTCGAACGGTTGTCTCGCACAGAGAGGACGACGTCATGTGTAATGACAAGAACGGCAACCTGCTTACTGTTAAACCGACGGTTGCAGCCAGGTGGGAGGAGCGTTTTTAGGCGCTATAGAACGGTAAGAGGCCGGATGAGCAGAGCAGGAATAGGATGACGATTATGAGTGACGAACGAGCTGTGGAGCCACCAACACAGGAGGAGGTGAAAAAGGCGATTAGTGAGCTGAAAAACGGCAAGGCCGCTGGGAAGGACAGTATCCCGGCCGAACTTCTAAAAACGGGAAGCGAGCGGCTGTACTATGCGATCCACCAGATAATACTAAGGATCTGGGCGGATGAACAAATGCCGAATGACTGGTTGGAAGGCCTCATATGCCCTTTTTATAAGAAGGGTCATCGATTGGATTGCATTACGTTGCACAACTTCGCATATAAAGTGCTCTCCCGTATCCTGTTCTTCAGATTGAGACTGTTAATGGAATCCTTTGTTGGAAAATCTACCAGGCTGGTTTTCGACAGGAGCGTTACACGACGGATCAAATCTTCACCCTGTGGCAGATCCTCGATAAGTTTCGGGAGTATAACCTGCAGACGCACCATCTGTTTGTGGATTTCAGGGCGGCATACGACTCAGTGAAAAGAAACTAGCAGTGGCAAATCATGCTGGAACACGGTTTCCCGAGGAAACTAATTATGCTGAACCGTTTGACGCTGGAGGGATCAAAATCATGCGTGCGAATAGCTGGTGAGACATCAACTGCATTCGTAACGTTGGATGGACTGAAGCAGGAGGGTGCGCTCTCTAACTTGCTATTCAACATCGCCCTTGAAGGTGCAGTACGAAGAGCAAACGTGCAAAGATCATCACGAAATCTCACATGTTCCTTGGTTTTGCGAATGACATCGATATCATCGGGTCGACCGTAAGGCTGTGGAGGAAGCCTTCGTGCCTTTTAAGAGGGAAGCAGCGAGATTAGGACTTAGGATTAGACTTAGGATTAGAATTGACTCTGCCAAAACGAAGTACATGGTAGCTGACAAGGAGTGTGGTAGGTCCCGTGGTGTTGGTGCTGAGGTGGAGATAGATGGGAAATGATTTGAAGTTGTTGATGAATTCGTTTATCTTGGTACGCTTTGAACATGTGACAACGGAATGAGCCGTGTAGTGGAACGACGAGTTGCAGCTGCGAACAGACATAAAACTAGCGTTGTATAGGACGCTGATACTCCCGGTGGCCCTTTACGGAGATGCAGCATGGACGCTGAAGAAAGCTGATCGACGAGCGCTCGGAATTTTTGGGCGTAAAGCTCTGCGATCGATACTTGGGAGTAAATTGGAAGATGGAGTGTGGCGCAGGCGCATAATCACGAGTTGTACCAAGTAGGGGGCAGGCTTCAGTGGGTTGGACATGTAGCCAGAATGCCTGACGAGAGAGCCGCCAAAACTATCTTCAGTAGAGAACCAGGAAGAGGCTATCGACTCCGTGGTAGGCCTCGCACGCGGTGGATGTGCGCGGTGGACGAAGATGCACGATGCTGGTGTACGAGGAGACTGGAGAACGGCTTCTCAAGACAGAGGAAGCTGGACATCTTTTATTCGTTCGGCCCTAGACCGGTGAACGGTCCGTTAGCCTACGAAGAAGAAAGAAGAAGAGGAAGGATAAGTACAACGGTACACCATGCCCCAGTGCTGAGTCGAGAAAATTTCCAGCTCAAAAAGATCCTCGACCGGATCATGAATCGAACCCGATATCACAACAGTGTAAGAGAGCTAGCCGATCGACATCGCATAGCACGCAGCCACGGGGACCACATCACAAGAATATTGAGGCACACAAATTCATCGAGTACCAACACTCGACGGCCGATGTTGTTTTGATAGAATCGATGGTTAGTCTAATTTTCATCGATTCCCTAAAAGTCACAAATGCCTCTGCCACCGCTCTGCAGTTAATACAATATCAGAACCATCCTCAAAACCCAACAGCATGTGAGACTTCTTGATAGAGGTACCATTCTCTCCATATTACACGAATCAGCTCATTCAGTTTTGTTGGAAAACTATGTTCGAGCTTAATCTACCATCCCTCATTGCACTTTACTGAATCGTATGCCGCCTTGAAGTCTGTAAGTAGATAGTGAGCCTGAAAGTTCGTTTCTCTAAAGAGCATTTTCAGGACGGTTCCACTTTCAATTGCAGTAGTTTTTATGAATGTTCCTCTTTCACTCAACAAGGTATTCGACACCGTTTTAATTCATACACCAACCATGAATCGAATTTACGAAAATAAGATGTATAACGAAATCGATGTGCGATACAATTTATAAGTTCTAGAAGGCAACGTCTGCTCTTAGGAAATTTGGGATAATTGGTCAATACGAGAATTTTTGGAAATAAAATGATGCACGGTGCCAGAATAATGAACACTGTGACTTTTTTATATTACTCAACATAACATAATTGCAAAGTGACTTCAATTTATCTGTGCAGCAATGTAAGTTTCCTGACCATTGAAAATTCTCGTATCTGTTTCCAAAGCACAACAAACGCAACACCACTACCTATCGTGGCATCACATCCTTGTGCGCTTGCTATAAGTTGTTTTGGACGCTTGATTCGCTATCTGTAAACATAATATTGTTACCGAGTAGCACGGATTTTCACGTAGAACTACGTCTATCATGAAGTTACATACTCGGCTACATAGGAATGTAAAATGAAAATCTAAAACCGGAAGAAGTGAAAAATATGTCCAATTTCAAATACTAATGAATAGGTTAGTTTTCGATGGATTTCCTTTGTCCTTGCAGCAATAGATTGGAAAATCTTCTAAGATTCATTTAAAATGCAGAAAATTGTGATTTTATCATTTGAACTATTGTACTATTGAAAATTGTCAAGCCTTATCAAAACGCCAATTCCGACTTCTGATTGGTCGTTATATCCCAAGCCCAAACACAGTCGACAGAATTATAGACCTGCTCGTATTAGTTTAAGACAGCGACTACAACAATCCTTATTTAACAGCAGCAGCTGTGGCAGTGCATAGCATCAGCAGTACCAGTGGTAGCAGCAGCGATATTGGGGTCAGCTGGTGCAGTTGCACTTCCTCTGGTAAAAGCTGCCTTTGTGCCGTAGCAGCAGCATTAGTAGTAGGTACATTAACCGGCACTTCCTCTAATGAATAGTTGCCGTATTTTAACAACACACAAACGTTTTGGAATGCTGGTTTTCAATGTATATGAGCCGCCAAATTTTCAGTGTAAAAACAACTTTCAACTGTATTATCAGAAAAATGCCTCAATCTCCTCTTTCGGGGTAGCACACAGATGCTATCGATATTATACCCGATACGAAATTGAACAAAAACAGTCCTTATGAGCACAACAAACAAAATTATTGAAGATTTAACATTTTCTCGTTTTGTGCTGGAATTAAACGTGAAATGTTTTTTTAATCTGCATGCGCTCTGACTGTTGAAACTTGTTTGCGTTTTATAGTGTTTGATTCATCCCTGTTCAGTGATGTATGTGTAACTAAAATTCGGTCGCACTTCAACTCTTGTTTTGCACAAAATTTTAAACATATTCAATACAAGCAATGCAACAAACAACCTTTTGTAGTTCTACGTCAACCTTGCGGTCGTGGCTTTGCATACAACCCTTGTGATTTTTCTCCAAAAAGATCAGTAACTACAAATTAAATGTAGTTCGTGTCTCGCTGTATACAAACCCTGGACTTGAAGGCTGCGTTCGATAAGGTAGACCACGGAATACTGCTTGAAAAAATATTCAGGCCTGGTATGGCATCGGATTCCGTACACTGATTGAAATAATATTTGATTGACCGTAGATTTTGTGTGAAAGTAGGATCTGTTGTTTCTGACCGCTATTGCAATATGTCCTCGAGACAGTAACCTGGGTCCGCTACTATTCTGTATCTTCATCAATGAGGCTGCTCTTTTGCTGCCGTCTATGCTGTTTTATGCTGACAATACGTAATTGTTAAAAATAAAAATTAAGTGTTTGCGTGATTGCATACGCTCCTGAAAGATTATTGTGTCAAACTTTCTTTATTTGGAACCACGCAGTCGACTCTACGGATCCCCCAATCGGATTCGCACCATTTACCACCGCTTCAATGAGTTTTATGAGTTATTTGTCTCGAAATACTAGTATTTCCGTAACCAACAAGACGCCGAGAAACCGAAAACTAAAATCTGACGCTGTTTTCAAATCCAATTACTGACTTCTGATTACTGCAAAACTGTGTTAATCTAAGAGAAATGACCAAATGTTCTCCAAACTTTCAAGAAAATGAAGGATCATAAAATCCACGATGAAACCATTAATTATTCCGGTATCGCTTACGGCTTTGTGCTAGCAGGTAGCTTAGATGTGAAGCCGGTAAATCCAGGCAGCTTAACCAAAACAGCTTTTACGGGTAGAATTAAATTATTCCTAACGGATTGATGTCATACGTGAAAGTTCTATGTTTGCAGTTGAATTGTTCAAATTTTCCCATGGGAATTTCACTCCTTATCTTCTGCTCACAGTTGCTCATATAATAAAGGCTAAGTCAAATAAAATTTGTATTATTTTTTTATTAAAATGCAGCAATCCTCAATTGCTACGGTAAGCTCTCTTTGTAGTAAATAAATCACCAAATAAATTATTTGTAAGGCCTCAATTGTGAAAGCAAACAAATCTTAGCAATTCTTCTTGCACATATGTCACCAAATCTGATTGCTCACAAAAAATTACTTTTAATTTATTTTAAAAAACATGAGGGTAGAAAACATTCTAAATAAAAAGAATCCGATTTTTTGGATTATATTCTAGGTTAAAAAGATCCGTTATATAATCTATTTCAAGAATAAACAGGATTCCAAACATTTCTTAAAAGAAAAAGAAATATATTTTTCCAGATCTATTGAGGTTCTAATTTCTTCGATTCTTCTATTGGCTTTGGGTTTTAATAATCTTCACTTAGACACTATTCTACACTAAAAGAGACTGAAATAATATATGCGTATTTTTCAGCAAAAAAAAAAATATCTATCAAAAGTTTGTAAAATTTTTTTAAAGCACTGCAAACCCCGATGGTTGAAAACTAGAGAATTGTTGAATGTTATTGGATGCTACGACATTAATTTACATTTAATTAATATAAACACAGTTGAAGTAGTGAAGATTGATCTTAATGAATTTAATACAATAAAATCAAATAACGAAAACTTGTTTAGGTAAGCCATATACAATCAGTTATTTTCAATTATTTATTCCATAATTGATTGTTGTCTTCCAAAATAAAGTTTGACTTCTTGAATTTCCCTTTTTTTCGAATGAGGCATTTGTTTTAGAATTTTTTCAACGCAAAAAAAATAACCTAACCTCTCCAAGCATGATTTCAGCAACTTAATACAGTCCCTGCTGAACATTGCTTTCGAAGGTGAACCAATTGTGACTTTATAGAGAAATTTACTCACAAGGGCATAATCTCTTTAATTACACAAATGGCTACAACATCTGACTGAACTCCATTGCAGACTAAGCTCACGGTTTTTTCTCGCCTGAAAGCAACATCAATTAGCAGTCCAAATTAGCAAATGAATGATTTATTCTCTACCGAACCAAAAAAGTCAAAACGAGAAAATTCAAATTAAAAATTCAATCTAAATACACCACTCTAAGTGTAGAGAGAAACTGGAATCCTTAAGAGTGCTGTTCACAGCCCGGAACTAGTGCACTCGGCATTCGCAGTTGCAAAACTGGCAGCTGGGCCCAAAAAAAAAAAACTTTTTCCATTTGTCCACTGCGAATAATCGTAATTGGACCATCACAACACTTCAGTGCACCGGAAACTCTTCAAACAACAACGATAATTGAAGCTTAGTAAGAATCCCCGATTAATCCTCCTACTTCTTTTTATTTTCTAGTCAGACCAAAGAATTCGTACCATCCCAAAGTTTTGTTGTTCGTCAAACGTGCATTAAAATTAATTAAATGTGAATAATTGTTGTCATGAATTCATTTTTTTAGAAAGACTCTAACTGAAACAATGCTCTTCTGGAAATCTCCTGAGCTCGAGCAAGTTCTAACCCAACGTTCGGAACAACACGTATAACTAGAGATAACTTTAGCGAACAAAAGTCCACCTACATAGTTCAACTCTTTCCCAGCGCGCTCTCCGTACGGGCGAAGAAACTGCAAATTGGAGGTTTCTTCAGAAAGGCAAGCAGAAAAAAAAACTCCATCATAAAATCTCTTCAATTTTTTCTGATGTGTACCGGCGGACTGAAAAAGTACTAAGCGCCGCAGAACACAACAAGGCTCTGCCGAAGTTTGTTCACAGCTGAATACTTATGAAAAATTTACGAGAGTTACCGGAAAGCCGCTGGGCGAAAACTACATTTGTGCCACTTTGAAGTTATCAAATTAGCAGGATGGAGAAATGAGATCTGGTTTCTACCAGCGACGGACTTTTTCCAAATCAAATAACGATTAGACTTAATAGAATTCAACTTACCAACAATGCTGCGGCAGAAGTTGCTACACCTGAAAATAAAAATTTAAAATCATATATGAAAACTTTTTATAAATTCAAAGATTCAATAGTTTTTGATTTTCTTTAAAAGTCACTTCTAATAAAGTTATTGAACAATGTAAAAAATGAAAAAGAAGTAAAAATAGTTGGTTTACTCAAACAAATACATATCGAAAGTTTTGTACAAATCAGAAAGGGTCGATTTCGTTTCTATCAGGCTATGAACGGTCTTGATATGTAGGTGTTTGAAATGATAATAGCTGCTGTCAATTTCTACCATAAATATCGCCCTACTAAAATGAAAGCAACCACTGAAAATATTTTTGTCACGAAGGCCTTTTGCGAGCTAATACATGTTCATGGACAAAAATAATCGTTTAATAAGATTAGAGGAAAAAATGGATTTTTGTCTATGAATACGTCTAGCTAGCAAATCAAGTTCATAACGGAATTGTTTTCAGTGGTTGCAATGCAGTGGTTGAATGAATTTGGAGACTGTTTATTTCATGGCACATTGAATGTTCGAATATTATTTCAACTCATTGTTTATGCACAACAACGTTTTAGGTTTATTTAATATAATAGTACCAACATACTTAATACGAAATATACTACTTTCAGCGGATCATTTCATAACCATCGTTTGCTGAAAAGAGAAAAAGTTGTGCTATCTTTCCTACCGGAACTTCACCTCAGAGCTAATTTTTATACCAAACAAGGGCATAGAATAAGAGTTTTGAAAGCGCCTTGGCATAGGAGATGTAATAAACACGAAGACAATGGAATTAATTCTGAGCTGGTAAGATGAAGAGAAAGGAGAAACTTTAGCTGGTCACATTTCGTTCCATTGGTAAATTCCCCCAGCTTTGATAAAATAAATGTGTTGAACATTCTGCTTTGCACTTTTCCCAGTTCCAACCATTGGAGGGAGAAAAACTGCAGAGAATAATTACTCGACGAAATAAATTCCTGTTTTACGCTTTATATACTATCGATGACATTGTAAACACATTCGTGAAACGGTTGCCAAAAAGTGTGCGAAAAACGATAAACATTAATTTACATTTTGATCGAAAATTTTCCGTGCCGGCTGAGCGAGGAATTCTACCTCGTTTGCACATGAATTATCGCCCATGTTGCTGATTCATGTACCAGCACGTGTGTATGTCAATCTCCATATCCATCCACCGTGTGTGTATGTGTGGGGAGGGATGCAGAGCGAAGATAGTCACCAAAGACGTTACCATCCCCGGCTAGTACGCTGCGACGGGATCCTGCAAGCTCGGAGGCCATGATTCATCGCTCCGTATTTATTCAATTCAAATCTAAACACACGATCTAAATAAAGAAAACGATGTGCAGCTGATAAATGGCTGTCATATAAATAAACAAGCTGTCGCCATTCACTCCGCGCTAGCTTGGGCGGCAGCAGCAGGGAATAAAAGCGACGGCGCGGCGTGTGGCGCAAAGAAATTTAAACTTTATGCCTTTATAATAGCCTAATCAAACTTCAAGTACTATTTTCCGGTCGAAAAGTCGTTCAATCATTGTTAGGGTACGGGTTTGCTTCTAGGAACGGAAAACTTGGGCAATAAATTTGAAATAACGAAGAGTGATAGGAGATACTTGGATCAAGTAAGCATCGTTAAATATTTATGTTTGTAGTTAAAATTTGGGTATTCTTTATTTGAAACTTGAAAGTATAATTTCGATTAATTTCCTGTAATAACGCTACTGTATAGCCCAATTTATCAGCATTTTGTATGCAAAATGTGTAGTTCTACTGGAAAAAAGGAAGTACCTAAAACGGGGTGAGAATCTTGAAACCATATCTATGCAAATTTCAATCGAATTCTTGTTTTTTAATGTTTTTTTATTTCGAGCAGTTTAAAAGTATCGCGTGATGGGGTTAGCTCCTGTTCAAGTCTAGTTATTTTCTTGGTTATAAACACTTGATGTAATTTTCATTGGTCTAGTCAGAAACTTACCACTTCTTCGAGAATATTAAGGACACGTCCGAAAGTTACCAATGTAGAGTGATGGGTTTGGTAAGTTGTCAGGTTTGTTTCCGCGCAGCTCTAGAACCGGATATGCTATTCCGAAATAATTCAAAAAAGCTTAAAAGGACTGTTTGTTCAAATCGGTCTGATGGTTTTAGACCTCCCAGCTGGTTTCGAGGTACGATGTCGTAGTATATTCGAGTACTAGCTCGGTAAAAGACTGTTAGTATCAGTAGGATCGTAGTGCTAGCCCTGCAATTTTCCGATACACTAAAGAGTTGGCCGCGACGTCTGAGTCAAATAAACAGCACGAGCCACTTCAGCTCGAACTCCGGATTAAAAATCACAAGGGTTGCATGCAAAGCCATGACCGTAAATTTGACGTAGAACTACATAAGGTTGTTTGTTACATTATTCGTATTAAACATACTTAAAATTGTGTGCTAAAGAGGAGTTTAAGTGCCTCTTAAGTGGGGGGCCCGGGGCAAATTTGCTTGAGAGGCCCTCTTTTTTTTTTAAACATTTAGAGGCAACGTTCTGGAAGGTGACGAGCAAAAAAAAAGGTCGCCCCAAGTCTAGGGGGCCCTTTGAATCGGGAGGCTCGGGGCATTTGCCCTCTTTGCCTCCCTCAAATCCGGGCCTGCACATTGGGTAATGAAACTTCATCAGGGAAAATTTTTCTGCTATAAAAAGTTTAATCTAAAATGATATATAGTCGAGTCCGACCAATATATATATTTTTTTTAATTCTCGCTTATTTTCCGTCGGTCTAGTTCCGCCACTGTTGTTGTGCCAATCACCGACGCCCAGGGAGGCGACTCCACCCAGGACCCTAACTCACGACCCGTTCATTAACGAACCGGCGCCAACGGCTTTACTTCCTCATGCGATGGAAGGCGTGATCCCAGAAATTTTTCGCCTCAGAAAATCTCCCGGTGTCGGTTAGGATTTAATCTAGAACAGTTGGGTTGGTTGTAGGTGGATCACGCCACCTCACAACCATCGACACCTATGTCAGCGGTGGGATTCGAACCCAGGCGTCGGGCGTGGTTGGCGGAGACGTTACCAACCAAACTAGGCCCCCGCTCACCGACCTATATATATATAAGTACAGTGACGCTTCGATTATACCAGGAACAGAAAAAAATCGCGTATATTCAAAATATATTTATTTTATGTTACTTCCAAAATTCCGCCTAGATTTGTCGATTATGTGACTGTAGTGTTTTCGGAAGTTCAACTCTGCATCTAACATAACCCAAGATCTTGCACTTCGTTAGTTCTGGTAATGGTTTTATCACCTATTCGATAGTTCCATTGGAAAAAATGTTTTTTTCCTCGCAAAAGTAATCAATTAATATTTCGATACACTAACAACCATCATGTTGTGTTGACAGCAGTCGTAAAATCTGTTAATTACACTTCGCAGGAGTTCACAGTTGGCAAGAGTTTTGATTAGGTAATACATTTTTAAATCGTCGGCATACAGTAGTTTACAGTCTTTTGGCAGTGCTAGACAGACGTCGTTGAAAAAAATGGTGAATAGTTGTGGCCCCAAATTGCTGCCTTGCGGACAACCTGCTGTCCGAGAGAGTGCTGCGTTCGTCAGTATCTCGAAAAGCTTTGAGCCAGCACGTAGTGAGGTAACTCCACGATAGTTAGATACGTCGCTTTTATTACCTTGGATAAGGATAACTTAAATATGGCTTTTAATGGCGCCCACAGTTCGACAAATTTCTGTTTGGTGGCGGAATTTCGGTTGTCTGGCGTAGTGGATTGCGCCAGTATCAGCTGGTTTTCCGAATTTGCTTTTGGTTCAAACAAATCCCTTGCCGGTTGGTCACATATATCAGCAGCAGCACGTCAGCAGCAAACGTCTTATTTTGGCAACAACACAAGGGGGCATTCTGTGCTGGATCCTATAAATCAAAATCTTCCGCGGTCGTTCAATTTATTAAGTGTGAAAACAGCTTTCGTTTTTTTTGGCGAACCAGCCTGTGGCTGAAAGCCACCCTAATAAAGTAATAAAAAAATAGTTTTTCGTTTATTTGGGCAAAAATTCATCTGACTCGAAGTATTTATAAACTTATGTGTATTTGCGAAGGTTCACAAAATTCGAAATATTACACGATAAGACGAAACATATTAATGCACGAAGCAACAGGTTTATTGTGACCAAAGTTCGTACGATAGAATGATTTGTAGTGAGGATGGTCGAAGGGCTCTTTGTTTCAAATGAAAATTTAACAACAACAGGAGCTTTAAAGAATCTATCGCATTATTCAACAGCTTTGCCACAAAAAATACCTGTAGTATGTTGTGGCAGCGTGCTAAGGTATCGGTTTCCAGATAGAGTCAACGACAGCGGTCCACATACATGGGAAGGTGGTCAGGTTGTTGCTAAGGTAAGTCTCGATGAGCTATACGTATGAACCTTCGCTGTAGACGTTCTAATCGTATGTTCCAGTAAAGCTGGTGTGACATCCACACAAGGTTGGCGTTCTCAGGGATAGGATGGACAAGAGCACAACAAACAAGCGAATTTAACATTTCTTGAAGACGATGACAATCCCCGATGCAACGAATCATTAAAAATACGGCCAATTCTAAGTGCAGCAGTGTCGTTGGAAAATAATATAAACAGTAGTTGTCTCAAATTACTGCCTTGTGGTACATCAGATGTATTAATGAATGGAGGCGATAATTGATCCTTACTTCACTTCCACACATAGTAATTTTACGAAGTGTTGTGAAGCATCCATTCTTTTCTATAAGTATTCGGTGATTCAAGCGGTCGAAAGCAGCATTCAGTCTAGTATGTATCACGTCCACCTGCGCCTTGCGTTCCATTTCGTTGATACAACTAGGGGTGAAGTCTACCAGATTCGTAGTGACAGAGCGGCCAGTCATGAAACCATGTTGGTCAGACGAAATATAGCGTCTAGTGTTACGTTGTACAGCTGCACTCACGATAGTTTTAAAAAGTTTCGAGCCAGCGTACACCATCATGGCACAAAACGTTTTAAAGTGTGTGTTGTCAGAGTGCTTTATTCTTCCACTGTCGGAGCAGCGATCAGCATATCTGATTTTAAACAACAAACTGCCCTTTTACAGGCAACTAAACAAACAATTGAAGATTAATCATTTTTTCGAAACGTCTCGAGCGCTTGCATTTGGAAATATTATTGAAAGAAACTGTGCAAGAGAGGCGTGTAAAAATCTGTGTTAAAGGAGACCGTGCAAATAGAAAGTCCGGTACATGCTGTACCGTACTGTTTTTCTTCCAACATGTTTTCTTTCAAGACATCAGTTTTTATTATGCTTTAACAGTAGGTTTAGAAATTGTTCAAGGAAATGAATTGTTCCGAACTTTTCGAAAAATCTTTACCTTCGAGACATCAAATTAGTCTAGGTTCATGAAAGCAAACATTA
Source organism: Wyeomyia smithii (assembly GCF_029784165.1). NCBI lineage: Eukaryota > Metazoa > Arthropoda > Insecta > Diptera > Culicidae > Wyeomyia > Wyeomyia smithii. Next base: position 88,266,567 of record NC_073695.1, read on the forward strand.
ATTGACCTATTGGAACGGGGAGACTCAGTCAATTTTATTTGAATGTCGATACTGATAATATCACAGGGAACGGTTGGTGTCTATTCATGTCTTCTGTGCTAGGAATGCTCGCATGTGATTGGTTCATTGTTCGCGTAAATTTGTCCTTGAAACTTTTTATCAATTTTTACTGCCAAGCAATGAAAAAATAGTGATAGTTAGCATATTTCAAAATTGTCCAACATTTTATCTATCCAACAACATATTGGTTATTGTTATAAATCATGTGGTTATGCTGTTATAATCAAATTGCAGTAATATGAATTTCGGAGTACAGAAAACACCTGGGCAGTGTTGAGTCCACACAGAGAAAAGGTCGTTTAGAAGATTAAGCATTGATCACTTTCTTGTGGTATGCAAAATCCGCGACTGGTTGTCCAACGTGTTTGAATCGAGGACTACAAGGAAGATACGGTTGTAGGGAAACTACTCCATTATTCATCTCAGCCCATAGATTCATCTCATACAACATGAAAACGGGAAAAAATGCATATATTCTAACTGACCCAATCTGCTAATCCATGGAATGGATTCTTCTTAGTTCACTTTAGATTTCTCATTAAGTAGAATCCTCAAAAACTCACTTAAAAGCTCTAAATTTGGTTTTATAGTCAGGCTTCTGCACTCGAAAACTCATTTAATTCAATTACCTACCTCAGAAAACAAAATCCGTGCATTGCTCTATACGGCTACAAAGAGAATCGTTCAGCTACCCACTAAAGTTTTTTCATCACTAGCGGACCACTTTTTATTTTAATCACTAAAAAAAATCACTCACTACACTAAGAATACTTTAATCTTTGAAATGTTAACCCCAAATTTCCAAAAAAAAAGCTTAAATTAGCAGCAAAATATGAGATGAATTTCTACAATTCCTAAATTTTAACTGTATGTATTTTCATCTGTTTTCACTATGTTGAAGAAAATCAAAAGTTGTCAAATCAGTTTCTGTTAATACGAAAAAATCATACTGAAAATGTTAAATTATTCCGACATAATTGACATAAATCGACAGCACTGCAGTGGTTACCTAGGTTACCAATTTTGCACGCAAACAACTACAGCGGATATCTAGGTAACCTACTATAACGGGCTGCGGCTACGTTCATTCATGATAATGTGATTCTTTCATGATTAACAGTGTGATTAATATGGGGGCATCGTGAGATGAATAATTGAGCAGTAACTCAAAGTTTGAGATGGATATGGAAGCGTTGTGAAAAATGATTTGTTTTAAAAAAAGTTTACTAAATATACAATGCTGCACGATTCAATAAGAGCACGTAAGCGTATTTTGTTTGTTTGTTCAATGGTTTCGTGAAAATTTGGAGTTTAATCCGTGCATTCTTCGTGAATATCGGCCTCATAAGATGAAAAATGGAGCAGCACCCCTATATCCAGCGGTTCTCAACTGGAGAAGTGACTGCAAAGTACTTTTCAGAAAGTTGATGAGCGAATTGGAGGAGAGCTAAATGAACAGTGGAGATAAATTCACAGTACGTTCAGCACCACAGCGTGAGAAGTTTTTGAAACAACCGCGACTACCACGTCCAATGAGTGGTTTGATGCCGAGTTTCAGAGAGCGATGAAAAGAAGATCCGCGCCAGAGGTCACATGGCTATAACTGTGGCACGTTAAAGCGGAGGAAAATAAAGAGCGCCTAGAGTCGCTGGAAAGAGACTCAGTATCGAGAGCGTGTTCTTGCGAAGGCGTAGGGTTGCTTTTCCAGGTACAATACAAGGAATTTTTACAAAAAGATTAACAGAATCAGGAACCATAACGTCTCCTATCATGTGTACGATAGAAAGGGGATCCTGATCCTAATTCAGAGGTGGCTAGGCGTTGAGAACAATACTTTAATGTGCTGTTGAACGGCGAAGAAAACGGAGGAATCGAACGAAGCAGTATTAATATTGAAAATGATGGACAAGCTGTGGTTTCAACAACCATGGATGGGGTGAAGGAGGCAGTAAGCTAAAAAAACTTTGCAAGGCAGCTGGGAAGGATGGAATTACCGCCGCACTCTTCAAAATCGGGAGTGAACTGCTGTATCGTGCCATCCATTGGATCAGGCGGAGAGACGGTTTCATTCGCCTAATCTGCTACCGTTTAGATTGCAGCAACCGCCGAGATGTGATACTAATCATTTCTGCATACAAAATCCTCGCCCACATTCTGTTTCAGGGAATGCGACCGTTGCTGGAAACCGTTGTTGGAGATTTTAACTATTCATAGACTTGGCAAATTTTTAACTATTCATAGACATGGCAAATTTTGTTCGAACATGGTGTTCAGTCCAACCTGTTCGAACTGAAGCGACAGAGTGGCAGCGAGCGAACGCTTTATATCCACTAATTGCGTCGCAGTAGGTAAACAGCGGTGTGAGATTCAGCCCCGCCCCTTTGTATACTTTAGCACTGCGGAATGATATAAAAGAGAAACAGATGCGGCAGCATTTATTAGTATTTTTCCAACCGCGATACGATAAGCAGTAGAAAGCAGACAGTGAAAGGAGAACAATAGCAGCAATAACAGTAGCTGCAGTAGCAGTAGCATCGGTGGGCAAAGTTGCGTCACCGCGAAGAACTTTAACGCGAAGAATAGATATTAAGAATAAGAAGAAGAGAAAAATGAATAAATTCGTGTAAACAGTAGTTCTGTGTTTGCACCTGACCGCCGAACAGTCTGTCCTATGTCTCCACCCGTAAGAGTTAATTGAAATTGAAGAGTTTTTTTGAGAGTCTTTTTCAAGGCTCATATCTTCGAGTTTGATTTCTGCTAGCCAAGTGGGCTAGTCCAGGCCAATCACGTCGCGGCTTCATGAGGCGAAGCCGATCAAAGGAGTCCGGCCAATCTAGTTGCCCTCCTGGGAAGGAACGAAAGGGTCCTGCTCCCATCCGGCTTGGTTCCCGCTGGGAACGCAAGCAACGTTTACCGACCGGCGCAGTCACAGTCCACTGCAGCCCCAACATATTTTTTGGTCCTTCGAGCCGGATACTCAACCGTGAGCGTATTCGGTTCATCTTGTGATTCGTCACCCGGCGATTGCGAACTGTTACATCGGAGTGTGGGATGGATGTTGGAGGTCGGAGGCAAACACGGAGATTGAAAGTGAAACAACGCTAAAAACACTCAAAGAACTCATAAGTGAAAGTTAAACAATCAAAGAGACTAAAAGTGAAGTGTGAAAATGACGACGTTGCATACGCCAGCCAAAACCAATAAGGGCAATGAAGAGGCAGAAGCTGCATTGAATACGCTGGTCCACATGCGTGGAATGGCTCAAGGAAATGTCACTCGAATCAAGAACATCTTGGCTCGAGCCGAAGCGGATCAGACTGAACTAACTCCTGCTCAAGTAAAGGTCTATATCAAGAAGGTGGAAACCGCATACACCGAATATCACCAGTTACATCAGCAAGTTGTGGCCAGTCTTCCAATCAACAAACGAGAAGAGCAGGATGCAAAGTACTTGAGTTTTGAAACGTTACATGAAGAGGTATCAACTATTCTCGAAACCTGGCTCGGGAATCTGACAGCACCTCCACAGAATCAGCTCCAACAAATGGCCCCAGTCACTGGGAATCAGCAACCGGTGGTAATCCAGCAGTCCCTTCCTCGTGCGATTCCCACGTTTGACGGAAGAAACGAGAACTGGGAAAAATTTAAAATCATGTTTCGCGACGCCGTGGACCGTACCAACGAAGCACCACGCATAAAGCTGTACCATCTTGAGAAGGCTCTCGTTGGTGACGCAATGGGGCTTATCGATGTGAAGACGATTAGCGACGGGAACTACGAACACGCCTGGAAACTTTTAGAGGAGCGTTTCGAGGATAAAAGGCGAATGATCGACATTCACATCGCTGGCTTACTCGGAACAAAGAAAATACCGAAGGATGATTATGCCGATCTGAGAACACTGGTCGAAAGTATTAGCGGTCACGTGGAGAATCTCAAGTTCCTCAACCAGCAATTCACAGGTGTGTCGGAGCTAATTGTCGTTCATCTTGTCGCTCGTTCTTTGGATGCGACAACGAAGAAAGAGTGGGAATCAACAATAAAGCGAGGCGAGCTTCCCACCTACGAAAACACCATCAAGTTTTTGAAGGACCGCGTCTCAGTTCTGGAGAGATGTCAGGGTTCAAACGAAGAATCTCGGTCCCAGCGAGGAACAGCCAAACAACTAACAGGGAAATTTGCAGTTTCGAAGGCCAACACCGTAACGGCCTCTTCGACATCGGATCCACATTGTGAGATGTGTGGAGAAAGACATCCTACGTTCAAGTGTTCGTCGTTTAACAGCCTTTCCACGAGTGAACGGCTGTCCAAAGTTAAAGAGAGGAACATCTGTTTTAACTGCTTGAGGCGTGGACACAGCGTGAAGAACTGTCCATCGAAGAAGTCTTGCTTTAGGTGCAACAAGAAGCATCATACATTGTTGCACTTGGAGGGTAATGCCAGCTCGACGAGGCCTTCGAGTGAGAGCAGTGAAGAGAAGCATTCGCAGTCTAACCCAAATTCTGCGATTGGAATTCCTGGCTCCAGTAAAGCACCGGAGTCCAATAAGAAACCGGAGACCCAGCCATTGGTTACGGCAGTACACACTAACAACCCGATGAATTTGGCGAGTCAGGTGATCTTACTAACCGCCCTTGTTCAAGTGGATGATCAACATCAGCGCTCTCGTTTGTGCAAAGCCCTGTTAGACTGCGGATCCCAAGTGAGTTTTGTAACGCAATCATTGGTCGCTACTCTTGGGATTAAAGTGGAAGAAGTAAGTGTCCCGATAACAGGCATTGGCAGTGTGAGATCAACTATAAAACAAAAATGCACCATAAATGTCCGCTCTAGATGTAATGACTACTCATTCCTCGTGAATTGCTTGGTCTCACCGAAAATCACCGGTCGCATTCCATCGGTGAAGATAAATTTGGACAATTGGGAACTGCCACAAGGTCTAAAACTGGCTGATCCGTCGTTCCATGAACCCAGCCAAATTGATTTGCTTATTGGCATGGACTGGTTCTATGATATAATGAAACCAGGGTGCTTTAAACTAAACGACGACCTACCTAGCCTTCATGACTCCCAACTGGGATGGTTAGTGGGTGGTAAGCTGCTCGAGAGGTCCTGTTCAAACCTTGCGATGAACTCCTGCGCTGTTAGCGTCGATCCAATGGAAGAGCTTATGCATAAATTTTGGGAAGTGGAAAGCGTTTCACCAGAGATGGTTCCTTCGAGCGAGAAGGAGCAGTGCGAAGCACACTTCACTGCAACATATCGTCGAGACGACAGTGGTCGTTTTATCCTCCATCTACCGCTGAAGGACAACGCTCCCCAGCTGGCAGATTCTCGTTCTATGGCCTTGCGGAGATTTTACATGTTGGAATCGAAGCTACAACGTAACCCAGATTTGAAAGTCCAGTACGACGCCTTCTTGGATGAGTACGAGACTCTTGGGCATTGCCACGAGATCAAGGAGCATGATGACCCCCCTGGAATATTGAAGTTTTATCTTCCTCATCATGCTGTTTTACGTCCCTCAAAAACGACTACCAAATGTCGAGTTGTGTTCAACGCATCGGCCAAGGTGTTTGGATTATCACTTAATGACGTGATGATGGTCGGTGCTACAGTGCAGAGCGATTTGCTGTCCATAATTCTTCGCTTTCGAAAGTTTCGATACGTTTTGAGTGCAGACGTATCAAAAATGTATCGTCAGATGCTGATCGACCCCGCCTTCACTCCATTACAGCGGATTTTCTGGCGGAAGTCCCCTCAAGATCCTCTGCGAGTCCTCGAGTTATCAACAGTGACATATGGTACAGCGGCGGCCCCATTCTTGGCAACGCGGGCTCTTCTTCAATTAGCTCGCGATGAACGACACAGATTTCCTCTCGCAGCGATGATCGTGGAAAGGAATTTCTACATCGATGATGCACTGTTTGGTTCCGACGATTATGGAGAAGCGTGTGAACTTCGGGACCAACTGATAGGCCTACTGAAATCCGGTGGGATGCATCTACACAAGTGGTCTTCCAACGATGATAGCCTTTTGGATCCTATTCCCAATGAAGACAGAGAGCGATGCGTTCCACTTGGTGACAGCGGTATCAACGACATTATAAAAACATTGGGTTTAATGTGGAACCCTTCTACTGATGAATTCCTGTTCCGATCGCAATCTCCAGAGAAGATCAAAGAACCAACAAAGCGACAAGTTCTGTCCGAAATCGCCAAGATTTTCGATCCTTTTGGTCTTATTTCTCCTGTGGTAGTAGTGGCGAAGATTCTGATGCAAAATCTATGGATTTGTAAGCTGAAATGGGACGATCCGTTGGACGATGGCCTTTTGTACCAATGGGAAAGCTTTTTGACATCGCTGCCATCTTGTGAGCAGATTCGGATTCCACGCCAAGTTATATCAAGCGAAGCTATCCACTACGAGCTTCATGGGTTCGCCGATGCCTCCCAGAAGGCATACGGTGCTTGCGTATACGTGAGGTCGATTTTTCCTGATGGCAGAGCATCATTGAGGCTAGTCAGCGCGAAGTCTAAAATAGCACCGATCACACCTGTGACGATTCCGAGAAAAGAGTTACTAGCCGCTCGACTTCTAACAAGGTTAAATAGTAAGGTTAAAGAAGCATTAGAAATGAACTTCACGTCTACGATATTGTGGTCTGATAGTCAGGTTGTACTGGCATGGCTACGAAAGCCACTTGATAGTCTTCAAGTGTTTGTTCGCCACAGAGTTGCAGAGATTACGTCCCACAAGCATATTGTCTGGAAGTACGTTCGGACCGACCAGAATCCAGCGGACAGTGTGTCACGAGGACAAGCTGCCAAGGAATTAGCAGAAAATGACCTCTGGTGGAATGGACCTCACTTTTTGCGTACCGTCGACTACCAAGAAGAGGAACCAATTACTCTTACGGATGTCGAGATTCCAGAGTTGAGGGTCCAGCTGGCAGCTTTGCCAGTGATGAACTACGAAGAATTCCCACTCTTGACAAAGTATAGCTCCTTCCGGAAAACGCAGCGGATTTTGGCATACGTGCTACGCTTCATATCGAATACTAGAAAGAAGAAGGAAGACCGGTTGCTTTCAGCGTACCTCACCTTACCAGAACTTCGAACGGCATTGCATTTTATCGTTGGAGCTGTCCAGCATCAGGAGTTCTCCAAGGAGATCGAGTGCATTAGGTCAGGAGAGTTCAACCATCGTCTAAATAACTTGAAACCGTTTCTGCACAATGATCTACTGCGAGTGGGTGGTCGACTTAGCCATTCTGATCTACCATTCGAAGTGAAACATCAGGTGATATTACCTGACAAGAGTCCCATCGTTCGTGGTTTAATCGCCGATATACATCGCGAGAATCTCCACACTGGATGCAGCAGCGTTCAATATCTTCTACGACAACAGTTTTGGTTGATCAACGCAAGATCTACCATCAGAAAGGTGTTGAGAGGTTGTGTCACTTGCTTCCGAATGAAGCCTACTACGATCGATCAACAAATGGGGGATTTGCCGTCATACCGTGTCACCTCTGCACCAGCCTTTGAGAGAGTTGGACTTGACTTTGCAGGTCCAATATACGTGAAGCAACCTGGACGGAAAGCCACTTCAATAAAGGGTTACATCTGTGTCTTTGTATGCATGGTCACGAAGGCCATGCATCTGGAAGCAGTGGAAGATTTGTCAGCAGATTCATTCCTGGCCTCATTTCAGCGCTTCGTATCCCGGCGAGGCTTTCCGAAGGAAGTGTTCAGCGACAACGGAACAAATTTCATCGGTGCAAGATCAGCTTTGCGGGATCTGTATCTACTCTTCAAGGAGGAAGCCACCCAGAACAAGATCTTCGAGTACTGTCAAGCGAAGCAGATTGACTGGAGAACGATACCCCCAAACGCGCCACACTTTGGTGGGCTTTGGGAAGCTGGAGTGAAGAGCGTAAAGACAGTACTAAAGAAAGTGTATCAATCTACTTCATTGACACTCTTCGGACTTTCCACCCTGTTATGTCAGATTGAAGCAATACTGAATTCGAGACCATTGTATTCCTTATCAAGCGACCCAACGGAACCGGAAGTGCTAACTCCTGGACATTTCATCATAAACCGTCCACTTTTGGCTATTCCCGAACCATCATTGATGCATCTTCCGACCAATCGACTATCGCACTGGCAGCGCATACAGCAGTTGCGCGAACACTTTTGGAAGCGATGGTCTAAGGAGTATGTCACCGAGCTGCAAGTAAGTGGAAAGTGGACCAACAAAAGGAATAACATTCGACCTGGAATGATTGTCGTGCTAAAGGAAGATAATCTTCCCCCTCAATGCTGGAGACTGGGACGTGTTGTGAAGGTTTATCCTGGAGCCGACGATTTGGTAAGAGTGGTTGATGTCCAGACAAAAACGGGTACGTTTCAAAGGCCGATACACAAACTTGCGCCTTTGCCGATAGCTGATAATGAGTCTTCTTCTGCAAAGTTCTTGCCTGGGGGAGAATGTTCAGTCCAACCTGTTCGAACTGAAGCGACAGAGTGGCAGCGAGCGAACGCTTTATATCCACTAATTGCGTCGCAGTAGGTAAACAGCGGTGTGAGATTCAGCCCCGCCCCTTTGTATACTTTAGCACTGCGGAATGATATAAAAGAGAAACAGATGCGGCAGCATTTATTAGTATTTTTCCAACCGCGATACGATAAGCAGTAGAAAGCAGACAGTGAAAGGAGAACAATAGCAGCAATAACAGTAGCTGCAGTAGCAGTAGCATCGGTGGGCAAAGTTGCGTCACCGCGAAGAACTTTAACGCGAAGAATAGATATTAAGAATAAGAAGAAGAGAAAAATGAATAAATTCGTGTAAACAGTAGTTCTGTGTTTGCACCTGACCGCCGAACATTCTGTCCTCTGTCTCCACCCGTAAGAGTTAATTGAAATTGAAGAGTTTTTTTGAGAGTCTTTTTCAAGGCTCATATCTTCGAGTTTGATTGCTGCTAGCCAAGTAGGCTAGTCCAGGCCAATCACGTCGCGGCTTCATGAGGCGAAGCCGATCAAAGGAGTCCGGCCAATCTAGTTGCCCTCCTGGGAAGGAACGAAAGGGTCCTGCTCCCATCCGGCTTGGTTCCCGCTGGGAACGCAAGCAACGTTTACCGACCGGCGCAGTCACAGTCCACTGCAGCCCCAACACATGGTCTCCCAACAAAACTGAGCAATGGCATCCCAGATAATTTCACATCATGCGTCGGGGTAGCCGGTGAGATATTGGACGCTTTCTTGTCGTTAGAAGATTCGAAGTTTGGTAATGGGCTGTCAAACTTAACCCTCTACTGCCCAAATTAGTTTTTAGACGGACTTCGAATAAATCGCTATGACGCTTTATAAACCTTTTTTAGATTCTTTTTGAAGCTTTTCAGGGGTTCAATTAAAGACCGTTTATAGGCAGCACTGGGAACTAGAGGGTTAATGTTCAAAATCACATTGAAAAATGCTAAGCGGAGGGCTGGCGTGCATAGAAGAAAACCATCATTGAAAGTCACATATCCTACTAGGTTTTGCGGACAACATCGAAATCATAGGTATTAACCGTAGAGCGGTGAAAAAGTCCTTTGAACCTCTCAAGAGGGAAGCAGCGAGAACAGGGTTTATCAAAAATTCTGCCATGGTAGCCCGTCGGATGTTGATGCTACGATGGGGATTGCTGCGGAAGCATTTGAAGTTTTCGACTGTTTTTTATCTGGATACATTGCTGTCGATAGGGATGCCCAAGACCGAGTGACATAGCAATTGGATACGGCACTGGATCGATAGTAAGACTGTCTCGCTTAAACCCACTAACCCAAGTCTGTCAGCAATACAAGGAATCACTTTGCTTTACTGCAAAACTATATAAGCAATCTTCCGGGTCATTAAACAAAGATATTGTCCAAATATTACGGTGAAGGGTCCATGTGATTTCCAGAGAAATAAACGAATAATTTGAAAATATGTTAGGTACACTTCAAATATTTCTTCGACATTTGCGAAGTTTGAAAATATAAAAATTTTCAAACACAGAAATTTTATACTTATCTGTGCATTAAAGCATAACCTAGTCTCTATGTTTTAGTTGAAAATTGCCATGTTTTTTTATTTAAGTGATGCTTTCTTAGAAGAACATCAACAGCAATGTTGTTGCCGTCATTTTGGAAGGATTGGTAAAAGACTTTCAAAAACTTTATTTATTATATTTTGTGCAGGTTTCGCCAGATAGTTTTCCAGTTCTGTAAATTTAAAGAGCTTCTTATCTATAGAACAGATTGCAGAGATGTTCAATTATTGATATCATCATTAAGATTTCAAATTAGTAGCGGTCTGTCAGCATCCTTATCAAACATTATTATCTATGTGACAGCATCGTTCCGATAAATTGAATCGTTTTAAATATTTAACAATATTTCAAAGATTTTCCAACATTAGTTGATAAAAATAACCTTAGAGCGCTCACTATTTTCGCAAATACACTACACTTCTCTAACACTCTCTCTTTCTATATTTCAGGTTACTAATTATTTGACCTGTTGGTTTTCAACTTGTTATTATTTAATAGTAGAACCTAACGATGTATTAAAAATTAAAAAGCAAAAAAATGTGTTATGATCATATTAGGTGAAACTAAATATTCAGAGAAATTTTCAACTACTAGTTTAAAGAAAAACTGAAAATCGTTAACGCTCCGTATCAACAATCTTCTTGATTCTTGAGTCCGCATATTTCACCTATCGTACCAACGCCAGAAGACACAAGAAAGATATCTTCTTGTTTGTCCCGCAGGAAGCAAACCGGAACGAAGTCCAGCCGCTCTCTCGAAGGACTTCCTGCACGAAATACACGTCTTTCTCAATGACGCTCAAGAGGATGACAACTTCACCGACGACAACGCTTCAATTAGTGATAAGACGTGTTACAACTTTCACTTCAATTGCTGGTTTTGTGTTTATTAGGCTACTTGGTTCGTATAGCATTCGTGGGAAATTCAAGTCAGGCAGTACTTTTCCTAATGAACCACGAAAAATATGGAGACGGTTTGTTGCCAATGTAATACAATATATGTCACATCACCAGCAACGCACGTAGACACTAGGTTCAATCGCTAAGCGTTTGCGGTAATATTATTTTTACCTGTCTATAAAGCGACAAAATAGAAAACCTTTTCCGTTATATTCTTTCTTAAATTGTCATCGTAATCAAACTTGATCCACGACCCCCATCGGAGTCAGGTCATGCACGCAACAATTTATTGATTTGCCTCTATTTCAATCAAATCTAGTATTGAAGGGTGCTCCGGTGTCGGTCTCCCATTTAATTCAAAGTGATGTGGCTTTATTTCGATGCCGGAAAAAATCCCCGGCCTCGGTGGGATGCTCCCTGAAGGAAATAGGAGACGCACAGGTTATTGATTCTGCTCTCGCTTGGGTGTGCGGCTTGGTAGGAAATCTTCCAGAAAAGAATGATTGTTTTATGGGCTTGGAGTGCCTGAAGAGAGATTGTAATTGAACGTGCCCGAAGAAGTAATGAAGGAAAAACAAAATCACTACAACGTGAGAGCGATTTTTTTACTCTGGTACACTGATATCGCTACATAAGGAAATTGCCGGTGTCTCTGTGGGTGGTTTGTGTTCGTGTTTTCATCATAAGTTTTTCAATTATGCTTCAAAACATGTACATGTTCATTTTTTATGCTGATGAGCAGCAATCAAAACTTCGCTAGTAACAAGTATTTTTTGCATTAAGTTTTATATTGGAAGAATTTAACTTTGACAGAGCGGAACAAACATGCAAATACTTTCAAATAGCCGGGTTCACTGTCGGTCAGTACCCAAGCAAAGCATCCCGAAATGCGATAGATCCAGCAAAATGGTACTTGAATAAAATCCTAAGAAGTCCAATACAATTTACTCGGAAAGTTAAACCATTTCTAGTATACACTTACACTCGCAAGGCCACGATTGTTGCTAGTATGAATGTATTGCTATAATCCAAGCTTCCAATCCCTGGACTGCCTTTGATAGAATAAAACAAGTGCAGTTTAAATGCTTCTTGAACGTTTGGAGTATATTTCTCTCTCGTTCGTCTTTCGCCATAGGATTACAATATTTGGTGGATGCCGTGCCGCGATGAGCCGTATCGAATGATAACAAGAGTCAACGAGGTGGAGCGATCTGGAACTTTGGCCATTCAGTTCGTGCAGTCTCTGTAGGGCGGCAGATTTGCATCACAATGCAGCCCAATTTCGGATAACTTTTCTTTTTATTCTCCACTGCGAAGAGCCGGCGTACGATTGAGAGATCGCATTCGGAATCATCAATTGACTGTTATGAAAAGTTTTAATGAATTAGTTTTCGTGTTGGTTCCATAATCAAAGCAAATTTCTTTTCTTTTCGCGTACATATGCATTGCAGCAATAAAAAAAGAGTGCTCTTGTGAAAGTATCGTAATATTACTCGTAAAACCGCAAACTTTATATTAGGTCGTAAAATAGTTATTGTGTTTTTGTGAACTTTTTGGGCCAAATGCAAATGAATGCAAAAAGAACCAATAAACTTTCTCAACGTGAAACAAACCGGTTGTGTACATAGAGATTGAAAGTTTTTGCGGAGCTGTCGGAAGCCATTTCAGAAGTTGAGCGGGTATTAAAGTACATACATATTTGCAAACTGAATGGCTATTGAGAGGCTTGAACTAGTGATGAGCAGAGAATCAAGTCTTGGCTAGTGGTTAGTGGAAGTTGGGTACGTATTTCAAAACTGAAAAAATTGTATACAAATTGTTTATTATTTTGTTCGAATGTTCGTGAAGATTTTTCAAAAATTTGAGAAAGAAAAATGATTGCATAAGCAAGATTCATATTCGATGTTTCCCTCTCATTATAAAAATACGACAAAAAGTTGCATACAAATTTTGTTTTTCTGCTCTTGAAAGTTTAGTTATTGAAAACCTACATAAGAAGTGTTACAGGACAAAAACTTGTTGCGTATATCTTTGTTTGAAATATTTAACTATTATAAAATTCACAATTCGACAAAGATTCGGTAAAAATTCCAAATCTCTCTGATATTCAGTTAATGCTTCAAATGAGTGCTGTTCAAATGACATCGTTCAAATTCAAATTCAAATGGCATCGAAAATGGCATCGTTCACGGTTACGGAATCAAGTTTGACGACAAATCCAACCAAATGATCTTCACTTCAATGCGAAAAAGAAAAACAAACAGTCCACTCAACCAAAATGAACCTCACCGAAACACTTTTTCACTGACACTGACCGATGCCTTGACAATCTTCGTTAACTGATAAACTGATTTTGTTGTCTTGCTTTCATCGCATGAAATATAATGAGGTGTTTTGACAGTTCACTTCCATGCAAAAAGCGGGAAGGGGGAACTCTGAAAGAATTGTAAAAAAATAACGTTTATGGATGCTTTTTTTCACTTTCACTTAAGAGTGTCAACAAATATCAACCCTGGCCAGGTTTCATTCTGGTTCTAGAAATGTATAAGTTCTAATTTAGTTGCGGATTTTATTATAGGTCTTAAATTAGATTTTGTATTTGCATTTTGAATTTTGAATTTTCAATTTTGAGTTTCGAATTTTTAATTTTTAATTTTGATTTTTGAATTTCGAATTTCGAAATTCGAATTTCGAATTTCGAATTTTGAATTTTGTTCTAGTTCTCGTTCTCGTTCGCGTTCTCGTTCTCGTTCTTGTTCTTGTTCTTGTTCTTGTTCTTGTTCTTGTTCTTGTTCTTGTTCTTGTTCTTGTTCTTGTTCTTGTTCTTGTTCTTGTTCTTGTTCTTGTTCTTGTTCTTGTTCTTGTTCTCGTTCTCGTTCTCGTTCTCGTTCTCGTTCTCGTTCTCGTTCTCGTTCTCGTTCTCGTTCTCGTTCTCGTTCTCGTTCTCGTTCTCGTTCTCGTTCTCGTTCTCGTTCTCGTTCTCGTTCTCGTTCTCGTTCTCGTTCTCGTTCTCGTTCTCGTTCTCGTTCTCGTTCTCGTTCTCGTTCTCGTTCTCGTTCTCGTTCCCGTTCTCGTTCTCGTTCTCGTTCTCGTTCTCGTTCTCGTTCTCGTTCTCGTTCTCGTTCTCGTTCTTGTTCTTGTTCTTGTTCTTGTTCTTGTTCTTGTTCTTGTTCTTGTTCTTGTTCTTGTTCTTGTTCTTGTTCTTGTTCTTGTTCTTGTTCTTGTTCTTGTTCTTGTTCTTGTTCTTGTTCTTGTTCTTGTTCTTGTTCTTGTTCTTGTTCTTGTTCTTGTTCTTGTTCTTGTTCTTGTTCTTGTTCTTGTTCTTGTTCTTGTTCTTGTTCTTGTTCTTGTTCTTGTTCTTGTTCTTGTTCTTGTTCTTGTTCTTGTTCTTGTTCTTGTTCTTGTTCTTGTTCTTGTTCTTGTTCTTGTTCTTGTTCTTGTTCTTGTTCTTGTTCTTGTTCTTGTTCTTGTTCTTGTTCTTGTTCTTGTTCTTGTTCTTGTTCTTGTTCTTGTTCTTGTTCTTGTTCTTGTTCTTGTTCTTGTTCTTGTTCTTGTTCTTGTTCTTGTTCTTGTTCTTGTTCTTGTTCTTGTTCTTGTTCTTGTTCTTGTTCTTGTTCTTGTTCTTGTTCTTGTTCTTGTTCTTGTTCTTGTTCTTGTTCTTGTTCTTGTTCTTGTTCTTGTTCTTGTTCTTGTTCTTGTTCTTGTTCTTGTTCTTGTTCTTGTTCTTGTTCTTGTTCTTGTTCTTGTTCTTGTTCTTGTTCTTGTTCTTGTTCTTGTTCTTGTTCTTGTTCTTGTTCTTGTTCTTGTTCTTGTTCTTGTTCTTGTTCTTGTTCTTGTTCTTGTTCTTGTTCTTGTTCTTGTTCTTGTTCTTGTTCTTGTTCTTGTTCTTGTTCTTGTTCTTGTTCTTGTTCTTGTTCTTGTTCTTGTTCTTGTTCTTGTTCTTGTTCTTGTTCTTGTTCTTGTTCTTGTTCTTGTTCTTGTTCTTGTTCTTGTTCTTGTTCTTGTTCTTGTTCTTGTTCTTGTTCTTGTTCTTGTTCTTGTTCTTGTTCTTGTTCTTGTTCTTGTTCTTGTTCTTGTTCTTGTTCTTGTTCTTGTTCTTGTTCTTGTTCTTGTTCTTGTTCTTGTTCTTGTTCTTGTTCTTGTTCTTGTTCTTGTTCTTGTTCTTGTTCTTGTTCTTGTTCTTGTTCTTGTTCTTGTTCTTGTTCTTGTTCTTGTTCTTGTTCTTGTTCTTGTTCTTGTTCTTGTTCTTGTTCTTGTTCTTGTTCTTGTTCTTGTTCTTGTTCTTGTTCTTGTTCTTGTTCTTGTTCTTGTTCTTGTTCTTGTTCTTGTTCTTGTTCTTGTTCTTGTTCTTGTTCTTGTTCTTGTTCTTGTTCTTGTTCTTGTTCTTGTTCTTGTTCTTGTTCTTGTTCTTGTTCTTGTTCTTGTTCTTGTTTTTGTTCTTGTTAATCTTATTATCAATTCATCATTTTTCTGTGTTTCAAAAATATTTTCATCAATTAAAGAAATATGTATTAGTTGTTTTACTTTCATAGATCAAGCTTTTGAAACTTCCCGTCCCTCTATGTGAAAATAAAAATCATCCCCAATGCCACTAATCAATTTTCTCCAATTATTCCGCATAATTCCATTCCCAATGTTATGGCACTTTTTACTACTCGAAGCAATTTGTCAAAATCGCTCGAATATTGTTGCTGTTAATTCTCCCGGCGCCTTTTTATGTACCATTCCGGAAAAACACACCAAGCAGTAGCAAGTGAGTTCAACTACATCTAAATTACGCACCGCCAGCGGTAGAAGTGTGAACCAATAAACAAGGCGCCTAGGATATAACACGCAACGCCAATCTTATAGTTCAGTTTGCTGCCACAAAAATAGCACCAACTACCACCAGTACGACCTTTGCTCCGGTCTTGTGCCTCTGGTATGGCACACTAGGTATATATATCAAACAGTACAGCATTGCTAAATTTGTACACTTTGAAATAAGTGTTTAAATCACAACTTAGAAATATTAATTATTCTCAACGCGCTGGTTTTAATCATGCCAACAATTCAAATTTTAAATTATTTCCTCTAACATTTGCCCAATTAGTAGAGCCTGACTGTTCCTTCCTGTGCAGGCAACCCAGACAAGCCGAAACTGGCGAACTTCGACGCAAAGAGCGAGAGTTTTTCCATTTATTTGGTGTAATCGCCTTAAACCGGTCGCCCGGGTTGGAAACGAGAGGAAGTCAGCAAACAGGCTACTTGGTGTTTGCTGATGGAAAGCAAAAGGATTTCCCGTCCCGCGAACGTCTTCGAGCTAGAAATAGAATCACGCGTTTCTGTGCGCGTGAGAGGGTGTATGTGTCTATGTGCGGCGATGAATAAATCAGAAAACAAAAGCCTTTCTCTTCGATGGCGGCATTTAACGGGATGGTGAATTGATTGGCAGGGTTGGCACTGCCTTACTGCAAGCCAAGGAGGTAGCGGAGTTGAGCTCGCTAGCAAATATCCGGGGAGTGATTGGCGTTTGGTCGAGTGTGTTCGAAGGATATGGCGGCACTGTGAAAAAGAAAGAGCGAGAGAGAGAGAGTGCGGGTGGATTGGTAGAATATGAGCTTAGGAGCAGTAGGCTCAAACAAAACCGGCGACTGGCTATAAGGAAAACAGTGTACTGTCACCTTAACGATTTAAGGCCCCCGTTGTTGTTCGCGAACAGCATAGCAACTAGCTGCTGCTGGTGGTGCTACTGCTACTGTTCTGGATGGCGAACGTTTCAAATTCCACTTACGGTGTGGCGTCGATGTAACTGGTTTCAGAGTTAGTGCGGAAATGTGACTGGCTGAAATAAAAAGTAATGTGAATTTATTTCCATATTTCTGGTCGTTTACGTTTCAGAGTTCGTTTGCTGCCGTGAACTAAATGGAGTATCGTAACGCAGTGTATGTCCAATAAAGCTAGCTATTTCTGGCGTGTAGAAGCAATCGCTTTGCTTAGTTATTTGGTACATTAAGTTTCTGAATGACTGACGAAATAACTTGTCATTTGTCTGAGCGAGCAAATTTTACCCTTTGCAACGTGC
Organism: Wyeomyia smithii; assembly: GCF_029784165.1. Taxonomy (NCBI): domain Eukaryota; kingdom Metazoa; phylum Arthropoda; class Insecta; order Diptera; family Culicidae; genus Wyeomyia; species Wyeomyia smithii. The sequence continues at coordinate 88,283,671 of NC_073695.1, forward strand.
TGTTTTCTAATCCCGACTGCCTGGTCCATGGTGAGCATAAATTTCAGGAAAGATGTTATTTTCCAATTTTCCCAACCCCAAAAACAGAATCGTTATCAGCAGAGGCATAAAATTGATTGATTGCGCCGGCAGACCCCGGCTTTTCCAACGTTAGCACTGACAAACTTCGGTCCGGGTTATTTAGTGAACACTCCGAGAATGCTTCCGCACCCTCATAATCTACGTATCGACGTGTAATGATTTCGATTTCATCGTTTTTGTGTTGCTTTCAAATCAAACACTACCGCCTGTGACGACAAGTGGTATAGTATAATTGCTATATTCGGTTTTGACTTTGAGGTTACAGCTACAACACAGTGCTGTCGATAAAGATGTCAATAAACCGGAATATACAATCGGCGGCATGAATATTAATTAACGCAACAGAACAGCACGCGAGATCAACCAGGAACTTCTATGGACCGAATTTGGACACTGCATCTGGTACCACTACATATTTTTATAAAAAAGTATATGCAACATGAAATATTTGTATTGAATACAAACTCTTCTTGCCATAAAAAATTATCTCCTGCGGGACTATGATAATATATGATTCATATCCAACCCGAAAGCACATTTGTGATTCTATTTGGAGACACAGAAAAAAAGAACGGAATAATCATGCTACGTAAAACATTTGATTGAGGATTACGAGGCGAAAACTTGTGTTTTAAGAGTGTGTTTTAAGACGTCATAAAAAGGGGTTTCGAGAACAGTGTCCCAGCTCAGCTTCTATTAGATTTAAATATGGTATCAAGCATCGATACTTGGTCTTTGGGCGTCATGCCAATTTTAAAATACTCATATTGCAGATAATTTATTTTCGCGGATTTCCTGAAACCTAAAATAGCCATTTTGAGTTTCAAAAGTTCGTAGCACATCGATTTCTGTTTTCAAAATATAATGCTACGGCCGGAAATATAAATATTGAAGGTTAATGCACTTTGATTAAAAGATAGTCGCCATATTGGATTAAAAAATGGCGTCGTACATAATGTGATGTTCTCTGAATATCTACTTCCGGTCCAACTCCTGTAGCAGTGACAGTATCCTTCATCAGTATGCATACTTAGTACCAAGCAGTTCCACAAAATATGCATCAGTTTTAAAATTGTTTCATCTGTCATTTTTGATTTGGCTGAAACTTCGTATATCTTAATTTATTGGAACACGGCTGAGATGCTATTTAAAAACGTTGTTTTGGATAGGTCTTGATGATTACAAATATTTTCAGAGAAAAACGGTTTTTTTGATCGGCATGACGTCCTCGGCAAAGTTGTAAATTATGATTTTGTCTTTCCAAAAAAATATACACTCTAAAATTTTTTTTTGTTATATCAATTTTTTTTAATAGAATTTACAAAAGATTATTTAAACAAAGGAGACTGTCCGATCATAAAGAAATCGAGAAAAACAAAGTTTTAATTTTGACGTAGGACAACGTAGGGGAACTGCTCCATTATTCATCTCATTAAGCCGATATTCACGAAGAATGCACGGATTAAACACCAAATTTTCACGAAATCATTGAACAAATAAACTAAATATGCTTACGTGCTCTTATGGAATCGTTTAGCATTGAATATTGAGTAAAATTAGCTAGTTTAATCCTGAATTTTGTAAAACAAACCCTTTTTCACAACGCTTCCATATCCATCCCAAAACTTGAATCACTGCTCAATTATTCATCTAACGATGCCCCCATATTCATCACACTGTTAATCATGAATGAATCACATTATCATGAATAAACGTAGCCGCAGCCCGTCGTAGTAGGTTATCTAGATATCCGCTGCAGTTGTTTACGTGCAAAACTAATAACCTAGGTAACCACTGCAGTGCTATCGATTTATGTCAATTATGTCGGAATGATTTAACATTTTCAGCACGATTTTTTCGTATTAACAGAAACTGATTGGCAACTTTAATTTTCTTCAACGCAGTGAAAACAGATGAAAATACATACAGTTGAAATTTACGAATTGTAGAAATTCATTTATATATTTCCGCTAATTCAAGCTTGTTTTTGGAAATTTGAGGTTCACCTTTCAAAGATTAAAGTATTCTTAGTGTAGTGAGTGATTTTGTTTAGTGATTAAAATAAAAAGTGGTCCGCTAGTGATGAAAAAAACTTTGGTTGGCTGCTGAACGAGTCCCGTTGTAGCTGTATAGAACAATGCGCGGATTTTAATTTCTGAGGTAGGTAATTGAATTAAATGAGTTTTCGAGTGCAGATGCTCGACTATAATATCAAATTTAGTGCTTTTAAGTGATTTTTTAAAGATAATACTTTATGAGGAATGTAAAGTGAACTAAGAAGAATACATTCCATGGATTAGCAGATTGGTTTGAGAGAAAAATATACGTTTTTTCCTGTTTTCAATTATGTTTTCATGTTGTATGAGATGAATCTATGGGCTGAGATGAATAATGGAGCAGTTCCCCTATTTGTTTTCTATTCTAGAGTACATTTTGTAAAATATAAACTGAAGTTGGCAAATGTTGCATCAGATTTCAAAAGATTATAGTAAACGAACGACTCAATGCATCTTAGTCATCTGTATGTTGGTTGATAGATTAAATGTGTAACAGTTGTTTGATTCTATGTTTAACATTGTTGGTTTACTACTTTTTGGTGAAAATAGGAGAAAAGTTCCAAGGCGAGCTTTCCCCACACTTTCTTCCCCATTGCCTTGCTTCCTGAGCACGGATAACAATAACATAGACGGAGTAAATTCCCCTGCATACATAATTTGACTTAGCAAAGTGTTTCGTTTCGTTTCTCATTCTCGAGTCTGCGGCGCGCCGCCTACATTGCAAAAGTTTACGCTCGACTCTAAACAAAAGACTGCGTGTAGAAAATTCAACTTCATTCTTGTCGTCACACGGTAGCGAGTGGAGTATAGCTGTTAGAGGTACGCGACATCAGGAGAAGAGAGCTGATTACGAGTCAACTATCAGGTACTGCGGAACACCTTGCCTTTATTCTGCATACGATAGCAAGAGGTACAATCGTATGCTACAGGATAGCACAGCTGCCGGAGGGCAGAGGGGAGAGCAAATTTATTATTTGCGGCCAAGGAAAATGTTCAATGCTACCGGTGGCGCGATTATCAGCGTTCTGTAGCATGCATTTCTAGTTGAATATTATGAAATCGGTTCTTTTCATAACTATGAATGGGTGAAAATAGGAGTTATGAGAATTTTCGCAACTACCGTCAGTGAGATTGTGTGTAAGAGTGAGATTGTATCATCCATTTCGTGACTTGTCAGCCATCTGTTCCGGAACAGAAGACTTGGTTAAGTATTTGAGATATCTTATTCGAGAATGTTTAGTCTCGTGATCGCCATGAGATGGCTGAAAAACAATTGATTTGTATGACACAATTTCACCCCGGCTTACGGTATAACTAGTGTAAAATTTTCATGTATTTCTCAACAATCATTTCTACAACAAGGACCGAGGCACCAATAGAAAACAGTGTTGCCTATAAACAGTTTATCGCAGTTAGCCCTATTTTAAGAATTTTCTCCGCAAAATTGAGTGATTCTCTGGTTCAATTGTTCCTTTGTTCACAGTCGAACACCGTTATCCGTCCATTTCCGATAACGCAAATTAGTTAATCTAGAACCAGGATAATTTTCGCATCATGGAAGCCCAAATTTTCTTTTGGTGCTCATAACAATCACTCAGTATCACTTAGTATCGAATGTGTTTTGTTTCGTTTCTCATTCTCGAGTTTGCGTCGCTCCGCCTTCATTGCAAAAATTTACGATGAACTCGACACAAAAGACTGCGTGTAGAAAATTCAGTTTCTGTCTTGTTCTTGACACGATAGCAAATGGAGCCCTTATTGCCCTTATAACCTTATAAGCCCTTGGAGATACACGGTGTATTGCAGGCGGAATTAAATATGTGAAACAAGAGTTGAAATAAATACAAACAAAGATATTATCTACAATTTAGTCAAAGTTACTTTGCCAATCTAACAAACCATTTTGACTGTAAAAATATTTTTAAGTACCCATAGAGTGCTCTTGTGTCTACTCCAATAAATTTTTTGTGTTCGTTATGGATCCTATAACAACTGCGTAACTTTTCAGATAAATCGGTGGCAACTCTATTTTCGCGCAGAATTTCTATGCGATTTCATATGGGATTTATCGGTTGGAAAATGACTGGACACGTGTGACTTGAGACCCCATTGTGGTCATTCACCTCTGTCCAGCAACTCCTATCCCAACCTCCATGAGGCTCCGACCGGGATACGAGTAACCTTAGTGGAGATCGGGTAACCAACCCCCGGTGGAAACTATGATCGTATGCTGACTGGGAAAGGGGTCGGCTGTATCCACATATTAGGGGCGGCGTACAGCAGCGTTTGACCCGGAGCGGGCGGTTGAATTATGGAATGCTGTATCTCGCCAGCTACACCTGAGATGACAGCCCCATCAGCAGGATGTAGGTATCGCGACCCTGGTAAGGTAGCATACCGAAACCTTCCTTTCAACCACGAACAACGAAATTAGAAACACGGAACGGACAAATTGGCAAAGACCTAGGCTACGAACACGGTAAAAGATTAAGGGAAACGATTGGAAATTGGGTACCTGGAACGTCCGATCTCTCAATGAACCGGCGCGGGCTGGCTTGCTTGCTTGAAAACTACAACGACAGGGAGTTGAAATCGCAGCGATTCAGGAGGTTCGGTGGTCAAATTCAGGAGAAAGGGAATTCCGCGCAATAGACCCTATTGCACACACTTCTTTCAAGTACCACATCTACTACAGTGGCGGCAAAGCTGCGAAATGGGGCGTCAGTTTCGCAGTGCTGGGAAATTAGAAAACAAGAGTCATCCGGAGGAGGCCCGTAGATGACCGTATATGCGTGTTGAGGATTAAGGGCAAATTCTTTAACTACAGTTTAATCAACACCTACGCACCGACAAACGACAAATCCGATGAAGTCAAAGATCAGTTCTATTGCAAGCTTGAGTGAATCTATGACGAGTGCCCAAAACACGACGTAAAAGTCGTCATCGGAGACGCAAACGCACAGGTTGAGAGGGAGGAATTCTTCCGTCCGGTCATTGGAAGGCATACCCTCTACTCGTAAACCAATGAAAACAGCCTGAGGCTGATGAACTTTGCCGCGGCCAGAGGAATGGCCATATGTAGCTCTCATTTTCCACGTTTGAATATTCGGAACACACCTGTAGGCATCCAAATGGAGAAGCCTGCTCTCATATCGATCACGTACTGATTGACGGTCGGCACTTTTTGGATGTTACTGATGTTAGGTCTTTTTGGGGACCAAACATTGACTCTGACCAGTCTCGTCGTTTGTCAGATCCGCGCACGGTTGTCGAACGTGCTGAAATCTCGCACAGAGAGAAAGACGCGTTTCAGCATTCAGCGGTTGGAAGCTAATGGCGTGGCAGCAGAATACGCCAGAGAGCTGGATCAACAGATAGTAGAACAGAAGGAGGAAGGAGTGGAAGACATAAATGGGCTGTGGAGCAGTATCCACGGCGTCATCGAACGACTGCGTGAAAGGCGGGAGCAAATGCCAAACGACTGGTTGGAAGGCCTCATATGCCCTATCTATAAGAAGGGTCATCGATTGGATTGTGGCAACTATCGAGGCATTACTGTTCTTCAGATTGAGACCGTTAACGGAATCCTTTATTGGCGAATACCAGGCTGGTTTTCGACAGGGGCGTTCCACGACGAATCAAATCTTCACCCTGCGATAGATCCTCGATAAGATCCGGGAGTATAACGTTGGATGGACTGAAGCAGGGGGATGCGCTCTCTAACTTACTATTCAACATCGCTTTTGAAGGTGCAGTACGAAGAGCAAACTTGGAAAGAAACGGTACGATCATCACGAAATCTCACATGCTTCTCGGTTTTGCGGACGACATCGATATCATCGGTATCAACCGTATGGCCATGGAGGAGGCCTTCGTACCTTTCAAGAGAGAAGCAGCGAGATTGGGACTTGTCAATAACTCTGCCAAAACGAAGTATATGGTAGCTAGCAGGGAGCATGGGAGTTCCCGTGGTGTTGGTGCTGAGGTGGAGATAGATGGGAACGATTTGAAGTGGTTGACGAATTCGTTTATCTTGGTACGCTTGTGACATGTAACAACGATATGAGCCGTGAAGTGAAACGACGAGTTTCAGCTGCGAACTTGGCTTTTTACGGACTACGTAACCAGCTAAGGTCCCGTAGTTTGCAAACTCGTACAAAACTAGGATGTTAATACTTCCGGTGGCCTTTTACAAACATGCTGATATAGTTAAGGTAATACAGCGGGGCAGGCTTCAGTGGGCTTGACATGTAGCCAGAGGGCCGAGAGAGCCGCCAAAACTTTCTTCAGTAGAGAACCAGGAAGAGGCCGTCGATTCCGTGGTAGGCCTCGCACCCGTTGATTGTGCGTGGTGGAAGAAGATGCACTATCTGCTGGTGTACGAGGAGACTAGAGGACGGCTGCCCAAGACAGAAGAAGCTGGACATCTCTAATTCGTTCGGCCCTAGACCGGTAAACGGTCCTTTAGCCAACAAAGTAAAAGTAAGTAAGTTATATGGGAAAATCGACTTTTTCAAAACTTACTCTCCAGAAATATCCAGTTGGCTCCTATAAATATATTGATAAATGATATTTATAGAAAACTTTTTGGTGAAAAAATCTTCTGAATACCGTAAGATTTACTTGAAGGAAAAGTTATTCACCTCAAACTGATTACATATTGATTTTTCAGAAGCCGGAAGTAACCATCTTCAACTTCAAAATTGTATCTGGGGTCGAAAACGGCCTCTAGATATCATCCCAGTTCCGAAAACATCTATATATGTAGTCCAGGGTGGCAGCGATCATGTCTAAGTTCGAAAACCGACCTTTTACATTTTGTTTACTTACCCAAAAGTAACAATCAACATCTAGTTTGGAACAAGTTGTAAGTCATTTTAGAATCCAGTTCTAAAATATTCCATATTAAGCATTCGGATGCCCAGAAAACGGTTAAGTCCCAGAAGGTCGATTTTCGGACAAAAATTTTGTTTTCGAGATAACACAAGAATTAGACGTTTTTATGCATTTTTAGGACATTTTACATCGAACAAAATATTTCGATTTTCCCAATTTCATGTAATCCTCCCTTGGTAGATATTCAAGGGTCGAAAAATCACAACTTTGAGCGCTTTGAGGCACCCTTAAATTTAAAAATCTATGATGAAATTTATTACCACCCTAGTATAGATTGTACACTCGTAATTTGTAACAACGGACCGCGAAGTCAAACGATGAAATACAGCTATATAGGAATATATAGACAGTCCCTCAGTTTTCACTTGCGAAAATCCAGCGCTTTACAGAGCTTTACACCCCGATCTAAGAGATTACAAAATTTATCAACAGGAGAAACCAATAACATATTTTGATACGATTTTGTATTTTCCCATATGCTTTTGATAACAAAATTGGATCTGAATGAGTTGTTATAACATATCCTAAAATAAGGTTATTCTGAAACAAGTCTAACATATTATTCGTCTTTATCAAAAGCTAATGTTTCTAACAATGGTTATTATTATCTTATTTTGTTATAAAGCTGATACGTCAGTAACAAAAGATTGATATTAGTTGAATCGTTTTTGTTATAATTGCTGTTGTTTTAAAACATAATGGGATCAAATCGGTAACATAACTTGAACGGTTTTCCGCATAACAAGCTAACAGCTCACATTTTTGTTTTGTCTTTCTGATCGGGACTGCTCGACTCGGAAGTCCTTAAAGATAAATAAATGCGCATGAATAAATCAATTACAAATCGGATGTAGTTAATGCTTGATTGTTCTGCGTTTCCACACAAATGGTTTACCTTCTATCAAATATGCGTTTACAAAATTCCACTCAGCTTTTAATCATTAATTGTAATAATGGGCGTCAGCGTGAAAGACACATTCGTTCCAGATCGTAGGTCACAAAAACGCTAGCCTAGCAATTCTTTACCCGATATTAACGTCACAGTAGCGTGAATACTTTTCAGCAGGCTTTTCTACAACACGTGTCAAGTAGGAATTTAAAATATAGCTCTTTCAGGTGGCAAACGGAACTGATCCCAGCTGTAAGCCCCGTTCTACGATTACGTAATAGGCTAGTATTTTTCTGTTTCACACTCTCTCCTTTCGTTTCACTATAACCCGCAGCAAAGTTTAGATTTCAGACAACACGAAAAACGGGACCTAAATTAACCGAACCCCGGCGGCTGTCATCCAAACGGCTCTGGCACTGAATTGAACACACCCTCCGGCATTGGCATTTATAACAAAGCACACTTTCGTCGCCGTCACCGGTAAATTTCGGCTCACCCGTTTTCCAACCCATTAGAGCTTTCGAGTGTACGAGCAAAATTACCTGAAATGTAACAAAAGCGTGCGAATATCCTACGCATAGCCACAGCGAATGGGCCATAACTTGTAACGACCCATTGCTAAACAGTTTTGGCCCTGTGATGGGGGGCCACCGGTGGGCGGGAGAATGTGCCACTAGTACGAGCGAATACTCAGCCGATAGGGCTCCGATAGGTTGATAACGAACCAAACCCATTCGAGAGGGATCGTCCAAGATGTGCGTGTTGATTCCAGTAAAGCCTTTTCTATGTAGACAGCCTAGGGATCATTCGGATATTAAGCCATTTTGGTGCTTAATGGCGAAACAGTGCGTCGAGGGATTTATAATTCGAATATTTTTGCTTTGATTGGTATTACAGTTGGTGGTGAAAATTTACGCACAGTAATTCTGTTTTGTTTCCAGGATGATTTTATTTTAGTAGCTTAATAAAGTAAATAAAGCTAACGAAGAAGTTCTGTTTTTGGTAGATGTTGTGAGGTTTGACTTTTTTGTTGGATCCATTCTGATTTTCTGTATACAGTAAAAAAATCCAGTTGCATCTTGTAATTCACAGCTTTCAAAGCACATACAGTGCAAAAGTTTCACTCTCCGGTAGGCGTAACCAAACACTGGCTTACTCAACTGAAATTTCAAATTGATTTTTTTCTTGAGCTTCGTTATATTAAAAATATGGAAAAACAATCGAGATAACTTTATTTGAAATCGTTTACGACTAAAAAAAAACGGTTCCCCTTTTACAAAAGCGTGTGTCAATTTGTTTGTTTCAGCGTAACCTACAATGGAATTGATCTTCGTGCATGAGTTACTTACAAACAGTGAAGAAATACTGCGACGACTGAGGCCTGACACATTGTAAAACAAATGACAAAGCCGGATGACATAGACATGACACTTGAAATAAGAAGGGAATAGCTCGAAAAACACTCCTTGTTTCCAATTTCAACGGTGGGCGTAACCAAACGCAAAGCGTCTCTGAATGTATATATTTTGTATGGAGCTTGAGTAGGATGCGAGTATGAATAAAATAAAACAACTGAGTTGATCCCACTGAATGGTGTCTCTGTTATCATCTAGTCTATTTTCATTATACCCTTTTTATTAGGTTATCTCACATGAACAATGATGCATTACCAAAATTCTAAATCGCGAAATATTTCTTCAATACTTAATGGATTATGGATTATTGGATTGTAGAGCGCTGTTTAGCACTGTATAGCTAAACTTTTTTTTTGTAAATAAATTTTATATGATAACTTCATTCATCATGTACCGTACATGTGCTTTAAAAATTTACCGAGATGCTCCTATTCACTGTTGATACAGATAGTTTTGGTACAACTAAATGGAAACCTTTTATTTGCTTCCTACGGAATCCTACAAACTACGGACTTTACTGTGCTGAATTGAAGTTGATCTGAAACTGAAATCAATAAGGAATTTTCGCCAAATATCTCCATTATAAGTAGATGGAGACAGATTGCATCACAAATCTGGCAGAAGATAAAACGAAGAGAGAAGCAGAAAGTATTTTAACATGAAAAATCAAATCAAATAAAACTTTGGAGATTTATTACAACGATATTAATCACTAAGACAGTTTTTACAGAAAAGAAGATAAAATAGTGGATGCTGAAGTGATTCGCACAAGAAATTTCCAAGAACGGAAAAAACCTAACTCTTGAGAAATAAAAAATTACGGAAGAACAATAAGGAAAAAAGGAAGTAAAATTAGTAATGTTATTAGATGGAAGAATGCTTCAGGATGAGCTGAAATAAGCAAAATCATAGAGGAACCAGAAAGTTTCTTATGGATAGTTTGTCTGTAGGATGGAGACGAAATTTATCACGCTTCCTGAGCTTCCGAAAGCGTGGAAGATAACATTAGACGAATATCAAATGTAAAGATGGAGAGCCTAACGAAAAAAGTTTCGAATATAATTGTCACCATTATAGGAATGGATATTAAGATATACGAGGGAAAGAAAAATACAAAAAATATTGTGAACAGTAATGTGCCAAAGAAAGAAATGATTGAGCCAGCAGAACAGAGAGCGTGGAAAAACTACTTATGAAAAACGAAAATAACAGAAAGTATTTGGTAGTCGTGTGCTAAGCATTGTTATTTTGGAAAATTAAAAGATTTAGTGCAAGTTGTGAATGATGTTGGCAAGCTGAACCTAGATTGGACCCCGTCGCATACGCACACGACCGGCCTAGTGAGCCCTGGATGCCCGCTACGTCTAACACGTAAAGGACTCGATCGTTCTCTGGCTTGGAGCCACCATCGAAAGAGAGGACCTACCCCTCTCGGCACGGTCACACCGGTATCGTCCTAGGCCTGTCGATTCACGTCAATGAGAGAAGACCAGATCGAATAAGTAGCAGCCAATGTCTTATATTGAGGAAAACGGTCTCAAAAATCAATTGGCAGGTAACTGATCCACGTAGAATGTAAGCAACATGTCAATTTTGCCACAATTCCCCTAGAAACAACAACAACAATCGCACGCTAGCCTGTGGGGCCAATAGCGGTCTCTATTAACTAGGTTAGTTGAGAGAATTCGTTATCGATATTGTTTTTGACACCTTTTGCATATTGCAGGATAAGTGCAACGATACACCGTGCCCCAGTGCTGAGTCGAGAAAATTTCCACTTCCTCAACCTAATCGTAAATCGAACCCAATATCACAACCGTGTGGAAGGGATAGCTGATCGACATCGCTAACCACAGGCAGAGCTGCATGCCACCACGGGTCGACGTGTGGCGATCGTCGAGGGCGCACAATACAGGTGTGACCACTGACAGTACCGAACAGTCCCGGACCAGCAGCGGGAGGTCGCCTAGGGGTGGTGAGCGTCGGACCAGGGACAGTCGACTCCTCGCAAAAGCCACAATCACCCGGAAGCACCTCTGATGGAGCGAATAGAGCCGCTCCCAACACCCAAAAGCACTTACCCGCCCATCGGGACTGATGTCAGTAAGGTCCCGATTATGGCAACTGGCAGCGTAGTGAACGGATATGAGCTGGATTTCGGAATGGTACCGCATCCTCGGGCTGGCACCTGCATTGAGCTCCCTTAGTAAAGTCGTGTGACAACGGCTTGAAATGGCGAGGTGGTACCCGGTGCAGGGGTCCAGTACGTTCCGAGTCTATTGCCTGGTGGGAATCAGGCAGGAGTAGGATCAGATGGTTGTTCCTGACTTGCGCCGGTCGGTGGAGTCATAGTTGCCCATAAGGAGCTATGACTGCTTACCCTAGCCATGACCTCACTGCTTCGGCATATGGGACCACATAGGCGACTACTCCACCATGGACAAGGATAGCGGCTGGAAGGGGGACCCATTTAACATCAAGATGAACACATTCAAAACGAAAGAGACGAGTGCGGAGGGATTACAATTTACAAATTACAAATTTCAATATAAAAAAAAGAGTTGAATTTTTTTTTATTTTTTTTTAAGAAACTTGACGTTAATACGCAACTTTTTAAAAAAAGTCCAGGATGGAGAAATGAAAAATAATTGTTTTATGGTAGATTAATTATTTTTATGAAAAGTCTAATTCAAGCATTTTTCAAAATATTTGTATTCTGATGATTTTAAAAGATGCAGAGAATCATTTTTAATTAAAAAGCTCTTGGTAGTAAACATTCTAAAGGCATTGGTTTTCGAGTTATTTCTAATTTAAGCTCAAAAAATTATAATTATTTAGGAAAATACACGTTTTTCCTAATTTGTCCATTGTTCTCCAGCAAAAACCATACGTTCATTGGAATGCTTGATTAAAAATATACAATTCATTCTTTGACAACAAAACGATTGGGCGAACGGTTCTCAAGAAAAGAGTTGAATGTTCTAAGTTATATAAATATATATAAGAATCAAATATTTATTTTCGAGTTTTATTGTCTTAGGAACATATATTTTATGACATAGATACTTTACAGAACTATTTTCACCTTATATTTTATATACATCATAAGTAAATGATTCGTCATCTTTTGAAAACAGCTTCGTTTGTATCTTATTTTCTGGAATCGGAACAAAAGAGTAATACTTTTGTGTGGCAGCTATTATTATAGATTTTTTGAAAATATTGCTCCATTCTGTTACTCCTTGATCATATTCTTCATATGATACCCAACTAAATGACATTTTTGATGAATTTTTATTACTTTTCTGATTAGACCAATCATACAATTCTTTTGCGCTTGTAATGGGATGTTCATGTTCTTTAGCTAAACTTGCATTTTCTGCCATTCGTTTTAATTTGCCACCAATTGCATCGCATGAGACTTTACCATGAGAAGTCGCAAAAAATGCCACTCTGCATCGACGTTATATTTTGTTTCGAACTTGCAAAGACTTGCAAAGTTTTTTCTATTTTTATATTGTGAGGCAGCTCCATCAGACATTAATATCGCTTTTTTCAACTCTATTGTTGTTTTCAAAAAACTCATTAATTTGGCAATGAACACCTGAACCGCAACAGTATCATGATGGAGTACTTCCGATATTATGATGAAGCTGATGTTCTTAAGTGTTCCAGATTCTGAATAGTAAACAACGAAGGGATGAATGATGACTTGACTATCATTCCAATAACTACACGAATCACAAATTGATAAAGACGTATTAAAATGAGCTTGACTGTTCAATATTTTTAATTTTGCAATAACGTTTTCGTTTAATTTGCGTAAGCTTGATGAGCACCGATGATCAGGAAAGGGTTTACAGCATTTGGTCATGGTGTATCCCATTTTCACTTTAGTGCAATCGTATTTGTAAGCGAAAACAGATATTATACGTAACCCAGTAGTTATTGGTTGCGTACTTGTAAAACAGTTATAATTAGTAAACAAGTAGACAGTGTTGCACGACAAACATATATTTTTATAAAACATTCGGCAAGGGGGAACGTGTAGGTCGGATAAGGTACAGCGCCTGAGTTATTTATCCAATCGTTTTGTTGTCAAAGAATGAATTGTATATTTTTGATCAAGCATTCCAATGAACGTATGGTTTTTTGCTGGAGAACTACGGACAAATTAAGAAAAACGTGTATTTTCCTAAATATTAATAATTTTTCGAGCTTAAATTAAAAATAACTCGAAAACCGCTGCCTATAGAATGTTTACTACCAAGAGCTTTTTGATTCAAAATGACTCTTTGCATCTTTTAAAATCATCAGAATACAAATATTTTGAACAATGTTTAAATTAGAATATTCATAAAAAAAATTAATCTACCATAAAAAAATTATTTTCCATTTCTCCATCCTGGACTTTTTTTTAAAAAGTTGCGTATTAACATCAAGTTTCTTTAAAAAAAAAAATAAAAAAAAAATCAACTCTTTTTCTTCTAAATTGAAATGTAATGTTTATTTTTAATTTTTTTTGGCCAAAAAAACTTTTTTTGTACAGTGTACATTTTTTTATGGTGCATTTTTAATACCCTACAACTCATTCTCAGACAGTTTTTCTATACAACCAACGGTTTCTGGGCTACAATGCTTCGAATAAAACCTATGCCAAAAGGCATACGCCCTTTTAGAATGTAACTCATGGGTGTAAAAAATCTCTCCATCTGTGAAAAATGCTCAGTTTGCTAAGCCAAATACGTGTGCAAAGTTTCATTAAAATCAAAAATGGTCGATATTCGACCATAGGTCATTTGGCGCGATCTTGCTCAGGTGAAAGAGTGAAAAGTATAATTTTGAACAACTCTCTATGCCGAAGTCCTTGTGTATTACATTACATTACTGTTCCCCAGCTTGGGAGTGGCTCACGACAGGTTTTTATGAATAAACGATAGAATCAATGATGGTAATCGGCGATTTAATCGGCGATAAACATTCGATCTTTTTCAGCGTGTGAGTCAACTTCGTCTCTCAGGTGATTGTAACAATTATCGTACGATTGCCATTCCGAGTGAACCAATTTGGAGATTCGCTGAGATAATTTATTCTTTCTCAGAGATTGAATTTCCAATAGCTCTACAAACCGGTGATTCACCCTGCGCTGATAGAATCGAAGTGTCAAACAGAAGAATCGCGGGACGATAATTATCGCGAGAGAGAAATGATGGCGATCGCTTGGAAAATTATCCCCCTTTCTTTCTGAGTCGCAAGTGTTGACAGCAAAAATATTTATCATCGTTTAACAAAACGTTGCTTGCTATTGTTCATGTCAACTCAATGTATCTTTTTTCGTTGGTTTTATTTGCATCGAAGGATTGTTCACTGATGTATGTTGGTCGATGTCTGTATTTAAACAAGCAATATTGTTTAAGCAAGCGAAAACCTGTACACATTTTGGAAAAAAATGCGCGAATATAAACGTATTCGAAAAAAAATTGCAAGCTATGCCAGAAATAACAACAAATATTTGCAAATTGGAAAAAAACAAATCGCCCACGGATTCAGAACATCTGCATTTCACAGACAAATCTGTAAATCTGGTATTCCTGTTTTTACTGTCTTTTAGTTGTCCTACCGCTTGCAGTTTTTTCTCTCTCTGAGTTGTTGGTTTGCGAAATTTTACGATTATCGGAACACTCTCACTCACAAAATGATTCAAACCTAATATTTTCGTTTCACGGCTCGATCGGATCGGGAGACGATAATGAATTACCGATTAGAGCCGATGAGAAAATCAAAACAGCGTATGAACAAGCGACAATAAACTCGCATAAAGTTAACAGGCTATGAAGCTCACAGAGAATTCCTATGGCAATTTATTTGTCACAAATGTTCTCTTCTCGAGAGACGATACAAAACATCGTGTGTTATGTGTGATCAGAATTCAATAGGATTTGCTCATGATAATTATCTGATACGATTTTGACCATCCTTGGATAGAACACACCAATTTGGACCTACAGGCGCCGCAATTCGATCAAAAGTGTAAAAGAGCGTAATTAATTCACGAAAACAAAATGACGTAACCGCCATTTTTACTCAACGTGACGTAAATCCAACAGAACTATGTTTGAGATACGTTTATTAAATTCAACGACTCGTAAACTAATCAAGCAAATGGAACCAAATTTGGCATGTAGAAGTTTTTGGGAGCAGGAAATATTTCTATGGTATAATGAGAATATGTGTCCAATTACAAATGGTGACTTCTCAACACTGTTAGAAATTTGTAATTTTAATTGTTAGGATTTGTTTGCTTTCGCAATTAGGACTTATCATTTGGGATTCAAACCTACTTCTTAAGAAAGAGTAGTAAACCTACAACTAACTTAATTGCCAACATATTGGCTATAAAGGATTGCAACGATTTTTGTCGAAAATTGTTAATAATTTTAATTGACATAGCTTCTAGTGGTTCAACACCAGTAAGTCTATGTAATTCGAGTGAACCAAACCAAGGAGGACGCTTCCAAATCATTTTTTTTTTATTCTGAATCCTTTGAAGTGTTTTCTTCCTTGTTGAACAGCAACTTGACCAGATCGGTACAGCATAGAGCATTGCTGGTCTAAAAATTAGTTTGTAAATCAAAAGTTTGTTCTTTAAACAAAGTTTAGAATTTCTGTTGGTGAGAGGATATAAACATCTCGTATATTTGATGCACTTGGCTTGTATACTAATAAAATAAGTTTTTTATCGTAAATTAGTCCCAAGTACTTAACCTTGTCAGACCAACTTAAAATAAGCCCATTCATCTGACAACGTGAGTATTGTTTGGCTTGAGGAAAGAAGCCCTAGTCTTATGGGGGAAAATTATCATTTGAGTTTTAGAAGCATTGGAAGAGATTTTCCACTTTTGCAAGTAGAAAGAAAAAATATCTAAACTTTTCTGCAATCGTCTGCATATGACACGAAGACTTTTTCCTTCTACGGAAATGCTTGTGTCATCGCAGAACAATGACTTTGTGCATCCTGGAGGCAAATCAGGAAGATCTGAAGTGAATATGTTGTACAGGACTGGACCCAAGACTGAACCTTGAGGTACACCTGCTCTGACAGGAAATCTATCAGATTTTTAATTCTGATAGACAACCTGCAGAGTTCGATCAGTAAGAGAGTTTAAATAAGTATCGGTGTTGGAGCTGTTCGCTTTGCCTTTCTTCTTACGATATGTTTCTTGTTGTGAGTGTACTCCACAACATGTGGCTCTCTCAGTATATGAAGTTATTCGTAAAATGTACTTGAGTTTGAGCTAGAGCTTAAGTTTGACGACCGCATATGGCTACTTTGGATTAGTTTGCAATCTTCAGTGTACAACAATTCGGTAGCTTTCACTTTATATAGATCGATAGCCGTGCCGGCCACGACCTTACGATCGTTAGGGTAAGGAGGGATGTTGTAAGAAAGGAAGTGTAACAGTCGGTGTTGTCGGAGACCGAGTTTACTTCTGCATCTCCACGACTGTGACGGAAAGGAAAGGTATGTGTCATCGTGGTAAGTGACCTAATCCAAAAATGTTGCGCGCGAACTAAGAAAGTGAACGATGAGTATCTTTCTTGTGAAATATAGCGAATCAAGGTGAGCGGCGCGCGTGAAGACTATTTGCCACCAGGAGCATTGAAGTGTTTAAATATTTATATTTACAATATTCCTCTAGAAATTAAAGGCACTCTGGCGAACGCGGTACTTTAAAAAGTATAGTCATTAGATTAATAGCGATATTTACCGACCAAACGAACCTACTCAAATTTTCGATGCGCGTATATAAAAGCAACGCGTGAGCAATCTCCGGCTAAACCATCAAACTGAACCGAGTTCAGCTCTGCATCTCCACGACTACGATGGAATGGGAGGTTTGTGTTATTGACATGAAAGGTGACAAGTCAAACGACGCAATCCTAGGCGAGCGAAGCGCGCGGAAAAAAACATCCACCACCTGGATACTTTAATTATTTGTCTAACACCAATTCCAAATATTTTCCAGAAGTCAAACGCATTCCAGTGAATGCAGTTCTTTTGAATACATCGCGTAGTCATTAGTTTGATCACGATATCCATCGACTGAACGAAATTTACTTTGAACTGACTAAACGGTCACAGTGAGACACGAATGAATGTTAGGGTACACCTCGCAGAGTCAATACACTTCAAAACTTTATAGATGAGCAAACCTCACCCGGGTTGAAAACGCGTGTACACCGAAGCACTACGCGCGACCGCTTTATTTCCTCCAATCGACGCAGACGCGCAGAAACACACACACACAATTTAATAACAATTTCCAATATCATGCGCCAAAATCAAATTGTATAGTGCTGTGTATTCTAGAACTGTCGAAATAAAAGAAAAGAGGCATATTCAAAAAATAAGAAATTTATATGTACGTATTACTTGTCATGAGTGAGTCAGTACGTCAGTACACCGAAGCACACGTCTGCTGCTGTTCAATCAGCATTATATTCTCTCCTTTCTCTTCCTAACGACGGGTCACGTATGGAAAGAAAAACACAACGTGCGACTCGCTTCGCTTCGACTTTAACTTAGCTAAAGTCTAATCATGCATCTGTTTTCTTTCAGAAACCAATGCACCAAACAAGCATTTCATCACAGATTGAAAAGATTAAAGTTTTTTCGCCATGTGTACTCATGAGTTGTACAGCTGAAAATAAAACGAAGATTGTGTCATATTTGTCTCATTCCCATCAGTGATGAGAAATTGATGGAAAACGTTGTATGCCCCATCTATAAAAACGGCAATCGATTTTAATGCAGTAGTTACCGTTGCGTAAAATTAATCCCGAAATTTACACTATCGTCGATCTGCTTTAGAAATAGGATTCGTAGGGCAGTATCAAGCGCTATTTACGCAAGCATACGCTACTGGATGCTCTGGACCCTTCGAAAAATCCTCCACAAATGTCGGAACTACAACGTACCCACAAATCACGTCTTCGTGGACTTCAAGGCAGCGTTATACAGTCAATCGAGACCAACAATCCCAAATAACGGAGGTTAGGAGAGTTGGAGTAGAAAGCAATGCGTCGAAAACCAAGCATATGAAAGAAAGAGGCTCAAGAGAAGCCAACATTCGCCTCCCACGGACGGAAATCATGAACGGCGTTGAAATCGAAGTGATCAATGCGTTAATATACTTCAAAACTGCCGCACCAAATTGACGATAAAAATAAATTAAAAGCCCCCGGACATAACGCCATTCTGTTTCGAACGAAATTTCGTCATGTTGATGTGAGCTTTGAAATTCATATTTGAAATTTTCATAATTTCCTAAGTTCAGCCTTTTGAGTAGATGCGGCTTATGCCAAAAAAAAATATTTTTTTTTATTTTGCGTATCACTTACTTCCAAAATGATACTGCCAATAATATGAAGTGTGGATTACAGATAACACCTGGACAATATCACAATAAATCTAATGTTTCTGGTCGCAGTGCTGAGTCCACACATAAAAAATAAACTATAACTGTAAACGTTATGAAACCCCCTAACATTGGTATTCATGTAACCAATGACGCGAAGCAATCGGTGCCAGATGCACTTTTGATATGTAAAAAATCGATGGCGACTTTCGTTTTCTAGAGAACTGGGTAAAAACAAAGAAAACACATAAATAAATTCTCCACCAAGGAACCAAAAATGTCTGATGTCTGATACAAAATTTGAAATCCAATTAGCGTCTTATGGTTTCTGTAAAACTGTGTAAAACTAAGAAAAATATTGGGGGAGCTCCGTAGCCGCAAGGTTTGGTAAGCGGGTGATCGTTGGTTCGAATCTTAGTTAGAATCAGGCCATTTGCTTGTCAAAGGATTCTAGCATGGGTTTATTCTCAGGCTCCCCACCACGTACCCTTCCTTCAATCTGAATTATACAGTACCTCTGTTGACTCTCCTTCTGAAAAAAATAAGTCCCTATTATAATAAAACAAGTATGAGTAACGTATGGAAGTTCTCTCCAGGGAATTGTAATAAAGAGATATTGTTAGGATGGACAGAGGCTCGGTGTAGTAGAGCCGTAAGTTTGAAACAGAAAGGTAAAACTTACACACAAGCACGGATATTACTTCAATAGTGATACTGCTAATAATATGAAGTCCGGAGTACAGAAAACACCTGGGCAGTATCACAATAGATCTCATCTCTGATCGTAGTAATGAGTCCACACAGGAAAAAAAAAAAAGAAAAATATAAAGAATACTCCGAAAATATGCCAGGAAACTGAAAATCGTTATCTGATTTTAGCACCCAAGATTGCGACTGAAAAAAAAGCTGACGTATACATTTTAATGCTTCTTAATAAATCTTGCTTCATTTAGAATAATCCGCACATATTATCAAATGAAGAGCAGCGCTCTTAGTGGTCCAACTTTAAATGTTTTGGCAGCTATTTTTTTGTTTCATTCCGATACGCGAAATTTGATGAAAGTTGATACAAGACGAAAGAAGACAAAAAAACTCGCACACTCACGTCGTCAATCCGACGTGGTCCGCTCTGAAAACCGCAGAAACACTAAAATTTACCAAATCAACTATGCATGATATGCTCAGACGTTTCCGAGAACGAACAAGCGTGACGCGGAACGGTGGCTTCCTTGGTAGAGTAACTGTCATATTGGAATTTGGAACATAGATCGGCAGCTGAACTGAAGGGTATCTAGGGCAATCAAAATAAACCGTGGACTCTCGGATCGGAATGTCGCCAAAAAATATGGTATTATCTTGAGGATACGAAGAGGCTATCGTTCTCACGTGCCTGTACGCAACCCAACAAGATTTTGAAGCAAAACCTAGTGGCCAAAACACACGCCTAAAAGTTGTACGGAAAGATTCAGACGAAGCACAAAGGATACTTGCTTATGGACGACAAAACTTACGTCAAGATGCATTTTGGACAGCATCCCGGAGCGAAATTTTATCTCACCGCAGTACGGGGTGATGTCCTCGCTAAGTTCATATTTATTTTCGCTGATGTATTTGCACGGAAACTAACGATCTGGCAAGGAACTCAAATCTGTGGACGGTTTTCCATCACAAACAAGACGACGGACTCAATTGTATTTAAAAAAAGAATGAAAAAACGAAGTTATCTTATTTGTGAAAAAAAAATAAGACTCATTTTTTTCTTTTTGTATTCCAACTGCATGTTTAAATTAATCGTATACAGCACGGGAATGTGAATCTTAATTATAAACGACTCCTACCTAAGCAAGTTCAGAATTTACTGACAGCACACACTTTACATCTAACCCTGAATTCTGACAGATTCTACATTGCCGAGTGGTTACTAAGCGCAAATACCGAACAACAACAGCATGGAAAATTTGATAAAGCATGATGCTTTCCCAAATTCCCTCGATCAATAAACTCCCCCGTGTGTAAATGTCAGAGTACTCAAACAGCTGCAGTTGTGTTTGCAATTCGAATAGAATTAAACATTCATGGAATTTCTTCCACCAGCGGGAAACAATTTATTCAACCAGCCTGGTTTGCTTTACCCAGCAATGCTGGGCATCACGCTGCTGTCAGTGAGAAAAACTGTGGCATATTAAACGGGTTGAGAAAGGAAACGAATTGTGTGAGTGTGGTGAAATTCCGGAAAGGAATAACGTTTGAAACGTTTGGAGTAAAAATGTGCCCGCTTTGCGTTCGTTTCAGCATTGGTTCCCATCACAGTGACCAACCAGGTCGAGCTTTTCTCTTTAGATATCACTATTCTTTTGAATTCCATCCTTTGTTACGCAGGGAAATTTGCACTCCTTCGGTTGCTGAGTGAAATGCCTCCCACACTACCAGCTCGTGAAATTATGAGTTTAATGTTAATGAAAATTTTTCCCTTGAAGAGAACAATGTTCCTAAATAATGTGCCGCACACCAACTCTTCGCAAAAATGACGTCCGTTTCATAATGAATGCGCTCGACTCTTCACAAAATCCTGCGTTGGTACGCATCTATCAAAGGCATAACCCGATTAAACAACAACTCACCGAATAATCAACTCGAATACAGCCAAACGAGGATAACAAGTAATAATAAAAGTTGTAAATGAAATATTGCTTTCAGTACTGTTTGCAAACCGGAAGAGGATCACGTAATCAAGATAAACGAAATCCCCCAACTCAACAAAATGTCCAGAGTAAAATACATTTATCCTGCGGCGAAATTAATGTTTTTATTTTAACTGAATGAACGTGATAAATATACAAACGTTATAGTTTTACGTTCGCTTTGCTGATTTGGCTTTCACAGTGAACCGGGCACCAGGCGGCCACCGTACACCGTGTCGGAGGCCACACCGAAGAACGACAGAGTGCATACAGATTCATTATCGTCATCGTCATCATTATTGTTCTGCACCGACCGACCGACTGACTGACTGGTGCAGCTTTGTCCGGTAGGAACTTGCAACGGTACGTTTCTATAAACTTGCTTTGCATTTGAAGTAGCGACACCGTATTTTCCACAACTCTACAAGCACGCTGGTGCTTCAAGCCTTATTTAGAATCGAGATTGACATTAGGTGGGATGGCTGAGAAGAGGAAGAAACAGTTAGGAAAGAGACTTTGACTCCAAGACGTACCGTTGTGCCGCATAGACGTGCATTGCCGCCACTTTGTGCGTCGTTTGTATGTATGCCGCATGTGTTTTAGGTTGGTTCTAATCATATCGAATGTTTTTAGCCTACAAAATTTGTATATTACCGAAAATGATCGAACGTCAAAGTTTCCGAACAGAACGTGCATCACACTAACGTGCGAAGAGTTTCAAATAAATTCAGGAAATTTATGCACGGCGTCGCAACTGCAAGGTGTCGAATCGCCACGCAACCTTCACTACACTACTAGTGTGCATATTCGCTCGCGGGTGTCATGTTAGTCGTGTGAATCCTAAGTCACATACTTAATCAAGACAACGCTTCGTCTGCAACAAGGATAGTGCGATGCAGGCAATAGTTGCAATATATGCTCGAAATGTGTTGTGTGCGCTGTAAAACGTGCGAGACAGTTATTCCCTTGAAGCGATTGTCGATTAACGACTACCGGAATGCAATTTTTGAAACTAACATTCCAGTGCAGATAATAAAGGCTGACGGGCATCACAACAATAAGTTATGTCGTGGTATTTCACATTAAATCGACCTTCTTCGAAATGCTGTAAGGATCTGAATCGCATTTATGAATACCATTTGCTCAAAACCGTGCTCTTTCATAATCAGCCTTCGCTTTGATTTTCATTGATCTCGAACATAAAGGAGAGAAAGAAGCGTGACCTTTACATGTTGTAATGCTGAGGGTTTCAAGGTTGCGTCCTTAATATAAAGGTCAATGCTTCTGATTATTTCTAAATTCTGTCAGATCACGAAAATTTTCATGCGACCCTTAGAGCAACATAACAATACCATGAATCTTAAATCAAAAAAGGGTGGAAAAGAGAAGCATTTTGCTTGGTAGATGGTAGGTTACAAACAACTAATTTTGTTCATTCTGTGCCGAACACGCATCAGTACTGGACGTGTTTGGTGATCGGTCCGATAGAGTATAAAACAAAAGACGTGTGAACAAGTGTTGGCATTGTTTGCCTGGTCGAGTGAAATAAATCCGGGTTCAAGGTCGTTCCTTTGTGCAACTGTTTCGCATCGTGACTGCCAGCTGGTGCGTAAGCCGATTTGGCTGCTGGCTGGATTGTGCTACAGCAGTGGACGAGACACAAACGAGGAAAAAGAAGAAGCCATCAGTGTCAGCAAGTCGTATCGCTGTGTGGAGTGATCTCACACCTGGCTCGCTGCTGGTGGCTGTTTGGTGCTGCTGTATTGGTGCTGCTGGCTGTAACGGCTGCTACTTCGAACGATCGGACAACCAACCTTACTGGAAGGGAGAAATAAAAAGGTACGTGTTCTTGTCAGCGCTAGTGCGCTAAACATAGCGCGATGGATGTAGATCCCTCGCCTCCCGCGCCACCATCCCCGAACCCCTCTGACCCTGACCCTTCTGTTACCCCCTCCCCTGTTCATCCTTCAGTCCCCCCTCGCCCCAGGCTTTACCCAGACGGAGCCCAGGGCAGCTATACTGTTTATTTTCGGCCAAAGGCAGGACCGAAATCGAAAAAGTTGAACCTCTTGCAGATTTCTAAAGACCTGACGAAGGAGTACAAGGGCGTGACCGAAATTTCCAAGGTCCGGCCTAACAAGCTCCGTGTCGTGGTCGGTAACCTGAAAGAGGCCAACGATATAGCTTGCTCTGAGCTCTTCACACGCGAGTATCGCGTTTACATACCCGCACGAGACGTGGAGATCGACGGTGTCATAACCGATTCGAGTCTGTCCGTCGAGTGTATACTGCAAAGTGCCAAAGGGTGCTTTAAGAACAAAACGTGTCCCGAAGTAAAGGTGCTCGACTGCAAGCAATTGCGGTCAGCATCGATCATCGGTGGCAAAACAGTATACACTCCGTCAGACTCGTTTCGAGTTACGTTCGCCGGGTCTGCACTACCAAGCCACGTCTCGATCCACCGGGTTCGTCTCCCTGTGAGGCTCTACGTGCCCCGCGTCATGAACTGCCTGAATTGCAAGCAGTTAGGCCATACAGCTGCCTACTGCTGCAATAAGGCACGTTGTGGCAAGTGTGGGGAGTCTCATGCGGAAGATTCTTGCAGTGTTAACGCTGAAAAGTGTATTCACTGCGGAGAAAATCTGCATGAGCTCTCGACATGTGCGGTGTACATGCAGCGCAGGGATAAAATAAAACGGTCTCTCAAAGAGCGTTCAAAGCGTTCCTACGCTGACATGCTGAAGAAGACCGTTACCACTTCTCCCGTTACTTCGAACCCCTTCGATCTGTTGCCCTCTGAGGAAACCGATTCTGACGATTCACCAGCGGGAGCATCTTACGCCAATCCTGGGGAGTCTAGAAAGAGGAAAAGTGTTTCCTCTCCTAAACTTCCCAGAAAAGGTCCTAAGATTTCTCAAAGTGAAATGAAGGTTACAAACAAACCAAACAGTGCTGCGGAAAAACCGAAGCAAACTCCTCCTGGGCTGGCAAATTTAAAGTCCCAGAAGGAGTTCCCAGCACTGCCAGGAACATCTAAAACCCCAGTTGCTCCTTTTACACTCCCAGTTGATGAAACAAACTCTGGATTAGTGAAATTTTCTGACATTGTGGACTGGATTTTTGAAACTTTCAATGTACCCGATCCAATTAAAATTTTTCTTACAGCATTCCTCCCAACAGTTAGATCATTTTTGAAGCAGTTGACTGCCCAATGGCCTCTCCTTGCAGCGATTGTATCCTTCGATGCCTAATTCAACTGCGTATATGAAGGATTCTATCTCTGTCTTACAGTGGAATTGTAGAAGTATTTTACCAAAAATTGATTCGTTTAAAGTTTTGATAAATAAAAACAAATGCGATGCATTTTCCCTTTGTGAAACTTGGCTTACTTCAAATATTGATCTCAACTTCCATGATTTTAATATTATTCGCCTTGATCGAGACACCCCATATGGAGGAGTACTTTTAGGGATTAAAAAGTGCTATTCTTTCTATCGTATTAACCTCCCCTCGATTCCAGGCATCGAAGTTGTCGCATGTCAAATGACAATACAAGGTAAAGAGCTTTGTATTGCCTCAATATATATTCCCCCCAGAGCACAGGTTGGGCAACGGCTGCTCTTTGATTTAATAGAACTTCTTCCCTCGCCACGTTTGATTTTGGGAGACTTCAACTCTCATGGCGTGGCTTGGGGTTCCCCATACAATGATAACCGCTCCTCTTTAATCTATAACCTTTGCGATGACTTCGACATGACTATTTTAAACAACGGTGAAATGACACGTATCCCGAAACCTCCAGCGCGCCCAAGCGCTTTGGATCTATCCTTATGTTCGACGTCGCTACGGTTGGATTGCACATGGAAGGTAATCCTCGATCCTCACGGTAGCGACCATCTGCCTATTCTTATTTCAATTACTAACGGGTCAACTCGCATGCGACCAATTGACATTCCGTATGACCTCACACGAAATGTCGATTGGAAGTTATACGAGGAAATGATTTCAAAAGCGGTCGAGTCGATTCAACATCATTCACCACTTGAAGAATACAACCTCCTCGCGGGCTTGATTCTCGACGCCGCGTTGCAAGCCCAAACGAAGAAATATCCCGGCGTAACGATCAAAGAACGGCCTCCCACTCCGTGGTGGGACCAAGAGTGCTCCGATGTCTACACGCAAAGATCCGACGCGTTTAAGGCCTACCAGACGGGAGGTATACCTGGCGACTATTTACGGTATTCGGAGCTTGATACCAAGCTTAAAAGCTTGGCTAAAGCAAAGAAACGTGGATATTGGCGTCGGTTCGTGAACGAGACGTCGAGGGAGACATCGATGAGCACTCTTTGGAACACAGCCCGAAGAATGCGGAATCGCGTAACGGTCAACGAAAGCGAGGAGTCTTCAAGTAGGTGGATATTTGATTTTGCCAGGAAAGTATGTCCGGACTCTGTTCCTGAGCAAAATATTGTTCGCGATGCGTCTCCGGGCCACGACGCGATAGAATCACCTTTTACGATGGCAGAATTTTCAGTTGCCCTCCTGTCCTGTAACAATAACGCGCCTGGATTAGATAGAATCAAATTCAACTTGTTGAAGAATCTACCCGGCAATGCCAAGAGGCGCTTGTTGAACTTGTTCAATAAGTTCCTGGAGCAAAACATTGTACCGCAGGATTGGAGGCAAGTGAAGGTGATCGCCATCCAAAAACCAGGGAAACCAGCTTCTAATCACAACTCTTATAGGCCGATTGCAATGCTATCCTGTATCCGGAAATTGATGGAAAAAATGATACTCCGTCGTTTAGACCACTGGGTCGAATCAAATGGTCTACTATCAGAAACTCAATTTGGCTTCCGCCGTGCCAAAGGGACGAATGATTGTCTTGCGTTGCTTTCAACAGATATTCAGCTGGCGTATGCTCGTAAAGAACAAATGGCGTCTGCGTTCTTGGACATTAAGGGGGCTTTTGATTCCGTTTCTATTGACATTCTTTCGGGTAAACTTCACCGACAAGGATTTTCTCCAATTTTGAACAATTTTTTGCACAACTTGTTGTCCGAAAAGCACATGCATTTTACGCATGGCGATTTGGCAACTTTTCGCATTAGCTACATGGGTCTTCCCCAGGGCTCATGTTTAAGCCCCCTTCTTTACAACTTTTATGTAAATGACATCGACGAATGTCTGGCAAATTCATGCACGATAAGACAACTTGCAGACGACAGTGTAATCTCTGTTACAGGAGCCAAAGCTGCCGATTTGCAAGGACCATTGCAAGATACCTTGGACAATTTGTCTGCTTGGGCTTTACAGCTAGGTATCGAATTCTCTCCGGAGAAGACTGAGATAGTAGTTTTTTCTAGGAAGCATGAACCTGCTCAGCTTCAAACACAATTAATGGGTAAAACGATTTCTCAGGTTTTGGTACACAAATATCTTGGTGTCTGGTTCGACTCTAAAGGCACCTGGGGTTGTCACGTGAGGTATCTGATGAAAAAATGTCAACAAAGAGTGAATTTTCTTCGTACAATAACCGGACAATGGTGGGGAGCCCATCCAGGAGACCTTATAAGGCTTTACCAAACAACGATATTGTCTGTTATTGAATACGGGTGTTTCTGCTTCCGCTCCGCAGCAAACACACATTTGATCAAACTGGAGCGAATACAATATCGTTGTTTGCGTATCGCCTTAGGTTGCATGCAGTCGACCCATACGATGAGTTTGGAGGTTTTAGCTGGAGTACTACCATTGAAAAACCGCTTCTGGAGCCTGTCTTCTCGTATTCTAATCAAATGTGAGGTCTCACCGTCCCGTGATTGAAAATTTTGAAAGGTTAATCGAACTTAATTCTCAAACCCGTTTTATGACATTGTATTTCAATCACATGTCCCAAAATATTAACCCTTCTTCGAATATTCCAAATCGTGTCGACTTATCAAATACTTCTGATTCTACTGTGTTTTTCGATACATCCATGATAGAAGAAACTCGTGGAATCCCGGATCATTTACGCGTGCAGCAGATCCCTAAAATTTTTTCCAATAAATATCGAAACATCAACTGCGACAATATGTACTACACTGACGGATCACTTCTTGATGGGTCCACTGGCTTCGGTATCTTCAATAACAATTTAACCGTCTCCCATAAGCTCGATAATCCTGCTTCTGTTTACGTCGCAGAATTAGCTGCAATTCAGTACACCCTAGGGATTATCGAAAAAATGCCCACGGACCATTATTTCATCTTTACGGACAGTCTCAGTTCCATTGAGGCTCTCCGATCGATGAAAGATGTTAAGCACTCTCCGTATTTCCTGGGGAAAATACGGGAACATCTGAGTGCTTTATCCGAAAAATCTACTCAGATTACCTTAGCGTGGGTCCCTTCTCACTGCTCGATACCGGGTAATGAGAAAGCGGACTCTTTGGCTAAGGTGGGCGCAACAAACGGTGATATTTATGAAAGACCAATTGCCTTTAATGAATTTTTCGCACTTGTACGTCAGAATACGATCATCAGTTGGCAAAATGCTTGGACCAGAGGGGAATTGGGAAGGTGGTTACATTCCATAATCCCCAAAGTATCGACGAACCCGTGGTTCAAGGGGTTGGATGTAGGTCGGGATTTCATTTGCGTGATGTCCCGGCTTATGTCCAATCACTATAGATTTGACGCGCTCCTCCGTCGTGTTGGGCTCGGGGAAAGTGGTATCTGTGCCTGTGGTGAAGGTTATCACGACATAGAGCATGTGGTTTGGTCATGCCCTGTACACCGTGACGCCAGGTCTAAATTAATAGCTTCCCTGCAGGCCGAGGGTAGACAGCCGGCTGTTCCTGTTCGTGATGTCTTGGCGAGCCGTGACCTATCCTACATGTCCCTTATATACGTTTTCCTGAAATCCATCCACGCCCCAGTCTAGTCCCGTTCCCCTCCGTCTACACCCAACAAAACGACAAGAACACGTTTGAACCTTAAGCACAAAACCAGCAACCAGACCCCGCACAACAGAACCAGGACCCAAGGACTACGAGCCTCTGTCCCAACTCAAGACATCGTGGCTCAGCAGAACGAATCCATACATGCCATTCGACGATTATCAGACGACCATTGAACAACAAAACACTGATTGGAAATCCCATGCTAGTTTTAAGTTAGACTTAATTTCAGCTCGTAGTCGGCAGCGAGGATAAAAAATTTGCTTTAGTTTTTAAGTCATCAGATATAATTGGCGCCGTTAAACATTAAATTGTATTTGTGCCGTGTCAAATAAATGTTATGTGAAGAAAAAAAAAAAAAAAAACTAATTTTGTTAACAACAACACAAGCTTGAATTCTCCATGCTATAATTGACGGATTCCGCGCCAACTCACCTGAGGGGTTGGCAGCACCCTCTTAGACTAAGTTGTAGTACTAGTTGAGGACTTTAAGTTCGTCATGCAAAGTTTTTCGAAAATGTGCTTATCAAGTGAGCTGTCAGCTTGCGAAAAAAGTGATTGGACTGACCTTATATGAACAATTGCTTAAAGTCATTCCGAGTTGTGCTCTCGTGGTGTTCGGTCGCAATTTTATTTCGATCTCGATAGTGCCGACCAGTAATCCGCCTTCAAGGTCACAGTGCATTGTATTGCGTGTGCACTGCTGCTCGTTGCCGTCGTCTATTGAAGAAAAAGGAACGCATCATCGCCTTTTGCTACCGTGCGCCACAGACTCGTGCGTTGTGTCGCCACTGTGAGAGATCCAGTACCCGGTGCACTGCTGTTTGGCTGTATTGGTGTTGCTGTGTGGCTAGAACGGCTGCAACTTTTGCTACCGGACTCTTGTGTGCAGGACTGGAGATTGGCATCGCCCGTGCCCTGATTGTGGTGAAGAGCGGCTGCAGAAGCTAAGTAGTTTTTCATCTTGGTTTTTGCCTACAATGTTATTTGCTGATTGGCATTTTGCGTGTGTGGCTCACGCGTCCAACGTGGACGACGAACGCGGGGTTGAAAATCCGCTCGTTCCACCGCCAAGCCCTCTCGGATACAAAGTTCCAAGGGTTAAAAATGGAGCCCCGCAGGAAGCTACCCATCGGCTTAAGCAGCATTCGGAGGGCAAAGCTGGTATTGGGGCTGTATTTTCCCGGCCGAAAGTGAAAGCATTGAACACAATGCAAATCTGTAAAGATCTGGCACGGTTTACAGCCGTGACTGAAATAACTAAAGTACGCCCGAATAAGCTGCGTGTTTTGGTGTCCGACCTCAAGCAAGCAAACGAGATTGCTGCTTGTGAGCTCTTCACGCGGGAGTACCACGTATACATTCCAGCTCGCGTAGTTGAGATTGACGGTGTGGTCAGCGAATCGAGTCTGACCGTCGAGGACCTGTTGAAAGCTGGAGAAGGCATTTTTAAGGATTCCAGCCTAAAACCAGTCAAGATACTCGAATGTAAGCAATTACATTCAGAATCGCTCGACAAGGGTGTAAAAACTTACACCCCATCAGACTCTTTTCGCGTGACTTTCGCCGGGTCAGCTCTGCCGAGCTATGTGCTTGTGGACAAGGTGCGTCTACCCGTGCACTTGTTTGTACCGTGGGTAATGAATTGCCTAAAGTGCAAACAGTTGGGCCATACGGCCTCCCACTGTGGCAATAAAGCACATAGTGGCAAGTGCGGAGAGCAACATGCGGACGACGCCTGTAATAAGGGTGCTGAAAAGTGCCTTTATTGTGGGCAGACTCCGCATGAGCTGTCTGCATGTCCCGCGTACAAACAGGGCCAAGAGAAGAGCAAGCGCTCTCTGAAAGAGCGCTCTAAGCGCACTTTCGCAGAAATGCTCAAAGAGACCGCTGCCACCAAACTGGTTTCCCCAAATCTTTTGAGGTCTTGTCATCCGATGTGTCTGATTCTGACGATTCAGTTGGGGAACCTTCTTTTGTTGAACCCGAGAAATCTAGGAAGATAAAAAACCTTTCCTCCCCTAGGCCTCCTAGGAAAGGACAGAGAAGGTCTCGATCTGAAGTGACTGATACTAAGAAACAAAAAAGTGCTGTAGAAAATCCGAAGTAAACTCCTCCGGGATTGGCAAACTGAATTCAAGTAAGGAGTTTCCGGCACTTCCAGGAACATCAAAAAACCCAACTGTTCCTTCTTTTTCGTCCAAGATTCAGCCAGAATCTGGACTGCTGAAGTTTTCAGATATTGTGGACTGGATTTTTGAGAATTTCAACATAACTGATCCTCTTAAAAGTCTTCTGCTGGCATTTATAACAACAGTTAAAACGTTTTTGAAGCAATTGACTGCTAAATGGCCCCTCCTTGCAGCTATCGTATCCTTCCTTCCTAATTCATTACACATGTCAGTCGAAGTTGGTATAGGATTGTATTCAATCCCTACGACAACTAACTGTAACAAACGTTGTCAATCTATACTGGGTGCCTGGTCACTGTGGTATAAAAAAAAATGAAAAAGCCGATCTCTTAGCGAGAATTGGTTCTTCAACTGCTTTCGTCGGGCCGGAGCCATTCTGTGGGGTATCTTCATCCTGTTTGAAATCTGAGCTAAGAGGCTGGGAATCAATGATGATTGATGCCAACTGGAAGTCTTACTCCGAAGCAAGGCAATCTAAACTATTCATTACACCATGTAAGAGAATCACCCGAAACCTACTCAGTATAAATAAAGCTGATCTGAGTACGTTAACTGGCCTATTTACTGGGCACTGTCCGAGTAAGTATCACCTTAAAAAATTAGGTAAACTGACAGATGACTTATGTCGTACCTGTAATTCTGAAGTAGAAACCTCGGAACACTTACTGTGCCAATGCAGCGCATTAATTCAGCAAAGACTGCGTATTCTTGGAAAAGGTATCCTCCCGCCTAACGAGATATGGTCTGCTGAACTAATGAAGGTAAGGAACTTCATCAAAGAAGTCATACCTTCTTGGGGTGAAATGCAAAGTCTGGGTGCGACTATCACTGAAACCCATAGTGATGGAACGTGGACAGTGCAAAAAAATTAACGCGGAGTATACCACAATATATCTAACTAATGGTAGCAGTGGTCATAGGCTCCTACAGGAAAAAAATGGTTAATTCATCGGCTGAGATTAAGAATTCTATCTCTATTTTACAGTCGAATTGTAAAAGTATCATCCCCAAAATTGATTCATTTAAAGTTTTGATTAATAAGCATAAATGCGATGCATTTTCCCTCTCTGAAACTAGGCTCACTTTAAATGTAGATCTTAACTTCCATGATTTTAATATAATTCGCCTGGACCGAGACACCCCTTACGGAGGAGTACTTCTAGGGATTAAGAAGTGCTATTCTTTCTATCGTATTAACCTCCCCTCGGTCCCAGGCGTCGAAGCTGTCGCATGTCAAATGACAGTACAAGGTAAAGAGCTTTGTATTGCCTCAATATATGTTCCTCCCAGAGCAACTGCTGAGGCTGGGCAACGGCTGCTCTTTGATTTAATAGAACTTCTTCCCTCACCACGTTTGATTTTGGGAGATTTTAACTCTCACGGCGTGGCCTAGGGTTCCCCTTCTAATGATAACCGTTCCTCTTTGATCTATAACCGCTGCGACGACTTCGATATGACAATATTAAACAACGGGGACATGACGCGTTCCGAAACCTCCAGCGCGCCCCAGTGCTTTAGATTTATCTTTAAGTTCAACATCGCTACGGTTGGATTGCATATGGAAGGTAGTCCTTGATCCCCACGGTAGCGATCATTTACCTATTCAAATTTCAATTGATAATGGTTCAACTGGCACGCGATCAGTTGATATTCCGTATGACCTCACACGGAATATCGATTGAAAATTATACGAGGAAATGATATCAGAAGCTGTCGAGTCGATTCAACAACACTCACCACTTGAAGAATACAACCTCCTCGCGGGCTTGATTCTCGACGCCGCGCTGCAAGCCCCAACAAAGAAATATCCCGGCGTAACGATCAAAAAACGGCCTCCCACTCCGTGGTGGGACAAAGAGGGCTCCGATGTCTACACGGAAAAATCCGATGCGTTAAAGGCCTTCTTTCGAATGAAACGTGAACCCGACGACTTTGAGCGGTATTTGGAGCTTGAGACCAGGTTTAAAAGCCTAACCAGAGCAAAGAAACGCGGATATTGGCGTCGGTTCGTTAACGAAACGTCGAGGAAGACAACGATGAGCAGTCTTTGGAACACAGCCCGAAGAATGCGAAATGGTATAACGGTCAACGAAAGCGAGGAGTCTTCAAGTCGGTGGATATTTGATTTTGCCAGGAAAGTATGTCCGGACTCTGTTCCTGCGCAAAACTTTGTTCGCGATACGTCTCCGGGCCACGAGGCGATAGAATCACCTTTTACGATGGCAGAATTTTCAGTTGCCCTCCTGTCCTGTAACAATAACGCACCTGGGTTGGATAAAATCAAATTCAACTTGTTGAAGAATCTACCCGGCAATGCCAAGAGGCGCTTGTTGAACTTGTTCAATAAGTTCCTGGAGCAAAACATTGTACCGCAGGATTGGAGGCAAGTGAAGGTGATCGCCATCCAAAAACCAGGTAAACCAGCTTCTGATCACAACTATTATAGACCGATCCTGTATCCGGAAATTGATGGAAAAAATGATACTGCGTCGCTTAGACCACTGGGTCGAATCAAATAGTCTACTATCAGATACCCAGTTTGGCTTCCGCCGTGCCAAAGGGAAGAATGATTGTCTTGCGTTGCTTTCAACGGATATTCAGCTGGCGTATGCTCGCAAAGAACAAATGGCGTCTGCGTTCTTGGACATTAAGGGGCTTTTGATTCCGTTTCTATTGACATTCTTTCGGGCAAACTTCACCGACAAGGATTTTCACCAATTTTAAACAACTTTTTGCACAAATTTTTGTCCGAAAAGCATATGCATTTTACGCATGGTGATTTGGCAACTTTTTGTATTAGCTACAGGGGACTTCCCCAGCGTTCATGCTTAAGCTCCCTCCTTTACAATTTTTATGTGAATGACATTGACGCATGTTTGGCAAATTTATGCACGATAAGACAACTTGCAGACAACAGCGTGGTCTCTGTTACAGGAGCCAAAGCTGCCGATTTGCAAGGACCGTTGCAAGATACCTTGGACAATTTGTTTGCTTGGGCCTTACAACTAGGTATCGAATTCTCTCCGGAGAAGACTGAGATAGTAGTTTTTTCTAGGAAGCGCGAGCCTGCTCAGCTCCACTTACAGTTAATGGGTGAAACGGTTTCTCAGGTTTTGGTATCTAAATATCTTGGTGTCTGGTTCGATTCAAAAGGCACCTGGGGATGTCACGCTCGGTATTTGATGAAAAAATGTCAACAGAGAGTAAATTTTCTCCGGACAATTACTGGATCATGGTGGGGCGCCCACCCAGGAGACCTTATAAGGCTTTACCAAACAACGATATTGTCGGTGCTTCAGTACGGATGTTTCTGCTTCCGCTCCGCTGCAAACACCCATTTAATCAAGCTGGAACGATTGCAGTATCGTTGTTTGCGTATTGCCTTAGGTTGCATGCATTCGACCCATACGATGAGTTTGGAGTTTTGGCGGGCGTTCTCCCATTAAAAGACCGCTTTTGGGATCTGACTACTCGTATTCTCATCAAATGTGAGGTTTTGAACCCCTTGGTAATTGAAAATTTCGATAGACTAGTTGAACTTAATTCTCAAACCCGTTTCATGACTGTGTATTTCAACCACATGTCTCAAAGTATAAATCCTTCCTCATACACCTCCAATCGTGTCAACTTGTTAGACACTTCTGTTCCTACTGTGTTTTTCGATACATCCATGATGGAAGAAACTCGTGGAATCCCGGATCATTTACGCGTGCAGCAGATCCTCAAAATATTTTATAACAAATTTAAAAACATCATCTGCGACAATGCGTTTTATACTGATGGATCACTTCTCAACGGGTCCACTGGCTTCGGTATCTTCAACAATAATTTTACCGCCTCCTACAAGCTCGATAATCCTGCTTCTGTTTACGTCGCAGAATTGGCTGCAATTCAGTATACCTTAGGGATTATTAAAAAAATGCCCGCGGACCATTACTTCATCTTTACGGACAGTCTCAGTTCTATTGAGGCTCTCCGATCGATGAAGGATGTAAGGCACTCTCCGTATTTCCTGGGGAAAATACGGGGTTATCTGAGTGCTTTATCCAAAAAATCTTCTCAGATTACCTTAGTGTGGGTCTCTTCTCATTGTTCCATTCCGGGCAATGAGAAAGCGGACACTTTGGCTAAGGTGGGTGCAACAAACGGTGATATTTACAACAGACCTATTGCCTACAATGAATTTTTAAAATTTTCACGTCAGAATACACTTGTCAACTGGCAGGCTTCGTGGGATAAGGGAGAACTGGGGAAGTGGCTACACAGCATCATCCCCAAGGTTTCCACCAAACTTTGGTTTCGGGGGTTGGATGTAGGACAAGATTTCATTCGCATGATGTTCCGGATTATGTCCAACCACTACGGGTTAGACGCACATTTCCTGCGTATTGGGCTGGCGAGCAGTAATCATTGCGTTTGTGGATTGGGTACCAAGACATTGAACACGTGGTTTGGGTGTGTGCTGAATTCCGCGGCGCCAGATCTCTACTTTTGGATACCCTCAGGGCCCGAGGAATACAGCCCTATGTGCCAGTTCGTGATATCCTCGCTCAGCGAATCTTGCCATACATTGTACATGTTTATAGCTACTTGAAGAGCATCAAGGTGCCAATTTAACAGCGAAACGAATCTCGGACGAAAAAAAACCATGTTAGTTTTAGTATTAGATTGAGTTTCAGCTCGTAGTCGGCAGCGAGGATAAAAAATTTGCCTTTAGCTTATAAGATATTTTAGACCATAAGGCAATAGACTTAATTGGCTCCGTAAAACATTAATTTGTATAGTGCCGTGTCAAATAAATGTTGTGGGAACAAAAAAAAAATTGCTCAAAGTTTTAGCCAAATTTGAAAAAATCGTTTGTACACTTGAGATGGAATGACCCATCTTCTCTTCTATATCTATAAATTCAAATGTCTGTCTGTTCCCTATAGACTCCAAAACTACTGAACCGATTATCGTGAAAATTTGTGCATACGGGTTTTCGAGTACGGGGAGTGATCCTAAAATATTAGCTTTGCTCTATCGTGGAAACTTCCTTCCACATAACCGCACAAATTAAGACACAGATGCGTTTGAGTATAAGATGTATTTTTGTGACGTTACTTTGTCATGTTAGATATTTCTCTATCTCAGAGGCGTTGCGAGGATAAGCGAGGGGGGTGAATAATGTCATCCTTTGATGATTTTAAAAACGCTGGACCGATCAACGTTAAATTCAGCATGTAGAGTCTATAGTAGCTGATGTATTTCAACGACTTTGAATTATATATATGCCATTGGCGTGGCAAGGGGGGAGGTAAATTTTGGTATTTGTAAGCTCTAAAACACCTAACTTGCTCATCGTGCCAATTTCGATGGATGGATATGTTTCTATAACATTGATTTTTCTGTATCCCAGTGGCGTAGTAAGGGGGGGGGGGTATTAATTTCATTATTTGTTAATTAGTCGAATGCACATCTTGAAAACTCATATACAGGCGGTTTCGAATATGAGACGTGGTTTTGTCATCTGAGACTTTGCTATATCTCAGTGGCGTAGTTGGGGGAAAGGTGGGTAGATGAATGTAGTCAACCTTTATTAATTTTCAAACAGCTTTACCGATTATTATTATACATGTTTCAAAGACTTTAAATTATGTCTATCTCATACAGGAAGGAAAAAAGTGGTGAGGAGGGAGTAGCAACTATCAATTTGTTCATTGTGAACTCGCCAAACATTAACACTTTTTAACACCAAATATGATCACTGTGTTATTCTGTACACGTGGGTTCTCAAATACGAGGTTTGTTTCCGTGATTTTAAATTTTCTGTATCTCAGTGGTGTAGATAAAGAGAGGGGGAAATTACAACAAGCGTCATTATTTTTGAATCGTCTAATAGTTGATCATGAAAATTTGTATTTTCGTGTTTCTAACATATTATCAGTGTCACTTCATTCCACTAGCGTGTGCAAGGGGGAGGGAGAAGGGGTTTAATTTATTGTGTTGCAAAGTAGAGATCATTAATTTTTATCATCATTTTATTTAATTGCAAGGTGTTTTAAATCTAAAGGGTGTTTTCATGATGTTGGTTTCCAACGGATTTTCTTTAACCAGAACAGTGGCGAGACTGGAACCAAATTTAGACGCCATTTTGAAATCCAAGATGGTGACTTCCGGTTTCAGAAAATTATCAAATACTGCCTATAAATGTTTGTTATGGAACCAGAATATTACCCATACACCGAAAATCGGCTGCAGACACCATTTTGAAATCCAAAATGACGATTTCCAGTTTACAGGAAACAGCCTGAAATGACCGGATACCACCCAACATGGGTATTTTTCGAAACAAGATAATTCCTAGATACCTGGAATCAACTCTAGATACTATTTTGAAATCAAAGATGGCGACTTCCGGTTTCCGAAAATGGCCAAATATAGGCATTTCTGTAATCGAAATGATGCACATAGCTCAAAAAGCGTCCCAGACGCCATTTTTAAATTTGAAGTGGCAACTTCCGGTTGTTGAAAAACAGCTCAAAATAGTGAATCCATAACCGAGATGATGTCCAGAGACCGGAAGTCATATGCATACACTATTTAGAGATACAACATGGCGTCTAACGGTTACTGAAAATGATGAAATACCACACAGTATGGCTATTTTTGGAATCAAAATAATAACCAGAGGCCAAACATCGACTCCACAGATGATTTTGAAATCCACGATGAATATCTCCGGATTTCGTAAAACAACCTAATATGAGTTTTTTTTCTGGAATCGAAATTATGCCAAGAGACCAGAAATCAACTAAAGACGCTCTTTTGAAATCTTAGATGTTGGATGCAGGTTTCCAGAAATCCACCAAAAATGAGTTCGGAATGTAATCGGAAAGATGCATACATACCAGAAATCGACCCCTGACGACAATTTTTAATCCGAAGTGGCAACTAAAAATCTCGAATTGCAACGTTGAATTGCTGGAAACAGCCAAACATAATCCGAAAATCGCTTTAATACCCATAGATCGGAAATCAAATCCAGGCGCTTTTTTTAAATCCAAAATGGCGGTATTCGATTTTCGAAAATGACCGGATACTTGGGTGCTATTTTTTGGTTGTTTGGAAAGCAAACCAAAACGATACCCAGAGGTTGAATATCGACTCTAGACGCCAAATCCAAGATGGCGATTTCCGGTTTCAGGACAACAGCCAGAAATTATTTGCGAAAGTTATTGACATAAACATATTGATTTAAACGTCGGTTCCAGGCCTCTAAGATCTCGAGACTTCCTTCGACTTGCGTTTCATCGAACCGACTATGGGAAACATGAACCAGTTCAAGCGATGTGTTGTATTTTCAATAGTGTATATCATTTGTTTTACTTTTCTTCAACTCTAGAGCATTTCAAAAACCGAATCCTACGAAGTGATATGTTAGATTAATCGTAAAAAATGTGTTATAGTGTTATTACTTTTTATAATTTTTGACTGATTTTTGTATGTGATCTGTAATTGTAAACTCTATGAACCTCATTTAAAAATGGGTTTTTATGTCGATTTGAAAATGGTTATGATGTTATCAGCTCAAGTCGGCTTTTCCCATTGCACACTTCATTTAGACTTTGTCAGTTGAAATTAAATAAATAAATAAATAAATAAATAAAAGAATAAATAAACATATTGATATAAGATAATCCATCGTAATCTTATCGACTATCATTCAAATAATTATTGAAAAGGAGAAGTTTACTTCGAATCTATCCCATGCGATCGTTCTCATATGCAATAATGCAAGCCATGTAACAAACAACCTTATGTAGTTCTAAGTCAAATTTGCGGTCGTGGCTTTGCAAATAACATTACGAGGTAATACCTCATTTAAATTAAACCAAATGACTCTTACGGATACTATTGATTTGGCTGATTCTGGAATATAGGCCCCAACATTTTTATTACTGGGCCTTCTAAAGTTTATTTTACAATGATAGAAATAGTTTTTTACCACCCAACATAAACAGGTGTAGGTAGTTATCAGAATTAATGGATACCTTTTTAATTTATAAAACAAAAACACTTCTTAAATTATCTTGAATCGAAAAAATCTATTACTATTTGTTTACATTTGGCACCTTAGTCCTTTTTAACGTGTTGTTTAATTAAAGAATAAGACGATGCTGATTCTATCCTTGGCCAAACAAATACACTGGGGTCGTTTTTTACGCGGGTTGTTTTTATGCGTTTTTTTTTTGAACGTGATATTTTTACAATAACGCGGATTATTTCTACTCGATTCGGAAGATTGTTTGTACGCGGTATCAGATAAGTTTAGTATGAATATATATAATCTAATCTATTAAATGCGGTACAACCAACCGCATAAAAAGCGACCCCAGTGTATGCCATAATTCCCAAAAAAAACTACAACTAATTCTATTACAAATGAAAACACATAATGGTTTCTACCTCTTAATGGTTTGGTTTTCAATGTTCTCTTTATGGGCATGTGAAGAAATATAAATTTAAACGCGTGTTTTCACTGTATGGTTATGTTATTATATGTTTGAAATTATGGCACATTTGAGAGATATATAACTGTCCTCATAGGCTAAAAGGCGCAGCAACACGGGCCGGGTATCAGCTAGTATCTAAATAACGATAAAAGATAAGGAAAGCCTATGAAGCGATTAGTTTTATCAAACTTTTACTGAACTATACTGAACAATAAGATTTTAAACACGAAGAGGGATTTAAAAATAAACAGCCATCTCAGATTTTGTTCGAAACATGTTTTTTGAATAAGTTAGTTGCCCAAAGCTCTTGTGAACATTTCAAAACAATTGCTCTTGAAGAAAAATATTTAGTTAAAAGAGTAAATTAGTAACAATACGATACTAGTACTGGTAAGCATTTTGTTATTTTAGTTATATTTGTTGATCAAAACACGAGAAAATTATAAATATATTGAAATATCCTATTCAAGCTTGGAAGAGAGCTCGATGCTGATGGGAAGAATTTGGAACCGAAGGAAATATGAAAGGTTCAAGAAAAGAAGCGCGCAAGAAACCGAAAGGTGGATCCCGAAAGAGGCGAAGAATCCTTGTCGGAGTCGGACTTGTCGGCGACAGAGGTAAGAAAAAGTGCTAGGCTCACAGCTGTGCCAAGCTCTCATAAGTTTTTGCGACCGCAAGCGACAATTACTCAAGAACGCTCGCGCTCAAGGTTGAGTAAGACAGGAGGAAAAGAACGTAAGAGAAGCGAATAACTTAGAACAAGTTAAGTGGCTCAATCGTAAGGTGAATGTAAATCATGAATTTTTATATTAGAATCGGTTCGAATTATTTGAATAGTTCCAAGTCAGATTTGAACAAGGGTTTATTTAAAGATTTCATACATAACAATGGTCTTGATATTGTATTTGCTCAGGAGGTTTGTTACGAAAACTCTAATTTCATTCTAACACACAATGTCTGTGTGAATTATGATAAGGGTAGTTCAGGAACGGCAATTCTATTCAGAAAGAATTTTAATGCTCAGTATCCAATTTTCGACCCAAATGGCAGAATATCCTCCATTATCATTAACGATATAAATTTGATTAACGTTCATGCGCATTCCGGCAGTAATCGAAAAAAAGAGCGGAAGGAACGTTTTACGAATAACATCACTGTTCATTTGAATAAGCCTAATTCAAAATTTACCGTCCTCGGCGGTGACTTCAACTCGGTTACCGATCGTTTTGATTCGATTGGAGATTGTAATAATTATTGTCCAGAACTAAAGAAAATAGTTGAGTCCTTGAAACTACGAAATGTGGCTCTCGTGTCCCACAATAAGGAAGCAATTTCACTCGTTGCGGGTCTTCGTCACGCATCGATCGATTTTATGTGTCTGATGATCTCCATCAAAATATTTTGGATTTCAGGTGCGTGCCAGTTATTTTTTCCGATCATAAAGCTTTGGTCATGAAACTAAGCGTACTAAAAGATCAACTGGTTTTCCAAGGTCGTGGGTATTGGAAAATTAATCCAACGCTTTTGAGAATGGATGATGTTACTCGCAGGTTCAAAGAACAATACGATTTGGCCAAAAATCGCTATATTTTACCTCAGATATCAGTAGCTGGTGGAATTCTGTCTTCAAAATTAAACCACGAAGTTTTTACAAAAATGAAAGCTGGTTATTGAACAAGCGAAACTATGATAGGAAAAACCATCTATACGAGGAGCTCAACATTCTGTTCCAAAGGCAAGGGTTTGGGGAGAATGTGTCAAATGAAATTATCTTGGTGAAGTCCAAACTTTATGAAATTGAGATGGACAGACTGAGAAATTACGGTTGTAAAATAAAATGTGACTTAATTTTAGAAGGAGAACTTTTGAACATATATCAAATTTCAGGTCAGTTGAAAAGATGTGCAAAATCATCGTGTTTGAAGTTAAACGATGGTACTATTGTTACCTCTGATGTCCAGAAATTGAAGCAGATTGTTTACGATTACTGCACTGAACGTTTTCATTCACTGAATGTTGATGCAAAAGAAAATTATGATGATTCGCTATCCTTTGTCTCTAAATCGCTAACTAGAGAGCAACAAATAATGTTGGCTAAGCCAATTACTAAAAATGAATTTTTGACGACGTTACAGTCTTGCACCCGGAAGAAGTCGCCTGGGCCGGATGGACTTACATACGAGTTTTAGGTTACAAATTTCGAGGCAGTTAAGATCGAGATGGTTGAGATCTTCAACAGCTATTTATGAGGAAGAATTGCTCCCCCAAAGGAGTTTTCTTCTGGAATTATTACTTTGGTTCCCAAGAGTGGCGACGCAACTGTTTTGGATAGATATCGTCCAATAAGTCTATTAAAAGTAGATTATAAGCTATTTACAAAAATAGTTACAAATAGGTTAAAACTGACCCTATCCGATTTACTTGGCCCTGGACAAACCGCATGTTTGCCTAATAACTCTTGCATAATCAACCTTTCGGACATTAGAAAGCTGATCTCGAAAAGTATGGAATCAAAGAAATTTGAAGGTATATTAGTGAGCTTAGATCTAGAAAAATCATTTGATAATGTAAAGCATGCATATCTATGGAAAGTCTTGGAAAAGTTCAACTTTCCGGCAAGTTTGATTGACTGTCTGAAAAATCTCTATAAGTGCGCCACGTCTAAAGTTTTGTTCAATGGTTTTCTAACCCCTGAGATTAAGATTCAAAAATCTGTAAAACAAGGCTGTCCGCTCAGCATGGCCTCGTTCGTGCTTTATATTGAACCTATCATTCGTAATCTCTATGCTAACTTGCGTGGAGTGCTAATTGAGGACAATTTCATCACAGTTGTCGCATATGCTGATGACATACATATTTTCATCAGATCTGAAGACGAGTTCGACAAGATGATATTCATTCTTAACACATTTTCGGAGCATACAAACACTGAAAATACTTGAAATTTTTTCTGTAAAACCTGGAGCAGTAGTATAGAGATGAATTATAGAACAGTTATCAATAATATGACTTTTGCACTAGACTATCATCGTTTTAGGAATTTGTGCATAATTGAAAGATGTATCCTGGTCAACACATACGTACTCTCAAAATTGTGGTACCTAGCACAGATATTCCCGCAAACTAATGCGAAAATAGCCAAAATCCGGTCAGTGATAGGACAGTTTGCATGGAAAGGATCGATTTTCAAAACTGAACGAATCCAACTGTATTTGGACTATGAAAGAGGAGGCACGCGACTAGTGGAGATAGAGGCTAAGTGCAAAGCCTTGTTTATAAAAAAAAATATTTTATCTAGACAAGATGCACAAGGAAATAGTCAAGAAGAAAGTTTCTTGTTGAATTATAAACATCCGGGAGCACTAGGAAGAAACGCAAAGGAATGGATAGCTTGCGCAAAGAATATCAAAGAGACGAACTCCGTTACTTCAGTTAAGCTGATGTACAGCCGCTTCTTAGAGAATGGATCCATAACACCGAAAATACAGGATACTCAACCAAACGTAGAGTGGGACACTTTGTGGATGAATATATCCTACAATTTTCTCGACATTCGAGACCGGTCGTCATTGTTCATGCTGATCAATGATCTCATACCTAACCGAATGAAACTCCAGGCATATAATATCGGAAGAGTTGAAGTCATATCTTGTGTTGTGTGCGGAGAGGTGGACTCAAATGAACACAGAATTAAAACGTGTACACAGTCGAAACAAATATGGACTTGGTGTTCAGATATTTAAAAAAAACAGTTTGAATTGTTATTCCAAGATATGGAGGATATTCTACTGTGGCGTATTAGTACGCGAAATGAAATGCATAAAGCAGCTCTTTGGCTAGTTATATCTTGCATTGGTTTTAATGTAACACATTTCCCAAACAGTAGTTTATATGTTTTTAAAAAAATGATTAGAGAAAGGCGGTGGAATGATAGGATAGTTTTTCAAAAAACATTCGGAAAATATTCATGTATCTGTTAGCAATTAGAATGTAGTAAATAAATTAAATTTAAAAAAAAATGCCACGAAAAAAAAGCATTTGCTCTTAAGCAAATTGATTATATATTTTAGTGGGGCTGTTCCAGAGAATTACCTGAAAATTAGTTTAAGTCAGTTATTCTTAAGATCACGTATGTTACTGGTTAATTTTTACTATCGCTTTGGGATTACCTAAGTACTAGTTAAAAAATTTCCCAACATTGTTCGAAGCAAATAGGATAAAGGATGTAAACTCTTCTGTTAACAAGAAAATTTCAACAATATTATTCAGTTCAAATTTGCTTGTATACTTTGCGGATTGTCTGCTCATACCTAGCGGGATTACTCGAGTTCTCCTGTTCTGCTTTCGAGGCTCAACCATGCAAACATTATCCAGAACTCCCCGATCGCAGCTGACATAACTTCCCGTTCGAAACATCCTCGCTCTAATGAAGCGACTGTTCCTCATCACCGAGCCCCCCGATGGCATATCACTCTTCATCTCGACTACGCGATAGCAGTTCGAAATTATGATGATGATGATGATGATTCTCGAAATTAATTTCCAGGCTACGCGGGATTATGCGAAAAGGTGACCCAGCTTGAGACATCAAATTCAGAGGAAAATCCGCCCCAACTGGCGACGACGACAACGACGACGGGGTAGCACAATGAAGCCGTTCGGGGGTCGGAATTGCGCCCGTCCCGGTCGAGGCCACATCCGTTAGCTATCCTGCTCCATACGGGGCTCGACAGCGTGGTGCGATGGCATTGGTAGCAGCAGTTTAACGCCACTTGAAATGGAGACACTCAAGCAGAACGTTATCGTTTGATGAATGAAGTAATTCCGACACTAAGTATTTCCCGCCATGTCGACTGCTGAGACTAAGATGCACACAGTGTGCGGAATCGCCGTGACTTCTAAGTTTGTAGTTAATGACGCACTAAGTGTAACATATTGCCCCAACGTGCAGGGGGAATTCCTATCTGTCAAATGTTAGTTAAGATGAGTTTAGTGTCTGCGTTTGTGGGCTGAATTCACGCCAGCGATTTGCTTATCTCAGTTTAAAATTATTTCAACAGTTGCCCAAGCATGGTTATATCTCTTATTACACTAATCAAATACCACTTCTCCTACATTCCACGTCCTTGTGGTTTCATTTAACATCACTACACAGGTTCACGGCTGCTTTCTAATTGTAAACGTATGCTTCCCAAGAATAACAGGATCAGGACAAAAAAACCGTTATTAAAATTTTTCCACGCTGTCGTTCAACAAGTTTAATAATATCACCAACAGCCCCGCTATTGCCTCGGTGTGACGTTCGCAATGTGTGTCTCATGAAAGCAATGAAAAGCAAACCTCGCGCCCAGCAGCATCATCATCATCTTCTCACTGCGATCCTTGTTAGCGACGGAAACGCGGAACAAAATTGGCGCAAATTTGCTCCTCACTTGAAATATTTCGGAAACTTGACACCGTTTCTCTAGCCCGACAATCACGTCACGGCTATCCCGTTTTAGTTGGAGGGATGACGATGATTTGTGCTTTCAGAAATGTATACGATGAGACACGCTTTTAAATGCAATAATAACAGCTGCAAAAATGACAGATTCCATCCACCCAGTGGAGATGTATGATATTTTCTTGTTTACTAATTCAAATTATTCGGTTGGTTCAACGTATAACTTAATTTAACAGTTAAGTTACTTCTAGAAGTCATGTTTGAAACACTATCACAAGCATAAATTATTTAAACTAATGATGGGATGACTTAAATTCTACAGAACACTTGTAGGTAAATATCACTGCTATTCTAAAAGCTAAAACCACGCGTTTGCAGTAATAAACAACTGCCACTATTGACGATGGTAATGATGATGATAGTGGTCCCCCTTTTCTTTTTCTGG
This sequence comes from Wyeomyia smithii, assembly GCF_029784165.1. NCBI lineage: Eukaryota > Metazoa > Arthropoda > Insecta > Diptera > Culicidae > Wyeomyia > Wyeomyia smithii. Next base: position 88,328,628 of record NC_073695.1, read on the forward strand.
TGTTTTGCTAGTCGAACGACCACAGCAATGTTGCTACCTCTCATTGCGCTTCCCATTGCTCTGAAGGAAGAAACTGTAGTTATACTTCTCCAGCGTTGAAAATTATCTTGTGTCAAATGTAATGGAAAGTAGTATTCTGGCAAAGTGTTTTTATCTGTATGCAGCGCAGTTCATACTAACTAGTGGTGCACTAAATATTACTTCGTGCATACAAAGGAAGGTTTGAAAGTCGTTGTACCGAAAATTGCTTGAGGCGAACCAGTTCCACTAGACATGCTAAAAGCCTCCCTCAAAAAGACTACCTCCCCCCCGCAAACGAAAAACTGCCAACATTACAGTTTGCCTAGAAAAATGTTTTGAGAATCCTGAGTATACTAGCTGAGAGTCAAACGATCGAACACTCGTTCTGTTCACCTTTTGTGAATTATTTTAGCTATTTGACAACAACTTAAAGACTCAAAAATCAAGTTATTGTAGTTTTATTGATCCAATTTAATAATATTCGATAATTGTGCTGTAAACCAGGCATGTCTAAACCCACCACACCACCCGCGTGTGTGTTTCAAACGATGCCACGGAGGGTATTTAGATTGCCCTTCAGTGCGTATACAAAACGAAAAACCCGCAGTGTTCCGGATGAAACAGCCCTTCGAAAGATTTGGCAAACACAAACCCGAGTGTTCTCAAACGCTTCATTTTTTCAAAAGTACATATGAAAAAAATATTGCAGGTGGTTGTGTGCGGTGACTTACATCCAACTATCCATTATTATTCCATTGTCAATCTCTTCGTAGCGACTAATGCTTGTGTGTTCCCCGAAACTGCAAGCCCTCGGTTGCCTCAGGTGCCGAAGTTAAAAATCCTCGGTTGGCGTGTTTACGAATGGCTCTTCAGTGTTTTGTCTTGAGCTCGCGACGAAGGGTAATAAGAAATGCCCTGCGTGGTGTGTTTGTTAGCAGATGGGCCACATACGCTTTGGAGTGCTGTGGTTTCCCCATGCCTGCTGTAAACTAAACAATGATGGATACCTATCAGGTTTTACAAGAACGAAGAACAAATATCGGAAATAATATGAATTCCAAATAATTAACTAGCTCTTAATATAGTAGAAAACATTGAAAAAAATGTAATATCAAAGTCATCATATTTTGCGGTATCCGTAGCAATATAAAAAATAAAGAAAAATACTTTCAAAACTCACTTTCAACTCAACTTTTAAAAAAATACTTCAAAACTCAATTTATATTGAAGTTTATACACAAATTCGATTTCTAAGCCAAATCCACATTTGATATAAAAGTTCAAATCAATTCACTTGATTAACTTGATTAAAAGCCAACAAGATTGAAATACAAAATCGAAATAATAACCATAAGCCGAGCCCAAATAACAGTTCATAGCCAAATTATATCCTGAATCAAAACTCTATGTTATAACCACAGATGTAAAATGAAATAGTTGTAAAAATTATGATCCATATAGGAAACCATGATTTAAAACCAAATTTAACTAGGAGCGAATCTTATTAAAAACTCAAATATTCAAATAATAACTTATTGATTTATTCCTGGATCTAAATATCCTAATACAAATTCAAAACTTAATCTCGATTCTTTTTTCATAAGATCTTAATCCAATAACGAAATATTATACCAATGCGACATTGTTAGAATATAAAAACATTCGCACCAAAAATCGAATGTTTGGTTGAAAAACTATAAGTTTTCATTGAAATCCTTACAACATTTTCCTATACAATATTTCCTACTCGTGTCCAGTCGGAGCTATTGCATATAATACGTAAAAGAAAAGAAAATGTTTGTGAACGAACATTTGAATGAACATACAAATTTTAAAACAAAACTCCAAATCCAATTTTATATCTAAATTAATATTTTGGTCAATTAATATTTGTAATCATATTCAAATAACATTTTAATGCGGCTTGAAATTTTGGCCGAAATATTTTCAAATCTTTATTAACGTAATAAATCACAATATAATATAGATTTTATTTTTTATTCATGTAACGATTCCAACACAGACCCTTAATTGGATGTTGACCAGAATAGATTTTTTTATTTAGAATAGAATTTATATGGAAAAATTCAAATCCACCTTCAAATGTTATATTTCAGTTATTCATTTCGTCGAGCAAATGTAGACGGCATACCGTATACCATTAAAGTTGAAACTTACAATATTTTCCTCATATACCAAACATTATATCCAGTGTCTTTAAGACAGTTTCGAAACATAGATAGAGGTTATTCTCTTGGATTTGAATAAAAACAATCTTAATTTTTTATGAGAACTGAACTGAACTGAAATGGATAAGTTTAAAACTGAGAACTTAACACATCACTGATAGAACGAACACATAAACGGGACCAGACAACAACACTTATTGCTCTTACTTAATATTATTTAAATTTTTTCTAAGTTTGAATCACATCCTCAGCTCGTGTTTATTTTTCGCATCCTCGCAAAATTCACCTACATTGCCTACTTTACAACCTAATAAAGTTAAATTGTGACCATAAATTATGCTGAGTTTTCGACTGTTGTGTACATACGTTATACTTTCGGCTGAGCAGTCACAAAAAATTAGAACGGCTTATTTTATACTATCCGACGTTTCGTCACTGGTCAGTGACATCTTCAGGGAAAAAAATATTATTTGTTCGCTCCTTGTCAAGATGCTTTTTAAAGTTTATCGCAATCAGTGTTGACGATAAGCTTTAAAAAGCATCTTGACAAGGAACAAATAATATTTTCCCCTGAAGATGTCACTGACCAGTGACGAAACGTCGGATAGTATAAAAAAAAGTCGTTCTAATTTTTTGTGACTGCTCAGCCGAATGTATAACATAAGTTAAATTGTGAAATTTACCTTCTGGACTGGTTTCGAGCATTATCGAGCTCATTCACAGGACGAGACCCGATTTCCAACTGATAACAATTCAATCTCTATATTAAGTTACATCAATAAGTGTTGATGTTTGTTCCCGTTTACGTGTCCGTTCTATCAGTGTTATGTTGTGAAGCTCTTACGTTATTACTACCCAATTACAATTTAATTCTAGACATATTTAATTTTAATTAAATGAGTTATTACTGCAAATAGATGAAAGTATTCATTAGTTACTTCTCTATGAGATAAGTCTTCGATATTTGTCATGACAAGATAGCTTGTCGAACATATCGAAAACATGATGAAACAAGATTTATGATAGACATTCCGCTCTGACTATACACCGAACAGTTGGCTGCGAATTCTGTGTAAAATATAACAGAGTTTCGAATCGGAATGTAGTACTACTTTTCTCATCACATTCAAAAAAAAGCAGTGGCTGAAGCGAACCGAGAGTTAAAAAGATTACCTAAACGCTGCTTCAAGTAAAACAACGCGATTTATTCCGTCGTATGGTATTTCCGATGTTGACGACTGTCCGCGTGAAGAAAGGCCAAAAACCTCCGATGATACTAGGGTTTGCAATATTCCCGGGAATGGATTTCCCGGGAAACGGGAATGAAAAATCTTAACCGGGAATGGAAAAAAATTCTTAGCAAAATTAAGATTTCAAATAAAGTTTATTAATAAAAGGTATCAAACAATCGTATACAATTCCATTATCAATTCGCATGAAAAACGGTTTAAAAAACAAAACTTATTCAAGTTCACTCCAGAAATTCATGATCGATTTTTGCAGCAAATGTTAGCAGAAGAGTTGGTTTCAGGGTTTTAATCCCGTCGAACAATCGCCTCAGATCCGCTGACAATTTTATTGTTTATTGTTTCTTCGTCTTCGATGTAAAATCGTACAGACTATGGATCCTGGCAATCAAAATCTACCGGCCGACTAATTTTAAGTGTGAAAAGAGCTTTCCACTGTGATGTCAGAGTGCCTTTACCCAGAATGTCGGAGTAGCACAGAGATGCGATCAGCATCATTTTCAATTATAAATTAAATAACAAATTGTCCTTTTCAGAACAAAACGAATAAATGTTTGAAAGTTTCATATTTTCTCCTCATATTTTACACTAGTAGTAGTTGCGAAAATTCTCATAACTCTTATCTTAAAGCATTTATAGTTCTGAAAAGAATCGATTCCATAATCTTCAGCTCGAAATGGGTGCTACAGAACGCTTGTGGTCGCGCATAATATAATATGCTTTCCGCTGTACCCTCGAAATATCCTGCAGCGTACGATGGTGCCTGTTACTGCCGTATGTAAAATAAAACCGAACCGATTCGATAATCTTCAGCTCGAAATGTGTGCTACAGAACGCTGATGATCGCACCACCAGTAGCATTGAATAGTTTTCTTGGCCGCGCATAATAAAATTTGCTCTCCGCTGTACCCTCCAGAAGCTGTGCCAGCAAAATTTCCTGCAACGTACGATGGTAACTGTTGCTGCCGTATGCAAAATAAAGGTAACATGCTCCACAGTGCCTGGAAGTTGACTTGTATGCAGCTCTCGTTTCTCAATGTCGCGTACCTCTAACAGCTATACTCCACTCGCTATTGTGTGACAAACTAGACTGAAGCTGAATTTTCTACACGCAGTCTTTTGTATCGAGTTCAAAGTAGATTTTTGTCATTAGGGCGTGGCCACGCAGCTTAGAGAAAGACAAACAGACCAAAACACATTGTTGAGTCAAAATATGTAAGCAGTGGAATTTATTCCGTCCATGTTATTGTTATCCGTGCTCGGGAAGCAACCCAATAGCGAGGGAAATGTATGGGAAAGCTTGACCTTGGATCTTTTCATCTTTTCACCTTTTTTCACCAATAAGCAGTTAAGCAACAATGTTGAACATTATATCAAACAATTGTTACACATTTTATCTATCCACCGACATATTTTTTTTTTTTTATTCTCGGTTATTTTCCGTCGGTCTAGCTCCGCCACTGTTGTGGCCAATCACCGACGCCCAGGGAGGCGACTCCACACCCAGGACCCTAATTCACGACCCGTTTATTAACGGACCGGCGCCAACGGCTTTACTTCCTCATGCGATGGAAGGCGTGATCCCAGAGATTTTTCGCCTCAGAAAATCTCCCGGTGTCGGCTAGGATTGAAATCTAGACCAGTTGGGTTGGTTGTGAGTGGATCACGCCACCTCACAACCATCGACACCTATGTCGGCGGTGGGATTCGAACCCAGGCGTCAAGCGTGGTTGGCGGAGACGTTACTGACCACACTAGGCCCCCGCTCATCCACCGACATATAAATGACTAAGATGCATTAAGTCGTTCACTTGCTATAATCGTTTGAAATCTGACGCAACATTTGCCAGTTTCATTTTCAATTTCACAAAATGTAATCTAGTATAGAAAAAAACAAATTCGTAGTCCTACGTCAATAAAAAACATTGTGTTTTGCGTTGATCGAAACTGGGAGAAGATCAAACTTAACTAAAGGTAGAGCTAATTACAAAACAGCCGTGGTCTCTCACATCTTGAGTTATACAAGCGCCCGCTTCTGGTCAAACAAACCATTTCACAGGATGGTGCGACCATCGGATATGATTCAGCAGCAGCGGTATTTTCATCGCTGAAGCTTTTTGACAAATTGAGAATCTGACACATCAAATTAAGCCCTCAATGAGTTTTAGCTGTTCACCTCAAGACATCGAAATGTTGGAACCGAGAATTTCGAACTCGAAAACTGTTTTTATCAGGACAACCAAATGAATAATTGAGGATTACACATTTTCCTCTGTAGGCTTTGTTCTAGCATTATTTTTCCAAAATATGGTAGAATTTCCATCAAAACGGAAACTTAGTTGCGCACCTAATATTTGATTATTACAACTCCAGTGTGGTTTTCGAGAGTGCTTCATATGTTGGAATGTGATATATTAGAAAAATTGTATTTGAAAACATCGAGCTTTACTAAAATATAGGTTGAGGAACAGTTGATTTTTGGACTTTCTTTAAGATAAAATTTGCAAAAATTTTCACTTGTTTTTATTATATTTAATTCTTTAACATCGGTATTTAGGTTAGAAATTGTCAATTCAGAGAGCGGAAAATTTTTAATTCGAAATTTTTTAGGAGAACAAATTTTTGTACATTAATGAAATCAATAGTTTTTGCATTACTGCAGATTTTTACTGGAAACTACAGTTTCGGATGTAATTTAAACCCGAATTGTTTTGGTGTTATACATCTCATTGTGATCGTTTTCAACACAAAAACAACTTTCATGCATTTTCAACCAACTTTGTTTAGTTTTGAAACAAATAATTTAATTTTTATAACCCCCAGTCTTCCTATAGGCGATTTAGCACAAAACTAAAAACGATCGTGCGACTTTTAGATTTGAACTTTAGAACTAGGAAAATGATGATAGATTGAAGTTTTAGCCAAGGCTAATATACACAGGAGACTGTTTTTCATTCGATATTTGCGTAGGATGGATGTTCTAGACGTTAATAACAATGCAGCTAGTTAGAAATTTTCAGCAGCATCTAGTAGACTGATTACTGTCAAGAAAATACATATGAAATTGCAAATGAATAGGTATATGAGATCCGGTTTCATTTCTTATTTGAATTTGAGGTTTTTGGCGTGCTGGAATTGCATTTTCTAAGTTTAAATCTGCCGTTTAGTAAAAAATTCTTAATATTTAAAGTTTTCCGTTACATAAACTCGTGATAACTTTTTGCAAAGAGAATCCTGACAGGTAAAATGCTGCCTGCAAATCATCATCATCATTTTTACTGCAGCGCCAGCTGTCAGTCGAACAGTCATTTCAATCGCCTATAACCTCTGGAACAATACTTGCGCACAATTATACCCGTGAACACAAAATTTCAGTTCGATAGTTTATGTTTGGTTGTTATCGATTTTTATCTTTTTCAAACTTCCAAATGAACTTACAAATTTCAGTATTGAAGCGTTACATGACATCAATGCCTATTAAATTTCAAATAGGGTAAGGAACAGCTTATGCAGTGGCGCCTATTTTAATCAGTTTAAGAAAACAGGCCTAAACTCTTGAATTTTGATCATTATCGACAATTTCAATGATAGAAACGAAAACTTACGTCTTACGAATCTAAGAAATACCGTTAATCACAAAGAAATCTGTGAATAAATATCAATCGAGATAAATCGACCTATATTGAATCTTTTCAGGAGCCATTTCGGGTGCTGAAAGAAAAAGCCTTAAAAACAGATGGAAACTGCCTCACATAGGTTCGGGGTGATTGGAATAGTGTCCCTCGATTGGTAACTTTAATTGATTATTGTTAAAGTTTGCTAACTTAGTTTTACAATCTGAAAACAAGTTCTGACAGAGAAAAAAATGGAGAACAGATTGATATACTTCTGTTTAAATTTCAACCAACACACTTCGAGTATTTCGTCTTAATACACAGGCTCAATTCTAGAGAATAAAAGGTTGTACAAAAATAGACCGATCTAGATTTAACCTTCATTGAACCCTTGTGTGGAAAACCACACAAATGAATTTTGTTTTGATTTTTTTTTTCGGAAACTTCTCGATCGATTTTGATGAAATTTCTTGACAATTTCTAAACCATCAATCTTACACGAAATACATTTTCTCCAAGGGCAAAATATTTTTGGTTGATGAGATATTTAAAAACTTACGTTGTTTACCCTGGTGTGTGGATTTCCACACATACAATATTCGAATTTATTTTGGACAAGAAACAACTTAATTTTGCCCCAAACATATTTTTTTCATTGAGTGCTTTCATACTTGAAGCTATGGGTACCAATCAATCCTGTTTCAAAAATCGCATAAGGTGTGTATGTGTGCGGAAGTATGAAAAAACTCTGAACGTTCGTTCAGTTACACAACGGTTCGTTTGTTTTTGATGCGTTAAAAGTTCGTTTTTCCGCGGTGAATAATTATTGTTTTCGGTTTAAAAGTTTTTGAAACGTACAGTTAGCTCAGTAGCTATCCGATTTTAGTGGAATATAAACATTTCGTGGATTAATTTGAGTTTATACAGTGTTTTTCGGTAGCGCCAGCTGATTGTTTTTGCATACTGTTGAATTTTCGGCGCGCTCGATCACCGTTAGCACCAGCTTCATCGTCAAGTTTAGTTGCTTGCCTGTGTCTCTTCGACAGCAACGAAATACCACACAAAGCGCAATGGAGAAAAAACAATGCTGCGAGTGCAAAGGTGATATAAACGACCTCGAGCCACTACGCTGCGGATTCTGCGAAGCTTACTTGCATATTAACCAGCAGTGTTGTGGCATTAATGCTCGCGGGCTGAAAGACGCATTTGCCTCTGGGAAAATTTTATTGGTTTGCTCCACCTGCAGGAATGAGTTAAAAGGCCGCAGCATTAGCTCCTATATAACCGAAACTATGCAAACACAATCACAGCCACTCGCTCAGCCTGATCTGTCCGCGCAGTTTCAACAGCTGTGCGGTGTTGTTGAAGCATTGAGCAATAAAATTGATAATTTTGCTACTAGGCCAAAACCGCCCCCCGCTACTCCGTCTCTATGCGACACGCCGGATTGGCCAACAAGACGAAGTGCAAAACGTCGACGAGATGAGCGCGAGCCATCCATCCCGGCTGCTCCAGACTGTGGAACAAAAGAAATAAATTTGAGTGATCTTTCTGTTCCTTCTATTCTCCCGGCTGCCGTTTCGAATAAATTTTGGCTGTATCTTTCGGGTTTAAATCCGCTTGCCTCGAATAATGACATTCAGAAAATTGTTTCTCGCTGCTTGGATGTTCCCGATTCTGTAGAAGTTATACGGCTTGTACCCAAGGACAAAGATGTCACCACACTGTCCTTCGTTTCTTTCAAAGTTAGCTTGGATCCCGAATTGAAGGATCGAGCTCTGAATGCAGCTTCGTGGCCCGCAGGCTTACTATTCCGCGAGTTTATTGACCAACCAAAAAACTCGTACCGACGACTCAGGACGGATGTGATATAGATTGAATGCGTACTTTTGTGGACGGTGGGAACCTTCGGGTTTCCACCAGAGGCGAGTATCTGTCTGTTAGTTCTAACTCTTTTGCACTGAATAATGCTGTGTTGCAGCGTGACGTCATTAATGAAAGCGGAATCCAAATCGCCTACCAGAATGTGCGCGGACTGCGTACAAAAATTGATGAGCTATTTCTGGCTACCCGTGACTGTAATCTTGACATTATAATTCTAACTGAAACTGGCTTGGACGATCGGATCAATTCTAATCAGCTTTTTGGATCATCATTCAACGTGTTTCGTTGTGACCGCAGCTCCCAGAACAGTAACAAATCTAGCTTTGGTGGAGTATTAATTGCGGTGGCACATTGTCATGCTAGCTCATTGATCGAGACGGTGAATGGTAACTGTTTAGAGCAAGTATGTGTTAGCACCACAATAAGAGGAACGAAGCTGCTACTGTGCGGTGTATATATTCCGCCTGACAGAAGTCACAAAGTTGACGTCATCGAGAAGCACATCGCTTCTGTGGGTGAGCTGTACGATAAAAGAGGTGATAACAGTATCGTACTGATCTGTGGCGATTTCAATCAACCGCGACTAGAATGGACTGTCGACTCTGCCGTTATTTCAGCTCATCTCCCTGCAGCTAGTGCTACATTGGTAGACGGCATGGATTTCTACAATTTATGCCAAACAAATCTCCAGCGAAACCATCTAGGGCGCATACTCGACTTAGTGTTTTGTCCATCTGATTGCGGAGTATCGACTGAACGCAGCGTTGTGCCACTGCTTCCTGTCGATCTACACCATCCGCCCCTCACTATTACTTTGCCTGTCACTTGCAGTAGCGATATAGCTCGTGCACGTGTTGAGGTAGGAAATAGATCGCTAAATTATCGTAGGATAGATTTTGCTGCGCTGTCTGATTATTTATTAAACTTCGATTGGGAGAGTCTGCTAACCTGCACCGATATTGACGAATTGACTCACCGTTTTTGTGATGTAATTGTTCAGTGGTTACATTCTAATCTGCCTTTTGTGAAGCGCCCTAATTCACCTGCTTGGGGAACTCTTTGGTTACGTGAATTGAAACGGCTAAAGAATAGCTCTCAGCGCAAATATCGCCGATTGAAAACTGCGCTTACGAAGTCTGATTTTAAACGTCATAGTGATGAATATCGTCGTTTGAATCGCACACTGTACAGGTCATATGTGCTACGGGTGCAGACCGACCTTCGAAGGAATCCGCGAAACTTTTGGAACTTCGTTAACACCAAAAGGAAATGTTCTTCCGTACCTGTGAATGTACGTTTCGACAATGATGAATCAACATCGGAATCCGAGTCATGTGAGCTGTTTGCAAAGTTCTTCGCTTCCGTTTTTGCTGATGAAGCTGCCTCTGACTCCGAGGCTGAATCAGCGGCATCTGGTGTTCCCCCCGGTTTAGTCGACCTAAGTACCTTTACGATTACGACCGATATGGTATTGGCTGCAGCAAAAAAATTGAAACGGTCATATTCGGCAGGTCCTGATGGAATTCCTGCTGTTGTTTTTAGTCGTTGTGCTACCACTCTTGCTGTTCCGTTATGCCACATTTTTAACAAGTCTTTTACGCAAGGAAAGTTTCCTGCAGTTTGGAAGCAGTCGCTGATGTTTCCCGTTTTAAAATCCGGCGACCGGCAAAACGTTAGAAATTATCGTGGCATCACTAGCCTTTCTGCTGGGTCTAAGCTATTCGAGATCATAGTAAGCGGTTATATGCTCTCCTGCACTAAGCACTATATTTCAACCACTCAGCATGGATTTATGCCGGGCCGCTCAGTCTGTACCAATTTGTTGGAGTTCACTTCGTCTTGCATCTCACAGATGGAACAAAAAGCTCAAGTTGATGCGATATACACCGACCTCAAAGCGGCTTTCGATCGTTTGGACCACTCAATACTCCTGCGTAAAATCTCACGCCTAGGTGCCTCCCACCAGCTCGTTGCATGGTTGAGCTCGTATTTACGAGGAAGAGTTCTACGCGTAAAACTGGGTTCTAGTATTTCATCGCAGTTTACTAACAAGTCAGGAGTTCCCCAAGGAAGTAATATGGGGCCCTTGCTATTTGCACTTTTTTTCAATGACGTGACACTGCTGCTGGGTGATGGCTGCAAGCTGGTGTATGCAGATGATTTGAAGTTGTTTCTGGAAGTTCGAACTATCGAAGACTGCCGTCGTCTACAAAATTTCTTGAATGTATTTACCAGCTGGTGTCGAAAAAACTGGCTTGTGGTTAGTATAACCAAATGCGAAGTTATAACCTTCCATCGTATTTTAAACCCTGTTATCTTCGACTATCGCATCGACGGATTGGAACTAAGGAGGGTTGATCATGTAAGGGATCTAGGTGTTCTTCTTGACACTAAACTTACATTCCACCTACATCACGCAACGATAATTTCGAAAGCTACACGCCAGCTTGGTTTCATATCTAAACTCGCCCGTGATTTTAATGATCCGCACTGCCTAAGAGCGCTTTACTGTTCATTAGTACGCCCACTAGTCGAGAACTGCAATCTGGTTTGGTTTCCTCACCAACTTACTTGGAACTTGCGGATTGAGCGTATCCAAAAACGCTTCGCCCGTATTGCATTACGTGAGCTCCCCTGGCGTGATCCTGCTAACTTACCTCCGTATCCAGATCGCTGCCGCTTGATCAGAATTGATACACTTGAGCACCGTCGCCGATTGCATCAAGCTGTGTTTATAGCTAAATTACTCCATGGAGAAATCGACTCACCGAAGCTTTTGTCTCTCGTGAACTTTCGTGCATCACAACGCGCTCTGCGTTCAACTGGATTTCTGCAGACCCCTTTTCATCGCACATCGTTCGGTTATAATGAGCCCGTCACCGCCTGTGTAAGAGCATTTGCTTGTGTTGAGCACTTGTTTGACTTCAACGAATCCGTGAATAAATTCGTGCAGAAGATTAAAAGAACGAACATTTTATGAACTTAACTCTAATATTGTAATATTTATTAAGACATTGGTCAGATAAATGGTAGAAATAAATAATAATAATAATAATAATAATGTGTGTTTATTTTCATTCTTACGACCAATATATCTCGATTTTCTCAGCAACGGCTGAACCGATTCGATTGTACTTAGTCGCGTTTGAAAGAGCTAAAAGTCTAGTTAGTTGATGGAAAATATCGTTTTGAGCCGAAGGTTCATTCAAAAATGACGTAACAAAAGGTGATCAATTTACATGGGAACTGATAAACTAATTGATTTTTTTCATCGGTTTGACTGATTTTAGAAATGTATAAAGGTGCATTCTTGTAATTCGCATCAAAATCAAATCAATCAAAAGACTACGTGGGACATGTGTAAAAGTATGTGTTTATTTGTTTCATCCCAGTGTGAGAATTTTCACACATACGGGTTACGAATACGCTAATGCTAAAAGTACCTATTTAGTGTTTGCACAGCCTGGTTGAGCAGTGTTCAACATTTACACAGTTTTATGTCTACTGCAAGACAAGTATACTCGCACTTTTAGGTATATTGAAATAAATTTAGAATGGATCTCCCGAGATGGTCTAACAAGCCAGTCGTCGTGGGTTCAAATCTCGGCTAACCCTGCAATTGTCCTTTACACTAAACATTTGACTGCGAAGTCTGTGTATAATGAACGAATCGGAATGTAGCACCAAGGCTTTGCTTACTTTGTTTAGCATAGATTTCAGAATATTCCTACGAACATTTGCTTCATTTGGTCAAACCGATGTTAGGATTTTTTTTTGTTCAATTGCTATCAAAGCATTGGTCTAATATCATGTTAACACGTTTTGTTTTGTAACTTTTGCATGAACCATCGGATCAGAAAAATGTCCGATGATGACCTAATGTTGAAGGCCATCAGGCCATTAGGCTCTTCCAATTGCAGCCAAGGAAATCAAATCAATACATCCATTGCTGAGATAATCCAAATGTATCTTTCAAGATTGTTTTTGTACACTACGCATAATATTCTTCAATTGGTTACCTCCAAAATACTTCAATGTACTAGGCGTTTCCACAAGTTTTGATTTGTTTTGTTTTTTGAAGTAGAATACTTCTCTCAGTAAGTTCGGATACATAGGGATGTGAAATGAAAATCCAAAACCGAAAAAAGTGAAAAATATGTCCAATTTCAAATGCTAATAAATAGATTAGTATTCGATGGATTTCCTTCGTTCTGGCAGCAATAGATTGGAAAATCTTCTAAGATTCTTCCCAAATGCAGATAATTGTAATTTTATTATTCAAACTATTGTACTATTGAAAATAGTCAATCCTTGTCAAAACGAAAAATTCGGCCTCTGATTGATCGTTATATGATTGCTTCCCAAGCACGGTCGACAGAATCATAGACCTTGCCATTTGAAATGTACAATTTGGCTTATAAAAGAGCCTGCTTCACCCGAAGCCGCTCATTATAATTCTAGACTGCAACCAGTCCTCCCTTAGCAGCAGCAGTAGCAGTGCAGTGGATACAGCAGCAGTACCAGCATCGCTAGCAGCGGATAGCGGTCACAGCTCTGGTATGGCAACCAATAGTGCAGCGCGTCTCGGCATCGATAGCAGGGCCAGCTGATGCAGGGCAGCGGATACCAATGGCAACGGGGATAGCGCAGCGGTTGCAGTTGGTCTCAGCATCAATCTTAGTAGGGCCAGCTGATGCAGGGCAGTAGATACAAATGGCAGCGAATAGCGACCACAGCTGCGGCAACGGATATCACCATCGACCACCGGGGCACCAGGGCCAGCTGATGCAGTGAGGCATTTTAATGAAATGCTGTCTCTGAGTGATAGCGGGCACACTAGTAATGCATCCAATGAAAAGAACGTTCTGGAAACCTAGCGAAATTTTGAGCAGAACGTTCTGGATACCTGGTGAAATTTGGAGCAGATATATATTTGGCTTCATCTCCGTGTATCAGAACGTACTGAATTATCTTTTCCTTCAGTCATGAGCACGACATCCGGAAAGCTTTTATTATCAGCATAAAAATTAATTTTTCACATAACCAAAATTTAAAAATTATCAAGTCCAAATCATGACAAGCAACTTACTATATTGAAAATAATCAATCCTTGTTGAAGCGCAAAATTCGATTGATCTGATTGACCGTTAATATGATTGCTTCCCAAGCACAGTCGACAGAAACATAGACCTTGCAATTTGAATGTGCTGTTTGTCTGTATAGGAGTAAGGATAGGAAATATCGATTAAAATGGCTATCGATAGTTATCAATGATTTCCTACCGCTATCGATAGCTTTTTCATCCCTATATAAGAGCCTGTTTCAGTCGAAGCCGCTTATAATAGTTCTAGACAGCGACAACAGCAGTCCTCCCTTAGCAACAGCAGTAGCAGTGCAGTGGATACCAGGCGGATAGCGGCCACAGCTGTGGCATAGCAATGGATAACGCACTAGTTGCAGCGAATCTCAATAGCAGCGTTTTTAGCGGCCAAAAAATTAGAACGGCTGCGGATAGCGTAGCAGTTGCAGTGGGTATCAGCATCGATAGCAGCTGATGAAGTGAGGCACTTTAGTGAAATGCAGTTTCTGTGCGATAGCGGGCGTAAATACCGTCAGTGAAAAGTTGACTCATTTTGACAACACACCATGCTTTTCACTGTTTATTTTATCACAAAGAATATTTTATTCGCACTGTCAGTGATAACGCCAAGATATGATCGGTATCTTATTCGATATTGAACACCAAATGAAAAAATGACTGATACGCAAGCAGCCGAGTTATCTTTCTTGTAAAAGTATTCTACTTCATCCTTGCGGTCGTGGCTTTGCACACAACCCTCCTGTTATTTTTTTACTAACGTACCTTTGGAAATTATCATTTAGTTATAAGTATATCTTTGAATAAAAATCTACCCTCCAAATCCTAACAAACGCATGTAGCACCAAAAGGACTCGGTTAGTTTATCAGTTCCTATATAAGCTGACTACATTTCGTTACGTAATTTCTGAATGAATCATCGGATCAAAACGATATTTTTCGTCAAATAACTAGACTTTAAGCTCTTTCAAACGCGACTAAGAACAATCGAATCGGTTCAGCCGATGCTGAGAAAATCGAGATATGATGGTCGTAAGAATGAAAATATTCACACATACACATACTTCCGCACACATACATACCTCATTCGATTTCCGAAACAGGATTATTTGGTGCCTATAGCTTCAGGTATGTATGCACTCAATGAAAAAAATAAGTTTGGGGCGAAATTAAGTTGTTTCTTGTCCAAAACAAATTCAAATGTTGTATGTGTGGAAAACCACACACCAGGGTAAAAACGTAAGTTTTTTTTAGGATGCAATGAAGGTTAAGCTGAGGACAATTCAAACCAATTCTCTCAAGCCGCCTATCAGCAGAGCAACGTTAGTTTCGCAGGGTACACCTGTCTATTCACTAAATGGCAAGTTTTATTTGACTTTTTATGAACTCAAAAATAATTGCAATAATCTGACTATATGAATAAAACACGCCCAATAATAAACCGGCAATGGCATTAGCTTGTTGTCCACCTCTGGGGAAAACAAATAAAGCCAACCCCAACTTTGTCGCACTGGCTCAAAAGGTCGGTCAGTAAGCTTCTATTTACGTACGAGTATCCAAGCTTGGATGGCCGATGAAGTGATAAACTCAATGAGCAATAGAAGAATACTGTGGAGTGTACACTTCCACACACCCTTCCATGGTCTACAAGCGGCTTTTCGGAATGATAACTAGCCCAAGCAACCTGCATAGCCTTGCACTAGGATTGAGAGATTATAAACGTAAGCGGTCACAGGTCCCAAGGCCAAATGCAATTAACTTCTCCGGCAGGCCATCAGGGAGGCTACTTCATAAAACCACCATATTTTGCTGGGATTGTCGAATAAATGCAAAATATTTACAGGGCAAACAATTCATTTTGTTGCTCGGTGAATCTAATTAGTATTTCTCGGGAGAAGCGTTATATTATGCAAGCTGTATGAACTCTTCGTGTATATAAAACAGTGTGTTTGCAAGTTCACTTGACGAAATGTTTTGCGCAATGGCTTCGGGCGCTCGTGCTATCTCTTCTTCATTCCTCGCCACAGCAGAAAGCTTAGCTCGGTACTCCGTTTCCCATCGGTACAGTGGAGCGAACTTTAATTTATCAAAGTTTGCAGCACAGAATTTTGCTGCCAGTCAGAAGGGGCTTTTTTTGTAAAAAATAGTTAAATCGAAAAAGAAGAAAAAAATAGCTTAGAAGTGATGATGCAGCAAAACTCGATCAGACGAACGAGTGTTTGAAGAAAATAATCAAGCGAAGACGGCCACTTACCCGATAAAAACTTCTACTCTTCTCCAGTAGAAGGTAATTTGCTTCATACATTAGAAAGTAGTTTCGTTTCATTTTCTGGGGCGGGCCGGTTTTAGGTACTTACCAATTTAACCGGTGCGATGAGACATCATCTCTGCAAGGAGAACAGAAAGAGTAAACTGTTATAAACAATTAGGTGTTTAATTCACTGCTCTGTTTTCGAGAAAATAAAAACCATTCTTATTTCTATGAGGATGTTTCCGATTTCTCGGAGAAGTATATCTTTTCACGTGGGATTACGTCTTTGTTTGCTATACTGGGATGCATTCTGTAAAATTGGAAAAGAAACTGGCAAATGTTTCGTTCAGATTTCAAACGGTAATAACAACATAACCACATGATAATAATACCCAATATGCCAGTGCGACTTGAACTGCCTTGCAGAACGGTCGCGTTTTACCAACAGATCGAAGCTGAGTCTTAAACTACCGAGAGATATTGGAAATTTTCCGCTTTCAACAGGTAATCTTTTTTGAAGAGTATCTGTTGAATCGCAAAATATTGAATTTGTTTTTAACTTTCAACGAGTGTTTATTGTGTGAATTTGTGTAAAAAAAATTGTGTCAAGTGAAAGTGAAGTAAAATTTGTCCTGAAATACTAGGAGGAACTAAAAAAATGCCGGTATGAAGAAAGCTAAAGTTTCATCTATTGTGGTAATAGTTTCAAATTTAAAAGCTTTTCGTTCAGAACTTTATAATTTCTTTCTAATGTAAAAGTTAATTTTAAAATTGGCAGCCGAGGCGAAATACGTATTTTGGCTGAATCTTTTGAAGGTCATAAACATCTATTACAGTATTAGACTGAAAAGATGTACAAATTTGATACCTACGATGCCAAAAACGAGAAATAGTTTAAGGCTGTTTTAAAATGTCTTTCAAATGATCAGACTGTTGATGAAATTAAAGATTGTTTGACAGAATGACTTGGTTTTTCTCCCGAACAAGTAACTTTGATGAAACGAAAGTCAAATGCGAAAATTAACAATACTGGAATATACCAGGAAAAGTACTTCGTACATTTTGATCGTACCAAAGTAAGTAATTTAAAATTTCTGGAGAAAGCACGTGATTTATTCAATGTGCGAATAAAGTGGGAAAACTTCAAGAGGCATGGAGGCATCCATAATCTCGTAACGGTCCTATGTTAGCAAAATTCATGACTAGTGACTCTTCTCACACAAAGGACATCTGTCCTGTGAAAGAGACCACTGGTAGTTTCAAATGTGTAAATTGTGGGGGTAAACACAAATCAAATTTCTTCGATTCTCTTGTTAGGTCAAAAATTATTTCCTATAGACAACGTAGGTATTCAAAACAGCCTGTTGTCAATAATATTCATGTGGGTAATCAAAAAAATTTCAATACTGTTCAGGGATCACCAG
This sequence comes from Wyeomyia smithii, assembly GCF_029784165.1. NCBI lineage: Eukaryota > Metazoa > Arthropoda > Insecta > Diptera > Culicidae > Wyeomyia > Wyeomyia smithii. The sequence continues at coordinate 88,346,356 of NC_073695.1, forward strand.
CATCCTGTTGTTAGTGTGTCTGTAGGTAATATTCCAAATTTAGAAAACAACAAATTGAAAACGATTAATCCTGCTCAGGCACCACCAGGCATTTCATATGCTAGTGTCCTTTCAGGTAAAATTTCGAATTCAAACAGCAACAAGCCTTTCGTGTTTAGTGCTGAAAAGTCAGCCAGTGTTGATTTAGATAGTCCAACTCCCGATAAGATTGACTACCTACAAGAATCCATGCTGCAGCTAATGTCCGCTTTGTTGAACTGTAGCTCGATGTACGAGACTGTTCAAGAAGGTATTAAATTTATACCTAATATTGTTATGAAATAAGAATTTAGCAATGACTTTAAATAACGCTGAAAGTTTTCTAAATTGAAATGCTCGCTCTTTAAAACCTAATATAAAACTAAAAAGAACCCCCAATTATATGGCTCACAGGTTCGATAGGATTGATGTTGCCGAAGGTGGAGTTATAGTAGTTATCCAACGTCGAATAAAAAAACATCGTGTTATGCCCCATCTTGGAACGAAGGTTATTGAAAGTTTGCGAATTGAAATCGGAACAGATATTGGCATTTTATTTATAGCCGTAGTTTATTTACCCCTTCAATGCACTGGTGAGCAGAAAAACCATTTCAAGGGAGATTTACAAAAACTCACGAGAAATAAATCTATTTTTTTATTATCGATAATTTAAATGCAAAACATCGATCGTGGAATAATGCACAAAGCAATCCCAATAAAAAAATATTGTTCAACGATTGCTTGGCTGGATTTTATTCAGTTTTATTTCAAACGGTCCTACATGTGTTTCTCTTGTTAGGAATCCATCCACAATTGATTTGATATTAACAAATCAAAGTCATTGATTTGTTAACTCATGCTGATTTTGATTCTGATCATCTTCCTATAACTTTTTTCATATCCCGTGGAGCTGTTTTAAATTCTACTAGGTCTGTGTTTAATTATCACAAGACCAATTGGGATCCATATCGTACCACGAATCGAAGAAAGCTTAAATTGTTTATTCTATATATTATTATATAATATTGTTTTACAAAATAGTGCTGACACTGACGGAGCAATTAATGCTTTGTGCAGTTCAATTCTCAATGCCCGGAACTTATCTGATCCTAGGGCTAGAGTGAAATTTAATACACCAAATATTGACAATGAGCTTCATTTTTTATGCGTTTGAAGAACATACGGAGACGTCAATTTCAAAGATCTCGTGATCCTGCTTTGAAAGTTATTTTTAAAGATTTACAAACGAAAATCAAATATAGATTAACACTCTGAATATTTTATGAGAAAAGTTGAACAACTAAAATCATATTCCAAACCTTTCTGGAAGCTTTCGAAGGTTCTTAAGAAACCTTCAAAGCCCATTCCAGTCCTCAAAGATGGTAATTACATATTTCTTACGAATTAACAAAAAGCTCAAAATCTTGCTTAGCAGTTCGGGGGTGTTCATAATTTCAACTTGAACGTAATGAGTCCTATTGAAAATGAAGTATCAAAAAAGTAGATCACCACTCAAGAATTTCTTTCTGAAGAGATACTAGAAACAAACTTGAATGAAATACAAACTATTATCAAGAACTTCCAATACATGAAAGCACCAGGAGATGATGGGATTTTTTATATCCTCCTTAAAAAACTTCCCGAAAGCTCTTCAAATTTCGCGGTGAGATTTTTTAACCGATGCTTTGACATAGCATATTTTCCCTTAAAATGGAAAAATGCCAAAGTCACTCCCATTTTAAAGCTTGAAAAAAAATCCAGCTGAAGCATCAAGTTATCGTCCAATTAGTTTACTCTCTTCTATAAGCAAGCATTTTAAAAGAATAAAAGAATGATGACACATATTAATGAAAATTCAATTTTTGCAAATTAGCAGTTTGGATTTCGCCATGGGCATTTGACTATTCATCAGTTACTCGGGGGCAACTAATATGATTCGTACTAATAAATCTGAAGGTTATTCCACTGGAGCTGCTCTTCTAGACATAGAAAAGGCATTAGACAATGTTTGATAGCTAAAATGTCCAATTTCCGTTTTCCTCTTTACATCACAAAAATGATACAAAGCTACTGGACTGACCGCACTCTTCAGGTTAACTATTTAAATCTGATAGATTGCCTGTTAGAGCTGGTGTACCTCAAGGAAGTATCTTTGGCCCAGTCTTATATAATATTTTTACTTCTGATCTTCCTGATTTACCACCAGGATGTGAGAAATCTCTGTTTTGTGACGATACAAGCATTTCCGTAAAAGGAAAAGTCTTCGTGTCATATGCAGTAGGCTGCAAAAAAGTCTAGATATATTTTCTTCATATTTGCAGAAATAGAAGATTTCTCCTAATGCATCAAAAACACAATTAATTATTTTTCCCCATAAACCAAGAATTTCTTTTCTCAAACACACCAATAATCATGTTGTTTAGATGACGGCGTAATCCTAAATTGGTCTGATAAAGTTAAATACTTAGGGCTAGTTTATGATTAAAATCTTACTTTCAAGGAGCACATTGAGAATATTCAAGCAAAGTGCAATAAATATATGTTTGTATACTATTATCAACAGAAATTCTAGACTTAACCTGTTAATTTACAAACAAATATTTAGACCAACAATGTTATATGCAGTCTCCATCTGGACAAGTTGTTGTACAACCAGAAAGAAGATGCTTCAAAGGACTCAGAATAAACTTTTGAAAATGATAATGAAGCGTCCTCGCTGGTTTAGTACAAATGAACTACACAGACATACTAATGTGGAAAGATTAGAAAATATGTCATACCAAATTATCAATAAGTTCCGACAAAAACGTTGCAATCATTATGAAAGACCAATTGCTTTTAATGAATTTTCCGCATTTGTACGTCAGAATACGATCATCAGTTGGCAAAATTCTTGGACCAGAGGGGAACTGGGAAGGTGGTTACATTCCATTATACCCAAGGTATCGACGAATCCGTGGTTCAAGGGGTTGGATGTAGGTCAAGATTTCATTTGCGTGATGTCTCGGCTTACGTCCAATCACTATAGATTTGATGCGCATCTCCGTCGTATTGGGCTCGGGGAAAGTGGTATCTATGCCTGTGGTGAAGGTTATCACGACATAGAGCACGTTGTTTGGTCATGCCCTGTACACCGTGACGCCAGGTCTAAATTAATAACTTCCCTCCGGGCCGAGGGTAGAGAACTAGCTGTCCCTGTTCGTGATGTCTTGGCGAGTCACGACCTACCCTACATGTCCCTTATATACATTTTCCTGAAATCCATCCATGCCCAAGTCTAGTCCCATTCCTTTCCACCCACATTCAACAAAACGGCAAGAGCACGTCGTAGACCTCGATTTTGGAACCAGCAATTGAACCCACACGAACTCGCCAGGAAAACCCGAGGCCTTTCTTTATATCTTGGCTCAGCGGCACACACCATATGACAACTTGAACACCAGCGAACAACATCAACGAACCAAAACCAGCAACTAGACCCCGCACAATACCCTCAGAACCCGATGATCATCAGACGACCATTCAACTACAAAACACTGATTGAATAATACATGCTAGTTTTAAGATAGACTTAATTTCAGCTCGTAGTCGGCAGCGAGGATAAAAAATTTGCTTATAGATTTTAAGTCATCCGATATAATTGGCGCCGTTAAACATTGAATTGTATTTGTGCCGTGTCAAATAAATGATTTGTGAAGAAAAAAAGAACGTTGCAATCCTCAATTACAACGATTAGCTCAAATCAGTAAGAGTCAGTCAGATAGGTGTTAGATTGGATTAAGGTTAAAATTTGAATTCATTTTTTTTGCTTGACAAGTAGGTTTACAATTTTGCTAATATTATATTCACTTAACTGCGGAAGCAATTACAATCTTTTAATAAAATGAAATTAAAAATATATGTAATAGTATTGATATGTCACCATTTGTGGTAGAACACACAATATCGATTCTGGATAAATATTGGTAAATAAATAAATTAATCACAAAACATCCCCTCTATTGAAAAAAAACAATATATTCTTGGATAGATAAACTGTTGGACAATTTTATCTTAACGCTAGTTATCGATAATATTATATTGCTAAGTGGTGAAAATTTGGTAAAAAGTTTCAAGGACAAATTTACGCGAACATTGAACCAATCACATGTGAGCATTCCTTGCACACACGACATGAATAGACACCAACCATTCCCTGTTGTTTGCTTCCATGAACGTATACCAATTTGATGTCTCGAAAGTGAAGATTTCTCTAAAAGCTGCTGTTTGAGCGTAATGAAAACTGATGTCTTGAAAGAAAACATGCTGGTAGAAGCAACACTACCGTACAGTATGTGTGGAGCAGAACACCACTGGTCCCTCATCGTCCAGCATTGCAGCGGTAGGGGATGGGGATGGTAAAATGGACACCCTAAGCCATTTCTCAATTTCCTCCACAATTTAACACTAAAACCATGAGTCGATCGCGCACGTTAACTGAGCCACTAATGATTTATACAAAATATAAGAAGAAGTACTCAAATATAGTATTTTTCGAAGTTTTCATGAGCTTTTTTAAAACCAGTTTTTTGGGGGTAAAATGGACACGTGTGGGTAAAATGAACATAGGGAGGTAGTAAAACGAATACCCTGGGCGTGAAAGTTTACTATCGCATCATAGATATTAAAAAAATGTTCCATAACACGTATAACATATTTACATACATACATATTTTTGAAAATACTTAAATATATCGAGAAAATCTTTCAAACAATTACTAACCTTTGATGCTTTTTGCTGGTGAGTAGTCTGAGTACAGATCTTTGTAGAAAAACCGTTGTAAAAAACTATTGTACATAACATTTTACATGACAGTTTGACTGCTTCATGTCGCATGCTCAAATAGCTTCTAAAGGAAAATCGTGGGTGGCTTATTCATCGATCTCAAGAAGGCTTTTGATACTCTAAACCATGGTATACTGCTTCGGAAGCTTGACCGCTATGGGGTAAGAGGAATCGCCAACGACTTAATCAAAAGTTATCTATCAAATCGGCAACTATTTGTAATAATTGAAAGTGTGCGTAGTAGTTTACACCCGATTGATATAGGAGTACCTCAAGGAAGCAATATCGGTCTTTTATTATTCTTAGTTTTTATCAACGACTTTGGAAACCTAAAGCTCCATGGAACATCAAAGCTTTTTGCAGATAAAACCGCATCGTTTTATCCCAGTTCTAGTGTTCAAACGGTTGTTACTCACATGGAATCCGATTTACGCACTTTAATTGAATATTTTGATGGCAATTACCTCTCTCTAAACCTCAGGAAAACAAAGTATATGGTATTGCACTCGCTGCGCAAAAAAATTCCTCAACTTCACGATCCATGTGTGAGAAATTTGTTCATCGAAAAAGTGGCTTCTCTCAAATATTTAGAACTATACTTAGAGTCCTATCTTCTTGGAAAAAGTGACAAGTAAAATTTCCACTATATGTGGCCTTATGAAAAGGGTACGACGGTTTGTGCCTATTAAAGCATTATTAAACTTTTTTTATGCGTGCATTCATTCTTTTCTCCAATACTTAATTATTGTTTGGGGTTTATTCTGCTGAATCGAAATTTAAAAAAAATCAAACACTTCAGAACAAATGTGTAAAAATAATTTTCAATTTAACTCATTTGTGCCCAACTGAATTACTCTACACAAATTTTAACCATAGAATAATTCCTATTTTAGGGTTACGTGATTCTCAAACATTTTTTTTGTGCACAATAGATTGCACAAACAAAGTTTCCATCACAACATAACTTTCACAGCTAGGATTAACCGTCAAAACACCAGAAATGCATCTGAACTCTTGAGAAGTAGAGCTAGTACGAACTTGGGTTCAACACGCATCCTGTGTTATGGCCCGTCGAAGTACAATTTGTACCTTACGAACTAAAACTAATAACTAATACCATCCTGTTTAAAATCAAACTGAAGCAACATTTAGTTAGAAATGTAAACGAATATGGGTCATTCCATATGAAGTGTACATGCCACTTGGACACGATAATCACAGATTTTGCTCAAAGTTAGAGGAATTATTCATTTACTGTCTCTTTGGAAAAATCCCAATTTTGGTATCGATAGGAATACCCCCCGCTCTCTAGGACCCCCATGTTTATTGCAAAGTCACGCAATTTTTGTCAAAAATCTCTTTTTTCTTTTTCTTACCATTCATAGACGTAAGATGTTCGAAAAATACTGATAGATGATTTTTGAAGAAAATTAACCAGAGAATCCAGAAAAAATATAAGTTTTGACCGGAAGTGTTGCCAGATAAATTGTTTTTGTATTTGAAAATTAAATTTACATTTTTCGGCCAATGCAGCCATGTTTATTTTAAATTTGATAATTTCATCGCGTTTCTTGGAAAATTTCACATAAGAAACAACTATCATTCCGAGGTAATATGAGCCAATCTCGAGATATAACAATTTTACGAAGAAAGTTGTAAACTTCGTAATTATTATATTTTATAATTTATAGACGTAAGACACGCGAAAAATAGTGATAGGTGAATTTTGACGAAAATAAACCAAGGAATCCAGAAAAAATATTTTTTGTGACCTGAAGTGTTGCCAGATAGATTAATTTTGTATTTTAAAATTAAATTTGCATTTTTCGGCCAATGCAGCTAATATTACTTTAAATTTGATGGTTTCATCGTATTTTTAGGAAAATTTCACATAAGAAGCACTTACCACCCCGTGGTAATATGAGCCAATCTTGAGATATAACATTTTTACGAAAAATTAATTACGAAATTCAGAACTATTTTCGTAAAAATGCTTTATATCGACATTGGCTCATATTACCTCGGGATGATAGTTGTTTCTTATGTAAAATTTTCCAAGCAATACGATGAAATTATCAAATTTAAAATCAAAATGGCTGCATTTGCCGAAAAATGTTAATTAATTTTCAAATACAAAAATAATTTATCTGGCAACACTTCCGGTCAAAACATATATTTTTTCTGGATTCCTTGGTTTATTTTCTTCAAAAATCATCTATCAGTATTTTCCGGACGTCTTACGTCTATGAATGGTAACAAAAAGAAAAAAGAGATTTTGAACAAAAAATGCGTGACTTTGCAATAAACAGATGGGTCCCACAAGAGCGGGGGGTATTCCAATCGACACCGAATTAGGGATTTTTTCCAAAGTGACAGTAGATGAATAATTCTCCCAACTTTAAGCAAAATCTGTGATAGTCGTGTCGTAGTTTGTGCTTTTTCGTGATCACTTCTTGTGGAATGACCCATATATTCTAGTTGCGCCAACCTTTTCATGAATGTAGGTTTTTCTGGCTCCTGCTGGTTTTTCCTGCATCTTTAATTGTTAATTTGTTTAGTTAGTCTTCACCTTTGTAGCCGTTTCGTTTATCACTACGCCTTAAATTTTTGTGTTATTGTATGTGATTCCCTTCAAAGGAACAAAGTTCCACTGGGATATCACCTAGTTGTTTGCTTATTGTTAAATTCTCCGCATATTGTTTTTCTTCTCGCTATTAGTCAGTGTCCACTACCAGGGAGCTCCTGTGTGAGCTCTTTGGTGTAGGAGTCAGTGGAGGGTATTAAAAAGAAAGAAAAAAAAATTCCGCTAAGATAAAATGCCAAAAAAGTTTGTACTATTTTTCAGCGTAATATTTGAGAATTTAACAGGTGTCCATTTCACCACCCCTGTTCATTTTACCCACAATTCCTCTGCACGACTTCTGTTCACGTGCAATCAAGGAAAAACTGCAATGCTGCTACTGATCATGATTGACAGTTTCTCTCATGAATATGTTTACTGTTAAAACCATGAATTACTCAACAAGAATTGAACATTTTTGCAATGGCTATAAGTTATTTTTTATTCCATTTTATCTTCGCTGTAAATAATCGTGACCGGCAAAATATCAAAAGAGTAGATTCCTAAAAATATAAATTTATAGAAGAGTAAGAGCCGTCGAATGCTTCTGAATTTTTTCGTCCATTTACTAAGATTTATTCAGAATCTTTTTTTTACATTTCAACATTGTTAGATGCTATTTTTTTTTTATTTTTACTTTTCCACATAATATACGTACATTAGCTTCGTAATACAGTGAATGTAATTGTTGAAGAAGGAAAAATACCTATCAGGCAAAAAAAAACAAAAATTAGTCATTTAACTTCTAGCTTCGTTGTAAATGTTGATTGCTACTTTTTTTATAGGAATTGGTTGATAATTTTGTTTAACATATCTTCTTATGTTTTCCTATTAGTGAACCTATGTAACAGCTTCGAAATTATTTGCGTAGTAAGATTCATATAATGAAATTGATTTTTTGGGGGTTAAATAAAATAAAACCATTCATTATGATAACGTAAGTGTTGTTGGATTTGGTTTTTGGGGAAATAGAGTTGAATCTGATTTAGGCGAATTGCGAGAAATTCTCGGTTGCGTGTTTCTAAAAAAATTTAAGGAGAGGCTGAGAATATAAATGTGTAAGTCACTGAACAAATGTATTAATCCTATCTGCGAGCATTTCAACTTTAGTATATACGAATCCTTTGAATTACAATGTTTAAACCTACGTCACCATTTCATACAACCCTAAGGCTGTATACTTTGTAGTATTTTGAGGTTGGGCTTTGTCACCGTTACAAAATGTTGTACAAGGTTCTCGTGCGTGATTTTAATACTAGAATTTCGGGGCATTAATCTCGAATATTTATGCTTCTAGCCTGATTATTCGAGAGTTTGTAGTTAACATATAATTGACTAAAAAGGATTATTATGAAACAGGGAGAGGTTACACCTGCTATTGTAACTATATCCTCCTAATTAATTCTTTCCAAATCTGTAGATGAGTAATTTTGAGTAATTCATAAATAAGATAAAAATTACATTCAAAGAATAATCTGGCATTGTTCCTACCTAAATAATTCCTCTGAAGCATTCATATAGGCTCTCAAAAAGTTGACAGTTAATTAAGTAGTAAAATTATTTCCTCATTCTGAACAAATCCTTACGCATAATTAGTTTTCATTGCGAATAATTTCTCATTCTAAAAAATACTACTACGCATCTCTAATAGTACAAAAAGTACCATTTGTGATTGGCTACACAAAATAATAAGCTGAAAATTATCATTAAACCAGGTATGAGCAGTATTTGTGCCATCAATCTAAATTAATATTCACGAATTGAAATAATGAAGCGAATAGCCTCGAATCAACGTATTATCTCTCAACTTTGAGGTTTGATTAAATCCAAATATTGTACAATCACAAGAGCTTGATATCGCAGTTTCCATCATCATAGCAAAATTAATTAAATTCGGTAAACATTATCACTGCACTGCAGAGCCATCAATCCCGCCGGGAAATTTTAATCGAAGTATAATTTACGTTAGTGTATCCAAAAACACGTATGCGCAGCATCACATTCCAATTAAATTTTGTCACAAATCGACTTTACCAATCGTGATGAATAACAGCGATAGCCGGTAATAGTTTGCAGCCAGATTCCGAATTCTCGCCACGTATTTCGATATCACCGGACTAAATGAAGGAAATGAGCGCGAAGCGCAAAGAGCAATCCAACGTGAATCCAGTGCAACAATTGCAATATGCTTGGATGTGTTTTCACTTTAACGTGCATTCATTCGTTCGTTTGAAATTTCCATCAACAAGCCATCACTTCCAATTCAATTCAGTTCAATTGCGTGTTTTTTTTCTTTTTCTCACTATCATACATGGCCGCTAGCCCTGTCAGTTTAAATTATAATAGTGTTTTCCATCCTCCGGCAAGCGAACACACATTTGTGTGTGGAGCCGTTTTCATCTTCACAGACTGGCGTCGTAAATCGTAAAATTCAAAAACCAACCAACTAGCCATGAAAGGATTATCGATCCGAATTTAATTTCAATGCATTCCAAACCGTATCTAGCTCATCTCGCATTTATTTCTGGCCCTTCATCTCGTCATCTCATTCAGATCTGGTGGAGCCGCTTTTGTTTAGAGTTTACCATTCGTTATGATCGTTAAAATGAATCATCACACAGCTTCTAGGGCACTGATTATCGATCAAGCGGTGTCTTCTGATCTTTGCAAGTATAATGAGTTATTTCCAAGCAGCTTTTTCAATATTTTTACAGTACAACCACAGTCAAAAAGGTTCCAGCCGAGGACTGCTTATGAGTAAAGAGCCTGATAAGACTGAAAGCGCAAAACACCGAATTTATAGCCGGTTAGCCACAGAACCGCAGAGGAAGCCCAAATCATTTTATTGAAATTAAATCTCATTGCTTTGTTCTTGGTTCTTGGGCAAGCGACTCTGAACGAGATGGTGGCGTCTGTTTACTGTTGTACTTTCCGAAAATGGCGTAGAGGTAGAGTCCGATCGTATTTTTCAACTCGTATGGGAAAAATGTCTAGCTTTAGATTTATAGCCTTACGTCCGTTTAATACTCTTGAGCATACATAAATCACATCGGAAAACTCCACTTCGTGCGTTATCCAGTGAAAAATAATTTGAATTTTTTCAAGCTATTTCCACTCGTTAAGTTAATTTTAGTGTTTTATATGAGCGATTCCGCTCTGCTCATGGCACGTTACAGTATCTCTTTCGGTTTTCGGTTGTATGAATAATACAAACGAAAACTTCTGGAAGACTCACGCGAAAAACTTTCATACTTTTATCTTCAGTTGGCAACGTGAGAGGATGTAAACTTCCCCTGCCAACATTACGGTAGGAATAATTGAAAGTTGGAATGACAGCTGACAATCATAACGTACCTACTTCGCATTCCATTCCATCTCGTTATACATGTACGTTTGTAATCATGTTGGCGCACAGACGGGGATTGTTGTATTGTTAGAGTACATCAATTAAGTGAACCTACGATCCTCGAGATGTGGGACTACGGTTTTTTAGCTTCTGGCAATATTGATCTCGCAACATAGGGTCATATCAAGCTAGTTTTGCGTTGCAGAATTAAATGTTAGAGTAAACTGTAATGTTAGTTTTGTATTCATTCGTCAAGTTGAGAAATGCAATTAACTCCTTATAAACAGACCTGTAAAATGATATACAATATGAGCAAATATTGATTTATGTTTAATAATATTGATGTGTAACTTCTTGTTCTTCTAGTGAATGTCACAACTCATCTACGAAGCTTGTCTTAAAACCTTTTAAAAGTTAGAACTGTGTTTGTCAATTTGTCAATCCAACAAATTGGTAACTGAATACTGAATTTAATCCAAGCAGCAAATGTTTGAACTTGAAAGTGAATTTGAACTTTGAATGCCAATTGCTCAAAGGACATTTATCTTCTAGCTCCTCTTGTTTTGGAGATATACCATGTAATATCAGACTAGTGCTTGAAATTCATTTTTTCAATATCTAAAAAACTGTATCATGTAGAAAGCAACAATGTTCAACGTATATTTATAGGATACAAAAAAGATAGCTTATACACACACCGTGTAATTACCAAAAATTGAGCTCAAAATCGTGATTTTTTTCTCATTTATCTTTCAAATATTGTTTTTTTTTGACATACTATATTCAGTAAAAGTTTGGTATATAAAAAGTCTCGAAAAATGACAACAAGTTTAAGTGCAGACCTTCACCGCTAGTGACACGGCAAAATCTAACTTTTCAGTCTTGCACTTTAGATGAATGGTGTTTTCAGCAAAGTTGTAGATAATATTATCACAAACAAAATTGCCAAAGACACTATTATTTTTACTTCTTTGGTTTTGGAGATATATCGTTTTGTATTTGACTACTCTTAAAAATTAGATTATTTCAAATATAAAGCAAACTGTAGTCTTTAAAAAACAAAAATGCTCAGCAAATATTTGCATGTCATCTAAACACACAACTTTGTAGAATACACAAACTAGACAGCCTCTGCACAGTTCTAGTTTTTGACAAAAATATAAAAAATATATTTTTCAATTGCATAATAACCAGAAGGTATAAGCGTTTCAAACAATTTCGTAGAGTAATTATGATAAAAATCATCCTAGGCAAGTTAGTTCTGTTCTGTTAGTTTTGACTTAACTGTGTTCTGGGAATGTACAAAAAATGATATTAATTCACATTTTATGACAAAAACTCACAAAGGAAGACCCACTGCACAGTGGTTTAAGTTTAAAACGCGAAAAACGTGATCGTCAGCCTTTTGGGTATAGAAATGCCATTTAAACGCTAAACTGTATTCGACAAAGTTTTTGTAGATCTTAAGAGGCATCTTTTGGTGCAAATAAATTTCTGATTAATTCATCTAAAAGTGAGATGAAAAATTTATTTTTTTATTTACTTATCAAATCAAAACGAAGTCTTCAGCAAAACTGTAGACAATTTTATATAGAAAAACTTTGCTGAAGACGCTTTGGTTCTACCTCTTGAAAATCGACCACATACAGGTAGTTTTATACACAGACATTTTTAAAGTTTCTAAAAATCGAAAAATACAAAATAACTTTTTCCGATGTGCTTTCAGAGGCTTAGTATGTTCTAGATATTTTTTCATATTGAAAAATCACATCATTCTGCCGAACAGACCTTGGGCAAATTTTCAACTTTTTCATGGGGTTTAGGACATTTAAGATGAAAAAATGCACATTTTCAAAATGAAATTTCTCTAGAAGCTGCACAAACAACAGTCTTCACTCGAAAGTTCGGGATTAGTACTGGTTTCACTACTATCTTGCAGTTTTTAAAAGACTTGGGCGTGAGTGAAAAACAATTTTTTCGGAAAAAAAATATTTTTTTTCTCTTTTTATGTTTCCAAATAATGCACGGCACCCTAAACATAAATGCATTCCGTACTTTCTAATGAAAACTCAAAAATCGTTTCGATTCTGTACGTCTTTGAAGAAAACAATATGAAAAAACGCCGAAAAACAAAAAAAAACTAATTTTTTTCACCCACGCCCAAGTTTTTAAGAGACTGCAAGGAACTAGTGAAACAACCTGGGAAAGCTAGTACTAATCCCAAGCTTTCGAGTGAAGACTGTTGTTTTTGCAGCTTTTTGCAGCTTTTAGAGAAATTTCATTTTGAAAAAGTGCATTTTTTTATCTAAAATGTGTCCTAAACCCTATGGAAAAGTTGAAAATTTGCCCAAGGTATGTTCGGCAGAATGATGTGATTTTTTTATATAAAAAAATATCTAGAACATACTAGGCCTCTAAAAGCACATCAGAAAAAGTTATTTAGTATTTTTCGATTTTTAGAAACTTTAAGAATGTCTGTGTATAAAACTACCTGTATGTGGTCGATTTTCAAGAGGTAGAACCAAAGTGTCTTCAGCACAGTTTTTCTACATAAGATTGTCCACAACTTTGCTGGAGACTTTGTTTTGATTTGATAGGTAAATAAAAAAATAAAAATTTTATCTCACTTTTAGGTGAATTAATCAAAAATTTATTTGCATCAAAAGATGCCCTTTCAAGATCTACAAAAACTTTGTCGAATACACTTTAGCGTTTAAATGGTATTTTTATACTCAAAAGGCTGACGATCACGTTTTTCGTGTTTTAAAGCCCTGTGTACTGTGGAGAAAGAAGCGTTCTACGAACAGCTGGAGAAACTCTGCGATAGCTGCTCGCTTAGAGACATCTAGTATCATCGCCATCGGAGGCATGAACGCTCAGATCGATAGGGAAAACATATACAAACCGGTGATCGACCCGCACAGCCTGCACACCATGACGAACGGCAATGGCCAGCGATGCGCAACTTCGCAGCTCTCCGAAGACTGGCAGTCCGAAGTATCTTCTTTCCCCAAAACGACATCTACAAAACCACCAATAGATTATCTGACCAAAGTACAACAAACCAAATTGGCGGCCGATTCTTCTCAGACATTACGAAGGTACGCACCAATCGCGGTGTGGATAATAGTTCGGACCCCACTACCCAGTTGAGGTACCTTTGCGTTCAAAACTGTCGACCGTATATTACACGTGACATTGCCGAACCCCACGGCTTAACATCAAGTAGCTCTAGGACCCCCAAGCTGCGGAGAAATACGCTTGAAGCGATAGTACCCACGACGGAGGGGTTGGTGCATCGCCTCTCGAACGACATGACCACGATTCTCAGACGAAAGAAGCGCCAGTTAGAAGGTCATGAACATGAGGAACATGAGAGCATCTGTACCGTGCCAGTGATACGCGGAAGTTCTACGAGAAGTTAAACCAGTCTCGCATAAGCTATGTGCCGCAAGCCGACGTGTGCTACGACGCGGATGGAAACCTTCTCACGGATGCCAGCGAGGTGGTCGACAGGTGGAAGGAGTATTTCAATGGACACCTGAATGGGAAGTTCTTTGTGAGCTCATGAAGTTGAAGAACAACAAAGCCGCAGGCAAAGGTGGTCTGCTGAGCGAGCTCTTCAAACATAGGAGAGAGGCGCTGGCTAGAGCGCTGCAATAGGCTACTTCCAGGATTTGGGAGGAGGAAAATCTGCCAGACGAGAGAATAGATGAAGTCGCATGCCCCAACAACAAGAAGGGAGATAAGCTTGAGTGCCGCAACTACCGCAGTATCTCGTTATCAATGCCGCCTACAAAATACTCTCACAGATCTTGTTCCGTAGTCTATCAGTTTTAACTAGGACGTTCGTGGGCCAGTAACAAGCGGGCTTCATGGGAGCCCGTTCACCACGGACCAGATCTTCTCGATCTGACAGATCTTACAGAAATGTCGCGAGTACAACGTGCCCACACATCATATCTTCGTCGACTTCACGGTGGCCTATGATACAGTCGATCGAGAATAGCTATGGCAGATCATGTACGACAACGGATTTCCGGATAAACGGACTCGACTAATGCTACGTGCGTGTTTCGTGGATACTCTCGAGCCCCTTTGAATCGCGCAGAGAGTTAAGACAAGGTGATGGACTTTCCTGTTTGCTGTTCAACACCGCCCTTTTGAGTGTGATCCGAAGGGCAGGCATCGACACGATATTCACAAGGTCTGTTCAGTTTCTGGGCTTTGTGGATGAATTTGACATCATAACACGAAACAGGACGAATCGTACTCCGAATAAAGGCTTCAAAAACGAAACACATGCGAGCGAGAGGTTCCAAGGAGAACAACATCAGCCCCTCAACTCAAGTCTCTGTAGACGACGACGAGCTTTAGCTGGTTGACGAGTTCGTGTATTTCGGGTCACTGGTGACCGTCGACAATAACACCAGCAAAATGATCCAGAGTCATATCCAGGCTGGAAATGGAAATTCACTCCGGAAAATACGTCGATCGAGTGGACGACGCACGAATTTGACGCTGTACAAAACCCTGATAGTCTTCTACGGACTCGAGACAACAAGGCTTCTCGCGGAGGACCTTAACGCTCTTGGAGTATTCGAACGGAAGATGCTGCGGTCCATCGACGGTGGGGTACAGATGGACGACGGAGAATGGCGACGGCACACGAACCATGAGCTGCACGCGCTGCTTGGAGACAACCCCAGTGCACACCTGATGAAAGTCAATAGGTTGCGGTGGGCCGGTCACGTCGTAAGGCTATCGGAGGACAACCCTGCGAAACTACTTCTTTTCAGCAACCATGCCGGCACCAGAAATATAGGGGGCGCAGCGTGCACGATGGCTCGACCAGGTCGAAGAAGAATTGCGGGTGATGAGCTGTCTGGAGAACTAGCGAAACACAGCGCTAAAACGAGCAACATGGTGAAGTTGATACAGCACGAGCCACCACGGCTCTCGTCTGATTAGTAAGGTAAGGCAATAACTCGATCTTTGAAAACGCTATTATTTTTGTGTCTTTTACAATGTTAGGTGTTCCGATGACATTTAAATATATGCTAAACATGCTACAATTTTCTATATATTTGAAAAATCGAATTTTAGGTTCTAGTTTGATATTAAACGGTATATCATCAAGACAAGAGGAGTTAGAAAAGAAATGTTACGGACAAAGCTTTTGCGACAAAATTATCTACAACTTTCCTGAAGACATTAATTCTTTAAAGTGCACGACTGAAGAGTCAGATTTTTCAGCAACACTAAAGGGAAAAGACTGAACTAAAACTTGTTGTAAGCCAGTCGTATTAGGTTTGCTTTTCGAAATATGGTGCTCATCAATAATGGTCAAATTATAAAAAATAATTTAAAAGATTCTAATGATGAGTTCACAACCTGGAAGGTGCGACCGATCTAGCTCCGATCCTTACAAGTTTCTATCTCACGTCTCACGTCTGTTGTTGATCCTGAGGGTGCGACGGGTCCCTGGTAAAGGAAATGCATCGCTAACCCGTGCGTCTGTTCACCATGATTGGGCGGCTTTAAACTGCGTTTGTTCTCCATGTTGAAGGCAAATTATTAACGTCCTGGTACCAGCACATGACTCTCCGGAGTGTTGCCACGGTGGTCTTCCGGCGAAACAGGAGGTTGGGGAAGGCCCAACCCTATGTGGCAAATATAGAAGCAGTAAACTCAGACCTAGGTGGAAAAAAAGAACTACGATTGGGAACTCGGTATATGGAACTGCAAATTGTTATGCTTTCACATAATCTTACCTGATGAGCTCAATCCACGCTACTTCGAAATCGTAGCACTGCAGGAACTTTGCTGGTCAAAACAAAAGGTATGGAAACCGGACATCGAGAGACTATCTTTCACCAGAGTTGTGGTACAACCAGCCCCACGAAGGAAGCCCCGACGACGGAAAAGGAGCGTTCGAGGCGTAGCTGGAGCAGGTGTATGATAGCTGTTCGAACGAGCCACGCAAATACATCCATAAAGCCACCTGGAAATCACCTGACTTACAAGTGGAGGGCAGCTTAGCGCAGGTACCCTTGAAGATGGCTGGAGGAGCATTCGATCAGCCATAGGTAGTACCGCTGTAGCGCCACAGGGTCAAGTAGCTCCAAACAGAAAAAACGACCGGTGCAGTACGAGCGGAATGTGGTATGCAAGGGAGTTCGTGGGACAATACCAGCCTGTGTTCATGGGTTCTTATGCCACCACGGACAGCCTAGTTTGCTCATTTTGAGGATGTCCTGTTGGCTTGGCTTGCGTTGTTGACAGCCTGCTGATCGGCTGCGGCTGTCATCGACTCGTACTTTTTCGTTTTTCCTTTTTCTTAGGCCGATGGCATATTGAATACAAAGCAAACCGTTTCATAAGTGTTTCCATTGTTGATATTATTCCCCACGTAAGAAAAAACGTGCTTCGCACCATCTCACTTTTATTCTTTCATCGGCCTTACTGTTGTGAATCATAATCACCTGACATCCTGCTCGGAATCGTGCCGAAGGATGTCGCAGATTGTAGGCTGTCATTAACGACAGCTTGGAAGAACCAACAGACAGAAGGAGATGAAAAATAACAGCCCGTTTGGCATTGCATGTGTCTGCTGTCGTCAGTCATTGTCGGGTTGTGTACGGAACGTACGGGGAGCAGGGAGAGCTGTGCAATGCAGTGATAGCCGAATTAGTTGAAAACTTGCTGTCATGGATATGCAGTCTTTTTCAGAAGCTTGCTCCGGAGACGTTCGTTCAAATAAAATTCGCCGCCACACGAAGTTGAACATCTACAAGACACCGATCTGACCAGTACTCCTCTAAGGCCACGAAAAATGGACCATGCGCCCTTGGGGTCTTTTAAAGGAAGGTGCTGCGTACCATCTGCGGTGGAGTGCAAAAGGAAGATGGATCGTGACGGAGAATGAATTACGAATTGCATCAGCTGCTGGGAGAACCACTCATCAACCAAACGGCAAAATCTGGAGGTTACGGTGAGCTGGGCCCGCAGCGAGGTAGGTGGCTCGATCAAGGGGAAGACGACCAGCGGGGCCTACGCAGACGACATGACTAGCGATACTTCGGTCTGGAGATTGGTAAGGCAAGGTTAGTTCTTGTCTCAACGCAGCTAGTAGCCGCAAGGAAGAGTTGAGCTTATGTAAAGCCTGTTTTTGGGGATGCGCGGTCGACAACAGACCAAATCTTCATAGAGGTTGCAAATATCTTGTCCCCACGCACCTATAATTAACTGACTTCAACGACGCTTACAATACCATCGACGGTGTAAAGCTGAGAATAGTATATCAAAAATGGCTCCCTGCGAAACTAACAAAACTGATTAAGGTTATAATAGATGGTGCCTTTTGAAGTTTACTGGTGAGTCATTAGGACCATTAGAATCACAAAAGGGACTTCGACAAGGCGACGGTCTTCCCTACCTCCTGTTCAATACTGCGCTGATGACGTGGACCTTGTCATAAGGATGTTCCTAGCAGTGGCTGAACAGTACACCAAGCTGAAATGTGAAGCAGAACAGGTTGGAGTATGTGTTCGAGGTGGTGGACGAATTTGTGTACCTTAGATCATTCATAACGCCAAAGAACAACTGCATCAAAGGAATCCGCTGACGTAGACTCTGAACCACTTAACCTTAAGGCCAAGTAAATTTCGTCCCCGTACCAAGTGCACCACGAACAAGACGCTCATAGGACCGGTAGTCCTCTTTCAAACGACACGTGGACAATACTTGAAGAGGAGTTCAGGACCATCTTCGAAGGAGTATGTGCGGATGACGTATAGAGGCGAAAGAGGGACCTCGAGTTGTAGCAGCTCTTTCGCGAGCCCAGTATCCAGAAAGTGGTTGAAGCTGGAAGGGCGCGATGGACGCGATGGACATGTTGAAAGAATGCAATGCAACAATTCAGTAAAAATTGTGTTCATCCTGAGTTTGGTCGGAACAGCACGCAAAGGCGCGCATTGAGTAAGGTGATTGGATCAAATGCAGTGAGATCTTGGCAGTGTAGGTCACTCAAGAATTTGGTGACAGGCTGCCATGGACCGAGTGCTTTAACAAGACATTGTAACGCAGAGCAAATCCTGAAGGATGTTTCACCTGAAATAAATCTGTAATTAACGGAGTAAGAATCTTGTGTTTCTAGGCATTATATTTTTTGTGTTTCCTATTTTTTATATCAACTCCGCCTTTTTCTGTAAATTTACACCTCTCACCTAGTACTCATACTCATACTCATACTCATACTCATACTCATACTCATACTCATACTCATACTCATACTCATACTCATACTCATACTCATACTCATACTCATACTCATACTCATACTCATACTCATACTCATACTCATACTCATACTCATACTCATACTCATACTCATACTCATAATCATACTCATACTCATACTCATACTCATACTCATACTCATACTCATACTCATACTCATACTCATACTCATACTCATACTCATACTCATACTCACACTCATTCTCATACTCATACTCATACTCATACTCATACTCATACTCATACTCATACTCATACTCATACTCATACTCATACTCATACTCATACTCATACTCATACTCATACTCATACTCATACTCATACTCATACTCATACTCATACTCATACTCATACTCATACTCATACTCATACTCATACTCATACTCATACTCATACTCATACTCATACTCATACTCATACTCATACTCATACTCATACTCATACTCATACTCATACTCATACTCATACTCATACTCATACTCATACTCATACTCATACTCATACTCATACTCATACTCATACTCATACTCATACTCATACTCATACTCATACTCATACTCATACTCATACTCATACTCATACTCATACTCATACTCATACTCATACTCATACTCATACTCATACTCATACTCATACTCATACTCATACTCATACTCATACTCATACTCATACTCATACTCATACTCATACTCATACTTATACTCATACTCATACTCATACTCATACTCAAACTCATACTCATACTCATACTCATACTCATACTCATACTCATACTCATACTCATACTCATACTCATACTCATACTCATACTCATACTCATACTCATACTCATACTCATACTCATACTCATACTCATACTCATACTCATACTCATACTCATACTCATACTCATACTCATACTCATACAGACGATTACGATTTGCTGCGATAAGAGAAACAAAGACTGCGGCAGATCAAATTGAGAGTCTAGCACATTAAATCAAGCGTTTAACGAATTATCGATTCGATCTAACTTTTTGAAGCTCTAGTTCATGTTACTTCTTCTTTTATTATTTCCTAATTCTCATCAAATATATACTTTTTTTGCAGTTGCGATTAACTTTAGAACCACATCGAAAAATGAAATAGCCTCAACGTGCTTAGTTCAGAGTTCGGAATAGTTACCATCCGTTACGACCCTCAAAATACAGCCTGTTAACATGGTTTCTAGTTTAGATTGGAAATCAAAACTAACTCTGACACAAAAAACCAACGTCAAAGAAATACAACTAAAACATGTCCATCTGTGTGACTTTATATTGTATGCATATAAGTGGGCTTTGCTTCGTCCTGAAGCACGGCAAGCGATTACTTTGCAAATACGGCGCACATGCACATACGAGTAAAAACATTTCCATTTCGTATGCACAATCTGCCACCAAACCGTACAGGCTGTTTAATATTTCACAGTTGAGAAATGCTATTCCATCACTTATATGCCAAGCTTCGTGATAGTAAATCACTGACTGACGGTCTTGCGGGGCTTCAAGGGAGAGAAGAGTCGCTTCGAAGGCATCACGTGCCTTCGCACCACCCATCAGCAGGGAAAATCGCGTGAACGCTTCGTTTAGTCGTCGTTTATTTTTGTCCACATCCTATTATGAAACGTTGTAAATTTAATGAGAAAGCCAGTCTTATACTGTCCTAACGTTGTAATCAGGTTTTAATTACTAACGGTTTCGTAGAAACAATCAACAAATTCGGTAATTATTTACACGCCTAAAAAGTGAAGAATAGAAAACTCGCTCAAACTGTTGAGTATCGATTCAAACTAAGTATTTTGGCGTGACATCCATCCCAGAAGAGAACTGGCGGATGATCGATAGATTGACAGCCGAAGTGAAAATTTATACACATTGAAGCAGGAAATGCACTCTGCTTCCTGTGTCGCTCACTTACTGACGTGCCACAAACGTGCACCAGATGCAAGCCGTATAGCGTGCGGCAGAGGAAATGGATGCGAGTGTGTTTGCCATTTCGTGACAGGTACCAGTTGTTGGATGCATTTTGTTTAAACCGAGCGTGGTGGAGCTCTGCTACAAATGGGAAATTTCATGCCATATGTAACATAACTTCAGCAGGTTTTGGATTTCTTGAATAACAACTTTTATGATGAAGGAGTATGTAAATAAGTATATTTGAAGGTACGACTGCATTACAGTACTTTTTTCTGAACTACTACCATAAGCCATAAACTATTGCTATACATACATCGTTATTACTGTGATTATCATTTGAAAGCAACTACGAAACCAATACTCATCGGACCAACCGGCGAAGCTAACGGAACGTTTTTGATGGATTTAATGCATTCACGTTTGATCAGGGCCCGTGCCGTTGGGGCGGTGTTTGATTTCAACCTAGTGCAAACACCCAACACGAGGCAGCATGTGCCCTCACTGCAAAGCAACGGCATGCAACCAATCGATAGTACAATCATTTTGAATTTATTATTAAAAATGCATATTGTTATCACCACACAAGCAAAGACCAGCCGGTCGGCTCACGTTCGCTGGCATGATGAAGGGATTTACTCTCTTTCTCTCTCTCTCTCGATGTATATTATTGCAATATTGTTATTATAGTAGAAATTGCAAACAGTTACGATCGAAGAAGGATGATTTATATCCTATCCTAACGACCGTGTGACTGCTGTCAGAGAGGCGTGTGCAAATAGTGGATCGGTAATCGGCATAGATACGAGTAGAGCATATTTGCGTGATTTTGTGGTGTACTCTATTTCATTGTTGTTGTTGAAACGGTACATAATGTTTTTGACTATGGGGCTGTGTATTGATTTTACATCTATCTTTCAAATCGCTGGTCAAGCAAGGGGTAGAGCAAACCGTGATAGTGCGAGGGCAGTACTCTCAAATCCTGTAATTTTTATGATTGATGATACGTGCGCTCTATAACAGTCATTTAAAATATAATGATGATTTTGTACTGATTAAGCTTTACTTTTTTCCGTAGTTGGGATACTGAAATGTGTTTGTTCAAATCGAGCACAATGATTAAAAGATTACTATGCTTCAGAAGGATATGGAGCTGTTAACTGCTTCGTCAGGTCGCAAATATTATCGGCCGGTTCAGTTCGCTATTTTACGTTTATGTCACTTATTTGACCCTCAAACATGAAGTTACCTCGTTCGCTTGAATGAACTTTCCATTTTAGAAAAAATTGTTTTTTTAACCAACAATCTATACAAAGTTCAAATAGTTCTGATACTTCATACTTACAAAGCAAATCTTCGCCAAACATAACCATTTTCTTCTGACATGTACAATTATTTATTTCCGAAATGAAAGAAAAATAATAAAATCGATTATTCCGACAACAGCACAATCGAATTAGAAGCTTGCATTCGAAAGGTTTTAGAAACCCATGCGTAGCTGTAATGATGTACATCAAAATTCAACACTGTGCATGAAAACAGTGTAACAGTGTCATTCGCGAATAATGAGACCGCTTTCAACCAAGATTGGCGTATTCTGATGGGAATAAAGGATTTCGCACCAACTCGACCAGATGAATTCGATGAAATTTTGTGGGTGCGGAGGCCTTACTTTTTTCCCTCTAGGATGCTCAATTATGTTTGAGGTTTAGTAATTACCACTCCCAAACGTTCTTTCAGTTGGTTGATTGTGCATCTTGAGTGGCTCGGACCCATCACGGAGTAGCAACCATTGATATGTACAGTCAGATCTAAGCTAAGCTAAGCTCAAGGATGCTCACTTCGGTTTGAGAGTAATGGTGTGGTCAATGAAAGTTTACAGTATGGTGCATTGATCATAGCTGAAATCTTATGCTTAATTTTTTCGATTTTTCTAGTTTTTGGACAGAGGGTTTAATATACTGTCCCAATTGTGACTAGTTCGGCATTTTGCCAACAAACTTAAGACTATATCTTGGCTAATATGAATATCTGCATTTTTTTTTATTTATGGGGCATTCATGAAACTTTGCCAATTTTTCTATTTGTTAGGTAACACTCGCATTGACAATAAAAAGAGAGTCGGCTTGAAATGTCGTGCCCCCGAGTGTCTGTGTTGGTAGGAGGTTTCTGGCCCGAGAGAGTTTTGCTCATATGACAGTTTCCGGGATGCTGTGACTTCGCGTTCGTTTTCGTAATAAGCGAGCTTCGGGCGCAACACTGTTCGATTCCGTCAATTACCACGGTAATATAAAAAAACACAAACCTTTCTTTCCACCGCAGTCGCGGCGATGCATGGATATACTCGGTCTGAAGGAGTCTTATCGAAACCCCGTTCCTCCTACCAAAACCGCGTCACAATTACAATTCCCGGAAGAGGCATTTAGAGCTTTACCTCTGGTCAGTTTTATTAAAAAAAGAACTTTTTTTTGTCAAGAGGAATGAGTCTTATCGAACCTCATTCCTCCACCCAAGATCGTGCCATAATCACAATTCCCTGAAAAGAACTATTATACATTACTCAGACCAGTTTTACTATAAAAAAGACTTATTTTTGTTAGGATGAAAGTCAGCAGGTATGCTACAGAATTCAGCTTGAAGGAAGGGTATGTAGAGGAGAGCCCATGTTCAAGTCCTTTAACAACCAAATGGCCTGATTTTACTAAGATTCGAACCCACGACCACTCGCTTATCAAATCAGACTCTGTAATCTTGCGGCTACGAAGCTCGAGGTTACTCTGGAATAATATTAAACAAATATTTAAACGTTTGGATGCTTCTAGTGGTGAATAGTATTCGCGTAGGCTGCTCGCATAGGCTAACGGGGTCTCATCCTTCGTCTTCGCAATGAGTCAGATTCTGTCACTTACCACGGTGACACAATCCTTTGTTACTGTCGCAGTCGTGGAGATGCAGAGGTAAACTCAGTCTACGCAACAACGACTTTTACATCTTCCTCCTTACAACATCCTTCCACACCCTAACGATCGTGAGGACGTGGCCGGTGCCGTTATCGATTCATACAAAGCGGTAGCTACTGAATTGTTGTACACCAAAGATGGCAAACTAATCCTAAGTAGCCATATACGTGGATTCTTGTACAAATTCACTAGCGCAGATCGATCACGGAGGAGCAACCATAAAATTTGCGGCCGTGAAGATCAAGCTCAAGGACGCCCACATTGGTTTTTTCAGAAGAGTTTTAGGCTACAAAAACATACTTTGGAAGATATCTGAAATGACCGATTTTTTGATTACCGGTGTAAATTCTCAGAACTTGTTTTCTGAATATTTTCCAATTGAAAATTGAAAATATTTTCCGATTTCCTCCGATGAATCTTGACAACTTTTCTCTCACTCCTGCCATTATCGGATGGTTCTGTTCACAGAGGCAAAAAACGTGAAACTGCGTCAAAAAAGAAAAAGTTTTTGTTAGAGAACTTTTATTTTCTTAAGAGTGCCCACTTTGACTAGTTCAGAGAAATTTTGGTAACCATTATCTATCTAAAAAACGTATTCTGAATAAATTATAAGATGTTCGTTTTCTTTTAAATCACTTTTTGTTTTAAATTTTTTTTTTTAGTTTGAAACCTCATATTTAATTCTGTCAATATTTTTCTATGAAAGTTTAGATAATTTACCAAAAATCATTCCGCGACAACTTCTCTCTATCTCTAGTCATTAGTCAGATATAGCAGTTTATAAAAAGGTTCCGTCCTTTTCAAAAATTAGTACAGATAAATTTTCAAAATAAAAGCAAAGCTTACACACCCACAAAGTTTTATTGAATTCTGAGAGGGTTCTGTCAACCCCTCAGTCGATTTGGCGCGAAATACTTCGAGTGCAGTTTCATTCTATATTGGAACGTCTTGATAAAGACGATTTGGTTAGATTTCGTTTTTTTTTTGCTTGGCTTTCTTGATAACACCTTCTGGAATAAAGCAGCCCAAAAATTAGATTTTATAAAAATGTTCAAACTTTGCTTTGAAATCATTTGACTTAATCTGAATATTTCGACGTCAAATTCAATGTATTTTTTGGGCCTCTCAAGAAAAAATAAGATTTCTCAGATGGTCTCGAGGTACGATGCGGGCTTAACAAGCCAGTCGTCGTGGGTTAGAGTCTCGGCTCGGGAGAGACTGTTAGTGTCAGTAGGATCGTAGCGCTAACCCCTCAATTGTCCTTTAAGAATAACTTTGCCGAACCATGATTCAAATCTTATTTTATTGTTTTGGATGGTTCAAGACTTAAGAGACTACATCGTCGGTGTTCTATTTTTCTAATTTTCGAAATCGAAGTTTTGAATCTCTGTCATCTCCATCAAGAATTGCAAGTAACTCTACAATGGATACGCATAGTAATTTTATTAAAGTGCATACATATAAACAACGTATGCGACGGTGTTGTTTCTTGACTGGAGATGGAAGGGGAACGTTTTTCGACAGAGAAAATTTTTCATGTTAAACGTCCATTATGAGATAATCGTATTTCCGTAACACGTGCAGAATATATGACAGTATGTGTCGTAACTTGACTGGAAAAGAATTTTATTGCTTTTTAAGTATCAGATTTGTTACCTAAAGGGCAATTTCACGTTATTGCTGTTCAAGTAATGAGAAAAAATTTTGCGTGTACTTAAAAAAACAACTAGGGTAGGTGAGCCAGTTATGGCAAGTGCACCAGTTATAGCTACAGGGGGTAGACAAAATGATTGAGACAGGCAAAATTTTGTCAATTTTTAAATAGCCAGAACTTCACGAAAATTTAATCAATTCTGATGAAACCGGTTTCATTTTACTGGAAAACTATTCTCGTTTACAAAAAATTACTAGGAAATTTGACAGGACCAACGAACATGGAGAATAATCCAGATTCTACGATGATGGGTCAAAATGTGGATTCTTGCAACGCTTATAACGTTTTCTGACATCTTGTTTCTTTTAGGTTTACATGTTTACAATAAACTAGTATTTATTCCGAGTTCATTTGTGCTCAAAAGTTGAAAATCTGTCGAAAAACCATCGAGATATGAATTAATTAAGTATGGGTGTTGGTTTTATAAATTTTTTCTCTTGTTACGTACCATTTTCCTTTAGCACCCTAGCAGAACTCAATGAAACTTTGTGGATGTGTGAGCCTTAGTGAACGAATCAACTTTGCAAACATTTTTTGAAAATTTATCTGGAGTAACATTTGAAAAGGTTTGAAGTATTTAAAACTTTTTCTTATACATCAACATATCTAAATAATGACGAGAGATAAAGAATGATTGTCAATGGATAACTTCTAGAAAATTATATGAACTTTTATTTAAAAATATTAAAAAATTAAATTTCAGATCCTACACTGAAAAAATATAAATTTTTAAAATAAAACAAAATTTCAAAAATATCGGTTGTTTGAGATTTTTTCAAAATGAAGGTTTTTAGATAGACAATTTAGTTGCCTTAAACTCTTCAGAACAAACCACAGTTTCTTACCAAAACTTTTTCGTGTACTATGTAACCAACAGCGGAAAAACTGCAAAAAACGTACATTATTTATTCATATCTCGATGGTTCTTCGACGGATTTTCAACCTTTGAGTACCAATGAACTCGGAATGAATTCTAGTTTATTGTTAACATATAAACCTAAAAGAAACAAGATGTCAGAAAAAGTTATGAGCGTTGCAACAATAGACATTTCGACACACACTCCTAAAGTTCGGAATATTGCAGGTGTCCGTTGGTCCCGTCCAATGCTCTAGTAATTTTTGGAAACTAGAAGAGTTCTACAGTAAAATGAAACCGGTTTTATCAAAAGTGATTCATTTTTCGTGAAGTTCTGACTATTTAAAGATTCACAAAATTTTACCTGTCTCAATTATTTTGTCTACCACCTTTATACCGCATAAGTGCAATGGTACCAGCTATGGCAATACTCCATTTATACTCCATAGACCATAACTGGTACATTTTTTAGGTATTGCCATAACTGGCACTATATCGTTTATTATATTTGTTTTTTTTTGCATTCCCTTGGCAGATCTACAAATATCATATTTTGACGGTTTTCTATTTTTTTAATTTTCGAGATCGAAGTTTTAAATCTTTATCACTAAATATTTCAGATGCGTCTCCATCAAGTATTGCACTAACTCGACAATGGAGACGCATGGTAATTTAGTTACAGTGCATAACGTCATTAGAGATTAAATGAAATCTATCTACTAAACAAAAAAAATACCGTTCTGGCAACTCAGTTTAGTCTTTTATCACGCGGTCCCATACAAATTTGAAACGTATCCCCCGTGAAAAAAACACAGAAATGGTTAAATAAAATCAAGTAGACAAGTCCGGTCATCATCGCAAACGATTTTTCTGATTTTTTTTATTCTCATGTCCGCCAACACGATTGAATTTTGGTTTTACTCCAAGCCACAACCGCGGGATGTGACACGGAACAGTGAATTGTGCTATGCTGCTATTACAGTAACGCTCTAGCCACTTAAGCTTCTCTAGCTGCCAACACAAAACGGGGAATTGATTTTTCACATTCTCTTATTATATAACTTATTATATACTCAATGTCATTACGAAACGCCGCGGAAAAACTAAGAGAATGCTTTAATTTAAAAAAAAGCACAACATTCACAATATAGTTACAACTGGTCAACACAGGTTTTGCCCTTGAGTTTCAACTGGAACAGGTTCCCTTTTTTCTTTTTCATTAGGGCAACAATGAGTCAACGAAAAATTGCGGGTTTGATTATTTTCGACAAATGTTCGTCCCTGCAATTTCAAGCACAATTTAAGCACTTTGAGTGACCAGTTCCGAAACAGGATGACCATGGAAGACGGCTTTCTTCGATGTATTCTATTTTCGAAAATTCATAACTTTTGTACCGGTTGATCGATCTTCGTTCTTTTTGGATCAAGTTGAAGGTAGGTATTTATTTTTGGTTTCAAGAGAAAAAACCAAAAAAAGTCTGTGTACTTTTACATGCAGAATATATAGAATTATTATAATTAATGTCATGTTTCAAATTGAATTTTCTTAAATATAGAAATAATAGAAAATAATTAATAATAATAGAATCAAATTGAGACCAACAGATTTTTTTTTGTATATGCCCCAAAAATAATAACAAATAAAAAACAAATAAAAAAACAATAAATAAAAACAACAAATAAAAAAACCCAAATTCATACACCTAGCGATGAGACCCAGCCTTTCTCATTCGAACTTATTATTTGTGAAAAAATAGATTCTTAAAAAATACACCTTGACAATTTCTGCTGGGTTTGTTATTCATTCTAAACAACAAATTTTTGGTAGCCAACAGCATAACTATACCGAATATTTCAAATATAACACTCACACACATATGAACAAACATTAACACATATACATGCAAATAACATTAAATTCTTTCGAATATATGATGCGCTTTTGTTTTTGATCGTGGTATAATCGATTTGTACTCATATAATGCGTATAAATATTTAGATGGTTTATGTCAATTTTAGTCAGTAGATAGTTTTTAAATAATTTATATTTAAATGCTGTTCCTTGTACATTAATTTGAATGATCTTATCAGTGAAAATGAAATTGAAATTAAACAATGTCGTTTTCGTTTTTAAAATTCATAACGACAAAAATTGTTTCATTGTCACCTTATTATGATTTATTGACTATGAAGTAACTCTGAATCGGTTGTTATGAAAGATAGAAAAAACTTTTCTACAAAGTTGCTTAAAACTTACGGAAGAGCAACATAGTGCAATCTGTAATTCTATCTACAAGATACGAAAATTAGATATCTGATTTCATAGGAAATTTTGGTCACCCTTATTTATGACAACATAAAAATAACAGCCTTATCATATGTAATAACTTTGTACAAGAAAGTTCATCTCTGGAATATTACTCGAATATATTATCCGTGCTCAAGATCCACATTTCACCCAAAACTCACAGTGAAAGGAGGCGCGGAGTCAACGTTCGCGTTTTGAAATGGGTAGGTGCACCAAAATTCACAGGGATGATTGAATAGCTATAATCTATCATTTTTTCCAGTTTGTGATTTAGGAAAATAGTTCTGAAACGGTCTTTTCGAACACAAAAAAATTTCTCTTTCAAAGTTGCGCAAAATTGACGGGGTTTCAACAATGTAGAACATTATTTATCTCTATCTGCAATGATAAGAAAGTTGGATGATGGATTTCATCCAAATTTTTGATCACCCAAATTTGAGATTAAAGGAAAATGAGCGCTCCATTATACTGCACCACTTTGTAGAAAAAAGTTTTTCTCTAGAACATTTCTATCGTGCTCTAGATTAAATTTTTTTCCTAGAACTTTTTACCTAGAACGCTATGTAATAGTTATTTGGCGTCTCCATCGATTCAACAGTGAATGGAGGCGCATGGTCAATGTTCGATATATAAATATATTATTTGAAATATTTTAACCCTTTCTTGAGAACCGCTTGCTCAATCGTCTTGTTGTCACAAAATGAACTGTATATTATTGATCATACATTTCATTAAACTTATGGTCTTTGCTAGAGAACCACGGACAAATTAAGAAAAACGTGTATTTTCCTAGAAATTAATTTTTTTTTCGAACTTAAATTCGAAATAACTCGAAAACCGATGCATTTAAAATGTTAACTAGTAAGAGCTTCTCGATTAAAAGTGATTTTATGAATCTTCTAAAATCGTGAGAACACACAAATTTTGAAAAATGTTGGAATTTAAATAGAAAATATGAAATAAAATACGAGCTCTAAAATAATCACTTGAACGTTACACAGGCAGAGTTGTCGATGAGGATTATTTTAATTGAATTCCATTTATTGTAGTATGTGTAAAAATTACATTAGGTTTGAAAACTTGGAAAAAGTGTCAAAAGAAGTCCCTCGTTCTTTTATCCTAGCACAAAGAATATACGTAGCTCCGCATAGTAAATCTAAAGTCCGTAATCCAACGCAACTGTGGATATGATGATATAATAAAAGTCAGTTTTTTTGCTAAATGGCAATGCTATTCAACAAAAATATTAATCTCTTTCATTTCATCAAATTCACAGTCTCCATAGATTCACCGGCAAATGTTTTTTGGCGCTGATAAAATCGAAAGAGCACAGAGTTGATATAGAAGTAAAGTGGAATTTCCAGTTGGAAATTGTTGGACATTGAAACGGCAAAAGGTACATTTTTTCTCCATCAACTCTGATATGTAACATGGTTCGCTGAAAAGATACTCTTCACACTCTTAGCCATACAGCAACTGAAAGATAAGCTTGATTAATCTGTTAATCCACCGAATACAAAAACTACTACGCGCTTATACTGACAAAGTGGAACCATCGCGAACGAAAGCTCTGAGCTCCATACCATCAAGAGGTACACTTGACTTGCAAAAGTTGCGTCACGTAATCATTAAATCCGACAGAATATGTTCAAACTGTTGTATGTTAAAACCACTCTAAGCACAACCATAATGGCGCTATGGTGAACCGGCCACGAAAAACTTGCGTTATTACATTATACCCCAGAATTTATATTGTCTCTAAAACCCGCTGATGTGTTGAACTGTTTTAGCGATTAAATTCACTCGACAGCATTAAGAAAAACTGTAAAACTGGTTCTAGTGCATTCAAAGCATGAAAAACACAAAAATACAGAAATTCGTATATATGAAACAATGTTTGGTTCTAAGTTAACTGATACAGTGTCATCAGTAATCGTTTAAAATTCATAATGTCAAACTCCTGAACACCACTAATGGAAGCAGCACAGGTCACAATACTATCTCAGTATAATGCCGATAATCTTCTGCAATCGATACAGTAATGCAAATGAACATCTGCCACCGTCGCGTATGAACAAAACACCAATAGAACAAGAAATAATAGCACTAGAAATGAAAACCACTTCCAAGATAGTTTTACGTATAACAAAATAAAACAGAAATGTGTTCCAAAACAACATAACGTAAACCATGATAAGCAAAAATACTTCTGTCCTAGTATAGTAGAAAAAAAAATAATCCCGCACCATCTATCACCACAAAGCCAATCGATACATCATACCACCAATCCAATGCTAAGCCAGCAGAGGTAAAGTATTATCATGTTTACATCAGTGTCAACCAGTTATCGCCTGCAGTCTATCCCTTGCGGCTCAATCCACTGCGAACGATACGACACCCTTTAAACCAACAGTGAATTTCAACCAAATGCGCTCTCCCTTAACCCTTTAACTACTGCACTTTTCAGTACACAGTGTCATGGAGGCAAAAACTTGGCCATTTGCCCAGCGCCGCGGTTCCCACGTGAAGCCTGTTGCTGTTGGCTTCACTTGAACCTGACCGAAGCGACGCAGAATGAGGTGCAAACAACCACCCGGCCATGTAATCTCGGTAGGTACTAGCGGTGGCAGCTGCACTTCACTAAGCACCGAACCGCGCGACACCGCGACCACAACTGCGCTCGTACGTCGAATGTATCCGCAGAACTTCCCTGTCGGCTTTGTGCGCGTGTCATGTTTGGCTTGCACTGACCTAGCTGTTACGGCAAACGAGCTAATCGCACTTGGAAGCAAAGGTCCGCTGTCAACGAAAAGCAGCTTCGATTGCACGCGTTAGTCCGTTTGCTGGGGCGACATCGGATTAGTCTAAGACGACGGCTGCATGAAATCACACATGGACTCCATCGACGTTGGAATAGCGTAATGCGATTTTCGAATATGGTGTGTGTGTGGGCCTTCATGTTTTCCATCTAAAACGTGGCTAGAATAAAGTAGAAATCGTTATCATGTTCGGCTCCCTTGACGAACATAAACCAGATGCTCTACCGATTTTATTTTCTAGTTTCATATTTTGCACCAATTTTACATTTTTGTCGGGTTTGCGTTCCTATATCAGTGAGCAAGAGATGTCAAAACGGAATGTACAGCTGTTATTATCTGACTAATTGCTGCAAGTTCAACGTGAAAGAGCAACATTTTTTTGGCATGAACAGCTACAGCGTTCTACTCGCCAATGTATATTTTCATTCATGTTGATTCACATATAAATAGTCTCCCCATGAGATAGGATCGCACTTCGCTCTCGAAAATAAACATTCATTCGTCGTGCGTACGAACCGCCAAACAATCAGTATTGCCGACCGTACCTCCCACGGGTGAGGCGAGCGCGGCTGTTTGCGTTTTGTTTACAGCCGGACGCCGCCGATTAGTAATTATACACAATCAAACGTTTATCTTCTACACACTGTATGACTGGGAGTGCTGCCGTGTAGAGACGTGACATTTTCACAACGTGTATACACGGTGTTTACCCATTCGATCAATTTATCGTAAAATAAGGAAAAGGCTGAAATTAGAACAAAAATATCGAAAATTGCATCCCAAAAGAGTAAACAAGCTCCCTAGATTAACGACGACCATGCTACTCCATCAGTTTAGTACTGATGGAAGTGACTGGTGTTTTAGTTTAGCGTAGAATACAAAGTTGCCACCAAACAGAAATCTTAACAATAGACATCGTTTTACTTGATTGAAATTGTCTTGTCGTCCTGTGATATATACACCTCTAGAGGAAAAAACCATACCAAGAAAAAAACATTTACTGCGATAATCACAGTGAAGAGTGACACTTAACTTTCGCTCAGCAAACATATAGTCCTTGATCACGTTTGCACCCCTACTATCGATATAGAACGCAAAAAAAGCAATCCTTAACGGGAGAAGTTCACTCAACTCTTCTTGTTAATGATTTGTACTTCATATGTGCTTGAATTCTCCGGTGGAAACCATGTCAAGGTTCACGTGGTCTTAACCTTTGCATATCGTAGCCTCTCGAGTAAACGTATACTGTTATACAAGAAGGAAAAAATGTATCCTTAGACAAATTAAGGAGACCCTAACAAAATGAAAACTTTGAAACTGAATTTATCTATGTTGCAGCTGCTAGATCAAAATAAATTAAAATATAAATAACCTGAAAAAAAGCGATTAAACAAGTGCGCCCTCGACATAAGTACTTATTGCTGATTATATTTTTCAAAAACAGTAACATCTTGATGATGCATGAGCGGGGGCCTAGTGTGGTTGGTAACGTCTCCGCCAACCACGCTCGACGCCTGGGTTCGAATCCCACCGCCGACATAGGTGTCGATGGTTGTGAGGTGGCGTGATCCACTCACAACCAACCCAACTGGTCTAGATTCAATCCTAGCCGACACCGGGAGATTTTCTGAGGCGAAAAATCTCTGGGGTCACGCCTTCCATCGCATGAGGAAGTAAAGCCGTTGGCGCCGGTCCGTTAATAAACGGGTCGTGAGTTAGGGTCCTGGGTGTGGAGTCGCCTCCCTGGGCGTCGGTGATTGGCCACAACAGTGGCGGAACTAGACCGACGGAAAATAAGCGAGAATAAAAAAAAAAAAAACATCTTGATGATGACAATTTCCACCTTTTAAACGTCAAATTCGATTGTTTTTACAACCTACATATATGAGCGTTTATCGATCAGTTAATTATGAGAAAGTGACACAAATATGTACTGTTAAATGCAGAATGAAAAATTGCATAAATTGGCAAGTGAATGAGTAGGAAAAAAACGGCGGTGACATGTAAATTAATTTTTATTTGAAAAGGCAATCACATTTGTATGATTTGCGTTCTGTACTGTTATCGTTAATGGTCATTTATCATATTCATAGCCGTCCGGTTTTTAAGCAGCTTGATTGATGACCAAGCAGCTGCTAACAAAAACCAAAACATGACATTTGGGATAATTAACAAAAAAAAAAGAATATCGCACAAACTATTGGGGGAATGAAATTTTACCTCACAGTAGTTTTGTGGGGGCGGAAGAATAACGAAACAAAATTGTAAAATTTTCCCTTAGTTGTTTACCTTTTCTTGGCTCGTCTTATTAAGAAACTATCTGAAATGGCTTTCTTCATCAAAATAAACGTGTAGGCAAAATTCTAATTATCTTTATAAATTCATTATAGATTAATCAAAATGCTTAACAGTTGTAAGATTTCAACGTGGCAGGTGTATTAGGTATGATGCAACTTGTCAAGTAAAAATTACTACTACAACAAAATATTCACCAGTAATTGCAGCGTGTTACGTTTTAGTGCTGAATTAAATAAAAGCTCATGTGAATCGAAAGAATCAAGTAGATGATTAGGCTCGATTTTTATTGGACCAATTTTACTAAAGTGTAGTATAACATGTGGAGAACAGTGAATAACTGATTCTATAACAGGCACCAGAGAGCTTTAGACGAGTAAAATTAGACCTATGGTTATGGCTGCTTCAATTATCGAAAAAAGCGCGACCACGAATGTTATGGAAAATGATTGCGACGGAAACGGTATGCATCCACCACTACAGGATGAGATAGCAACTAGAAGGTTAAAAAAGTGCAGGGACTGCGGAGTAAGTTTCCACGGTGGAACTTTTAGATGTGAAAAGAACGAGTAGCGTACGGAAACTGTAGACAAAATCTCTTAGGAGAGAACTACAAAAAACTTTTTGCTTTCGGTGGACAGATTTTTCTCTGTTGAACTCAGTTTTTAAAATTTAGCTTCATCAGCTATTTGTAGAACAATCGAACTGCAAGTAAGGACAGACCACCGGCAGAGCTTTATAGACACGACAAAGAGGCACTAGCAACGGCACTTCGCTGTGTAATTTTCAGGATTTGGGAGGAAGAGAAACTACCGAAGAAATGGATGAAAGGAGATGTATAACCCATCTACAAAAAGTGCGATCGGCTACAATGCAGCAACTACCGATACCGTGGCACAACGTTGATCAACACCGGTTATGAAAACTTTTGCTCCGTCGTCCTTCTTCTCTGTCAAAAAAATTCGTAGGGTGGGCTTTAAATGCCGGAAATACGAGATGCTCATACATCATCGTGGACTTCAAAGCAGCGTATGAAATAGTTGGTCGAGACCAGCTATGGCAATTAATGCACGACTACCGCTGTTCAGATAAAATGACACGACTTATCAAAGCTATCTTGAATCGAGTGATGTGCTGTGTATATGTGCGTTGGGGTTTGCAATCCCGGGAACGATTTCCCGGGAATTGCCTTTCCCGGGATTCCCGGATTTCGGGAATAGGAATATTGATTCCCGGGATTCCGAGATTCCCGAGCTCCTCGGAAAATTTTTTGTACAATATTGCAATAAAACAAAATATCGTATCAAAACACGATACTTACGTCGTAGAAGTGTATAGCAGCTCCATAGTTTGCATTATACGAAGCAAATATTTGCTTGAAACGACGATCAATATTTGCTTGCCGTGTAATATCAAATTATTTGCTTAATTTATTATTTCAAAAATATATGCTGTCTAATTCAGTAAACGATAAATTAAGAAATATTTCCTTCGTCTCATGTCATTTTTTGCTAGTGAGTTCACTACTAAGCGGATAGTTGCTTGATTTTTTCTTTGTTTATTGACAAAAAAATTTGAAACCTGTAAAATGATAAAAAAAATTGAAAATTGAAAAATTGAAAATTGAAAATTGAAATCAATACGACCAGAAATAAATAAATTTACAAAACTCAGTCTGTGTAACTTGGGTCGTGGCCGCGATTTCACATTAATTACGAAGGCATTCAAATGCTCTAAAATCTGGCTGCCAAACACTCAGCTTTATCTTCAACAAACTAAAAGTATTGGACTCTTCAGTTTCTAATGAAAAGTAGCAGGTGATTTAGAAGTATTTTAGAAATCAGACACCAGCGGTGATTCAGCGATCTTACGCAAAATTTTACATAAGGGAACTACATAATTTGGGCCTAACGAAAAATTGTCAGCGGAACTGAGGCGATTGATAGACGATTGTTCATGAATTTCTGGAGTGAACTTGAATAAATTTTGTTCTTCAACTGATAATTAAATTGTAAACGATTGTTTGAAACTTTTTATCAATAAACTTTATTTGAAATCTCATTTTTGCTAAGGATACAGACAGTCAAGTAAGTTACAAATCTAATCCTGAAAAATTAATAAAACTTCACACTTAACTCATAGGAAGATATTTGTTCCTATCGATAAAACCGTGCCAATTATCAGCGGGTTGGTAATTCAATTCAATCGTTTTCACAATTTTAAACGGCATTCTGCAATTGGTGGAAGTATCAATATGTAGGTAATATAAATTATTACACAATTGTTACTTTTTGACGAGAAACCAGTGAACAAAAACAGTAAACAATTCTGACAACTATGCGCGAGGCAGTCAAGATAGCTATTATCATTTGGCTTAACGTTTGCGAATGGAAAAAATTGCCGATTTTTCATGGGTTTACCTTTAATCGCCCTGACAAAACTACTCGTGCATCATCAATCATAGTAACCCATGAGTTAACAAAAAAAAATTGACAGCTCTATTAGTCAAACTCTAACTGTTATGCAGAAAAAAGGAAAACTACTCCGTCCAGAAGTGTGCGCGTTCAAAAAACGGCAACCCACCGCGTCAAAAACGGACATCATGCGGCACTTTGTGGACGCCGGGTATGCCCGTTTCGGCATCTAGAACATCTTGACACTATAGGA
Source organism: Wyeomyia smithii (assembly GCF_029784165.1). Taxonomy (NCBI): domain Eukaryota; kingdom Metazoa; phylum Arthropoda; class Insecta; order Diptera; family Culicidae; genus Wyeomyia; species Wyeomyia smithii. The sequence continues at coordinate 88,383,019 of NC_073695.1, forward strand.
CAACGATCAGAGCATCGAAAGCAAGCCCGGTTCCGGACGGCCAACGACCCTGAGCGACAAGAAGCTTCAAAGGATGCTGAAGAGGAAGACCGAGGGAAAAGTGGCTAAATCGCTGCGTGCACTTTGCCGGGAGGTTGGTGCACGCTGTAAAACAGTGAAAAAGTATCAATAGAACATGGACATACATGTCAGGGAGCGGCAGTCTCGTCCACTGGTCTCGGAGCTGCAGGCAATGACGCAGCGACAGCGGTTGAATAGGATGGTCAAGTCGATTTTCCCGGCGAATCGCGACGTGGCAGTGGTGATGAACGACGAGACCAATCTCACCCTGGATGGAAACGACTGGCAGGGTACTTCGTATTTCACTTCTCCCACGAAGGAAGTTAGCCCCGAAGTGAAGTTCATTTCACACATCAAGTTCCCCAAGAAGGTGCTGCTGTGGTTGACAATAAGCGAAAAGGGAATGTCAAAGCCGCTCTTCTTTCGCTCCGGGCTGTCAATGAACGGGGAAATTTATGGTACGAAATGCCTGCCAGAAGTTGCGTCGTTCATGAAAAAATACCATAAGGGCGAAGACACGCTGTTCTGGCCAGATTTGGCGTCGGCCCACTACTCGAAGCGATCGTTGGAGGAGATGGAGATGCTGAATTTCGATATGGTACCGAAGTCGGCGAATCCGCCTAACGTTTCCCAGCTGCGTCCCATCGAGAATTTCTGAGCAAACTTGAAGCGCAAGATCTATTGCAACAATTTTGTCGCGAAAACGGAGGAGAAATTAATAAAAAAAAACGAAGAAAGAGCTTAAAAACATGTTTTCGTCTGCCATGGCGAATGTTTTGGTTTACTGCCGGAAGGCCGCTCGCAAGGGCGTAGAGTTTTTTTGCAAATAAGATAACGGGAAATTTATCCAACTCAATTATCTGTCTGAGTTTTTTTTTCATCACCATCTGAAAAAAGTCTTGTTTTTTTACCGCAAACGTTAAAGCAGCGTTGCCAAATCCAAAAGGTTTTTGTTACAAGACTGTTGGTTTAACTGAGGAGAAGGAATACCTTAAAGGGTTCTGAAAAAGATGACGTAAATATTATTCGCCTTTATTCGGTTTTTAAGTGCGATGCTAAAACACGTTAGACTTACAGAGAGAAAAGCTGCTCTAATTGCACTTAATATACTGGTGTCCATTAATTAAAAGATTTTCGCCTCTCGAAATATTCATTATTCGAAAAATAAGAAAAACATTTTTTTGAAAAACTAAGTGGCATCATTTTTCTATCAATTCTTTTAAGCAAATGCTGATAGTTTACTTATTTGACAAACTTTCATGGATGTGAATGATAGTTTGTATTGGGTATTTTTTTAAAGGGATTTTAACCGTGTTGGTCATTCGTCCCTATTGTATTGGGTATCATTGTAAAACTTGTTTTGGTGTTTAGAGAATGTTGCATACTTTCTCGAGGGGATTGCCATTTTTCGTCCTACTTCACAAGATTTTCACCAGAAAAGCTGTTCGCATGGACATTTAGTTCTAAGTTGAAGTTTTACTTATTTCCTGATGATGAAATAGAGAAAAAAAATCTTTCAATTAATATGAGTGATGAAATTTTTTATTCTTTAATTACAGAAAAAGTGTATCAAACGTAGTATCGGTAAACATAAAAATACGGCTTCCAAATTTATATTTTGTTGATATCTTCATTGTCAGCCTTATTGCTTATTGTTTGCTTATTGCAAACTATTTTGTCTTTTTCGGGTCTCCCATAAGATTTAAAACAGCCCTAAAGCTTGATACACCTTTAGTACCTTTTAGCATACAAACGGTATTAACAGAGGTTTTATCAACCTCGCGTAGAATGGGCTCTTCTGGTTTTGAGGTATGCTTAATAGAGATTTATTAGAGACCTCAAGAAATTAAGAGCTTATGTTTGGTTTTAGGAGTTTGGTTTAAGCAATAGCTTCCAGAATACGAAAAAACTCCAAATGTTTCTTGGGATTGCTCTTGAAAGTGTAATTCGACGAGGCATCGACACGAGAGGCACGACATAGACGATACTATGGGAAACTTTGTGACGGTGAAGGTAATCTTAGCTAGACTTAAAGTGGAGACTGGGAGATTTGAACTGCAAATTGTTGAAACGAAAACCAATTATATGAAAGGGAGGAGCTCAAGAAAAACCAACATTCGCCTCACACGGACGGTGTAAATGAACGGCGAAGAACTTGAGGTAACAGATGCGTTCGTATACTTGGGATCTCTGGTAACTGCCGACAACTGCAGATACAAGTAAGGAAATCAAATGACGTATTCAAGCTGAAAATCGAGCCTTCGCACTTCAATCCAGGAGCATACGGTGCCGGCTGAAAGTGGTGATGTACAAAACCCTAGTTAGACCAATAGTTCTCTATGGACTTGAAACCGTAACGCTGCTCACGGAGGACAGACGCGCGCCGGCCGTATTTGAACGAAAAGTGTTGCAGCGCACAAGCGTATGAGCTAGATTCCTATTGTGCACCTGACAAGGATTAGGAGGGAGCGATGGGCCGGACATGTCACGAGAATGCCGGACGACAGTGCAGTAAAATCGGTTCTCTTCAAGGAACCCACCGACACCAAAAACAAAGGGGCTCAACGTTCTAGGTGGCTTGACCCGGTTGAAGCGGATCTACGAGTGCTGAGACGACTCGGAAATTTTTGAGGAGTAGCTTAAGACCGAAGGGAAGAGGAAGAAAACTTTTGATACGGCTCAAGCCACCACGCTCTAGGCTGCTGAAGTAAATAAGTTAGTAAGTTGACTCTAACGAAACGTTAAAATCCAACTTATATTTACATCAAAATATAGCTAAATGGAACGCTTTTAAAAAAGTCTAGGGAACCATATAAGGCAACGGTTCGAGTCACGAAATCATAGGACGAGTTGCAGTCTTTTCGTTTTTCATAGTTTATTTAGACAACTGAATGCAGACTCTCACGGTCAACAAGTCCAACGACAGATGATTGCAAAAGTCATTTCTTATTTTATAGTTAGTGAATTCAGCAACTGAAAAAGTTAACAAAATATTGTGTAATGTGTAAAAACTGAACGCAAACAAATAATGGAATTCTGTTTAGTAAAATCTCATATCTGTAACGGGTGTCAACAAAAATTTTGGAATTTTATTGAGATTCACTTACTCAACAACAAACACGCTCAAAAAAATATGAGAGTATGTATATGGGAGCTCGTTCTTCTCTTTATGCCAGTATTTTTTATCTTGTTTATGCAGCCTCAGTTCTATTCCAAATGGCGTCAAAACAAGAAGCATTGCGCATGTTCTCCGTACTGTTATAAGTGAACTGCACCAAAATCTCGATAGAAGATTCACGGTAAGCCATTCAAAAGCGCAAATCTTCCGGTTTTGACAATTTTATAATTTCCTGCAAACCAACACAATAATTCGCCAAGAGAGTAGTAGAGAACCGTCCAAAATAATGGACAAAAAGGAGTTCGTTCTTGCTGTTTGAATCATGGTTCAAGTCCAGAAGTTTGATTCACTGGTTGACAAAATGAAATTGCTCTTGAAAAACATCATGCCGATAAAAGGTAACGTTTGCAGTGAAAAAATGTACAAAAATTGCCGATTTTTCATGGGTAACCTTCACACGCACTGACGAAACTACTCAAGCAGGAATAATCATCATCAGTCGAACTCGAACCGTGACGGCAAAAACAGTGAAGCTACTCCGCGCTTACAAACAACGGTACTCCGTCGTGTCGTAAACATACATCGTACGATCGTGGACACCGGATACGCCCGTTCCAGCATCTAGAACATCTTAGTACTATTGGACAACAATCAGAGCATCGAAAGTAAGCCCGATTCCGGACGGCCGGCGACCCTGAGCAACAAGAAGTTCCAAAGGATGCTGAATGGGAAGATCGATGGAAAAGTGGGTACATCGCTGCGTGCGCTTGGCCAGAAGGTCGGTGCGACCTGCGAAACAGTGAAGAAGTGCTTGGCGACATGGACATACATGTAAAGTTCTGGTGGTGGAGCTGCAAACAATGACGCAGCGGTAGCGCCTGAATAAGATGGTCAAGTCGATTTTCCGGCAAATAGCGACGTGGCGGTTGTGATGAACGACGAGACCTATCTTACCTTGGATGGCAACGACTGGCAGGGCACTTCGTATTTTACTTCCCGCACGAAGGTAGTGAGCCCCGGTAGTCTTTTCACACATCAAGTTCCCCAAGAAGGTGCTGCTGTGGCGTGAACGAGAAAATTTATAAAACGAAGTGCCTGCCGGAAGTTGCGCCGTGTATCAAGAAATACCATAAGACCAAGACGCAGTGTTTTGGCCGGATTTGGCGTCGTCCAAAACTAGCGCTGTATACGACGCTGAGACGCCCTTTACGGACATGAAGCATAGACGCTGGAGGAAGCTGATCGACGAGTGCTCGGAGTTTTTGAGCGAAAAGTTCTACGATCGATACTTAGCGGTAAACTGGCGCAGATGCATGAATCACGAGTTGTACCAGGTATACAAACATGCTGATATAGTGAAAGTAATACAGCGGGGCAGGCTTCAGTGGGCTGCACATGTAGCAAGAATGCCTGACGAGAGAGCCACCAAAATTATCTTCAGTAGTGAACCAGATAAAGGCCGTCGACTCCGTGATAGGCCTCGTACACGGTGGGAGAAGATGCACGATCTGCTGGTGTACGAGGAGACTGGAGAGCGGCTGCCCAAAAAAAGCTGGACATCTCTAATTCGTTCGGCCCTAGACCGGTGAACGGTTCGTTAGCCAACAAAGTAAATAAAATAACGATTCTCGTCGCAGTGAGTAAGTCCATACAGAAAAAAAATTAGATAGTGGAATAGCTTATTTGGCAAAGTTTTGAAAAATGTCGAAATATGAAACTTTGCTGAATAAACAAAGTTCTTATCCTCCTTTAGTACAGATTTATAGAGTAGTTCATATGGAAGTTACTTTAAATCTATTTTTTTCTATTAACCATCTAGTGTTTAGACGGGCTTCAGTTAAACCTCTAAAAAGCTTCAATCAATAGTAAAAAATTTTTTATGAATATACATAGCGAAGTCAGTCTAAAAATTAACTTGGACACTAGAAGAATAAACTTTTGATAGTTTCATTTTACGGGGAATCGTTTTCCTGAAGAGTTGCTGGGGCATTTGTTTTATACTAATATTTTTACATAGGGTAAAAAGGGGCAAGTGAGTTCTAATTTTTTTTTAGGCTTAACTCAAGTACTAAAAACTGTTATAGATTTCACTCTTCTCAAGCCACTCATATCAGTGTACGACGGGCATGAATTACAGTAGTTTTTCATATACAGATTCACTGTTTTTTAACGATTTCCATGGGTTATTTGTATTTTGGGCGAAAATTTAAGTTGATTTTTTTTTCGATTGATGTTTATTCAAATATTTCTCTGTGATGAACGATATTTAATATATTCATAAGACAGCTCAGAGCTTTCGATTTCGTTCTTGAAATTGTCACTTGCACTCATGCTTCTCAGTATGTGAAAGGAGAGGAGAAAAAATAGTAGTCCGGAAGGTGAAAAAAACCTACCAGGCAAAAGTGCAGTCCTTGTGTAGCTACACTGCGAAAACGAATTCCACCAGAGTAAATTCGACCGGCACGAGCAACGCAGTCTATTTTTTTTCTCCCAATCTCTTTTCCTCTTCTCCTATGCTCAAGAAACCAACTGTGAAACGCACCGCAGATAGCTCTGCAGTGTAATTATTGTGCGTGATGTCCACACGTGTGAGAAAGTACACCATAGTTCATTGTACCGCAAGAGAGAGATTTCAGATTTCACCGCAGTGCGTTCAGGTAGCTCAACAGATAAAAATCGTTTGTCGCTCTCTTCTAGCGTGAGCGTTGATTTGCTCTTTAGTGTGACGGCAGTTATTCCCGCAGTGCAAGATGTTCTCTTGCACTCTAGAGGTTTTCTGAGGAGAAAAGACAAGCATGATTGCACTGTTGACTGCTTAATAATTGTTTTGAGAATAAAAAGACTAGAGATTATCGGACTGTAATTTCTATATCTGAGAATCGAAATGTGAGTGTTAATCTAGTTTAACAAATAATATATATCGTATCAGGAAGAGCAGATCAATTAGTGTTTGAAATGTTGTTCTCTCACAGTTCAGCTCTTTCTTTTTTGTAACTGTTTTTAACTGCCATGCAAATGCTTGATACATTTATTTCAGACTCTACATCTGCATTACTTATAATAAATTAGAACGGGCCATCTTGATTTAGAACAAGTTTAAAAGTGTGTCCAAGGAACGCAATAAAATTATAAATAAAACTTATACATAAGATATTGCCGCATTTTGTTTGGAGAAAAGCTATATGCTTTAGAAATTAAACAAATAATAAAATAAATATGACACAACTTAATAAATACATTCAGTAGAAATTTCAATGCATGCGAAGCTTCCTACAAGGAAAACAATGTTATTCCTTGATTATATAGGGTAATGGAGAATTTCTCCAACACACTAAAGCTATGAATAATCTTAACTCTTTGGAGTTAGGCAACACTAAAAAGTACACCGTGCACTTGGGTATGTACAAACAAGCAAGCACGACTACTGAGTAAATTACAATCTCCTAGCGAAGAAGCTGACCATTTGGTGTAGGTACCTTTCCTACGTGAGAAACGAGTAACTTTCCAACCTGACTTCTTGCAGTGACATCTACCGAAGGTTAATCTCAGCCAGCTGGAAGTTTCCTAATGAAAACAGTTTGGTCAACAAAGATTGTGCTTTGCGAAAGTGTTTACAACATGTGACTGGAGGAAGGCAGTCAACTGGAGCAGTTCATTTTGGAACCCTGTCGTAAAGCTTACCAGAGCTCCAGCCCATGCAAGAAGCAATGTATGCAAGATGAAAATTATTATCCTACAAGCTGCATTAGTTGGTCATGAGGTGTATGCGCTCATAAACTCAGAGGCAGAAGAACGCAAAGCTTTTTAATTTAATTATAAAAGATTCAGTAACGAAGTCGCTTAGCAAAAATGAATTAAACACAATTTTCAACCGAGCAAAAAATAAGGTACGTCCGCCTAAGTGTTTTGAAAATTTATTATCCCCGACAACTATATTATGTTTGCAAAATATGCTCAACCAACAAAGCCAACGTTTTCGGTAAACTCTCCAAGCAGCATTTTGTTTAGTCCCAATTGATTTACAGAACAAACAACCCTTCGTGACTGATGGCGGCTATCGAAGTGACGCTCGTGGGACAATCAGTCACTCAGCCAGTCAGTCAGTGTCGCCGTCGCGTCGTTCAACTCGGTCTACCGGAGGATTGCGGCTCAGGTTGTGAATAACGAAATCATCGTTTGGCCATCTGGTGCGAGCGAGCTTATAAAGGATGATAGATACGGTGCCCGGACAGCGAAATAGATGAATCTTAATTACTAATTAAATCGCTACTTAATTGGCGGATTCACTAATTTGCATGACGAATGAGCAAGGAATTTCGGTTTGCCAAATCTTTGCCAGAGCAGACAACTGTCTTCCGACAACAATGGGATCAATAATGGAACTCTTTTGGAGATGCGATAAAAAGCCTATATATAAATCATGAGACAAAAATATCTTCTCGCTACGCGAAATGAGAAAAATTTCACAGCACGAATTGAATACGAAATGCGATTTGTATTTCTCTTATGTTCATTTTTATTTGTGGTAATAGATAATCTCACTTATCGCTCGAGAATAACATTTCATTTCCAATGCGCAAAGTTCAAGGCCGATGTAAATGAGCACTGTGCCGGAGAACTAACTCGCATTTGCATGCGCCATATGTATCGGTTTTTGCTGTTTCGCCCGACCAGCAAGATCCGATATGGCATTGCTTAAAATCCCAGAATGTCGTTACTCGGAGGGGTTCTCGACAGCCAGCACTGGTATGTACAACCATTAAATCGAGGTTGTAAATTTCACTGTCCGGGTAAGTTTTTGTCCTGCCAGTGATGTGTCAACGTCATTCTATGCCAACCGCTTTGGGAAAAACTCTGGTGGTGATAAAACCGAATGGGTTCCCAAGGGGGTAGTTTTTGTATTCTCGTTGTTTTTATGTGTCATGTATGAATATATTATCCTAGTTATGGAGCTACTTGAGCGTCGCATCTGATTGATGATAGTCATGACAGAAGGTGAGCAGTTTTTCGAATCGATAGCGATGCTCGGGGTAAAACTCAGCTAGTTATTACTGAGTGAGGCAGTTATTAATCATCTAGCTTTGAAAAGTATATTCTAGATGGTTTGTTCATTAACGGTGAAACATGTGTGAATATTTTGACTTTGCATTGAAAAATTTTGCTACTGAGTGCATTTCTTACCATGTAATGATAGTATGACTCCACTTGCTTTCAAAATCCAAACGAATCGACCCCAAGAGTAGTTTCCAATAGGTAGGTTCACTACTAAAAGAATGCGAAAATATTGCTTCAATAAATAAGCATAGTTTTTCGCATAGTATACAAACATTCTGGAAGAAATCGATGAGTATAAATATTTTCAGGCCTTCTGGCACATGGGGAGTTTGAAAATTGATGTCCAGAGACCTAAACAGTTTGTTCGACACCATATTTTATTTTAACATGGCTATGCCAATCGAATTAAGTGCCCTGTTTCGGTTTCTGGCGAGCTGCTGAAAGTTGAAAAACCTAAATTAATCCACCTAGCGGCCAGACTCAGCCTTTCACATTCAAACTTATTATTTGTAAAAATAGATTTACATGAATGCTTGAATCCAATAAAGGTATATTCACTCTTTGGGTTCTAAAATATTGATGTTGTAATTGAAGTATAAAATATGAAATTTGACGTAATGTTAGTGCTTAAGAAATAGCGAAATAAAATAAATGACTTTTAATTTCGAACAATTTAATCACGAGCGATACCAGGAACGTTCATATAGTACAGCGGTTCTCAACCTTTTTTTGTCCGCGTACCCCTTGGCGATATTTTTCATAGCGATCATACTCCCTGGTTTGGAGCGTTCTCGCAGAGTGGGAGAGAGTAGTGGTAGATCACGTTGTGGTAGTCTAGTTCAGATTTAAAATTCAACTATTGTCGTTTGTTTGATTTCTACAGTCAGGTTCTAAGAGCAAGATTGAACAACAAATATAGTATTGAAAAAAAATTGCTTTATCCGCCATTACTGATTTTTCTTTCGCGTACCCCCTGAAGGCTTTCGAGTACCCCCAGGGGTACGCGTACCCTAGGTTGAGAACCGCTGATATAGTACGATACCACATTTAAATCATGTTGAGGCCATATATATTGAACAAAGCAGGTATAGTGTTGAATAATCTTTGAATTTATTTTCTTTCCAAAACTTTTGAACAATATCAATTATGTTCAAATCGGTTGTGTAGTTTCTAACATAATGAAGTTTCGTGATTTTCACATTTCGATACAATACAGACGAATTATGAGGCAGCTAGACCATTCATTTGACACTAATTTTGTGGAAATCGGTTCAACCATCTCTGAGAAAAGTGAGTGAGTCCAAGTAGTCTTCGAAATATGTTTCTTTTCATAGCTGGATTTCACATTTTTATACATAACAGGCAAAGCAATAATCCGTTTGCAAAAAAACCTAAATTAATCCACCTAGCGGTCAGACTCAGCCTTTCTCATTCAAACTTATTATTTGTAAAAATAGAATTACATGAATGCTTAAATCCAATAAAGGTATATTTACTCTTTGGGTTCTAAAATATTGACGTTGTAATTGAAGTATAAAATATGAAATTTGACGTAATGTTAGTGCTTAAGAAATAGCGAAATAAAAGAAATGACTCTTTATTTCGAACAATTTCATCACGAGCGATACCAGGAACGTTCAAATAGTACGATACCACATTTAAATCATGTTGAGGCCATATATATATTGATCAAAGCAGGTATAGTGTTGAATAGTCTTTGAGTTTCTTTTCTTTCCAAAACTTTTGAACAGCATATCAAATTGTTATGAAGTTTGTTATTTGTAAGTTTGACAGATGACTCGCTTGTATGACTCTAGTTATGCTCAAATAAGTCGTGTAATACTTGAGATAATAGACTTCCGTTGTTTTAACAATTTAATACATAACGGTTGCTTAAGTTCGATTACAATCAAATGAAAAGGGAACGTATAGGACAGCCAAACTTTGAAACCACGTGTTCAATCATAATTCATCAGTTAACCCTTAACTAGCCCGTCCCTTCGATATAAATATTGTTCAAATCGGTTGTGTAGTTTCTAAGATAATGAAATAAAATTCAATAGGGTGTCATGAGGCAACTAGACCTTTCATTTGACATTAATTTTGTGGAAATCGGTTCAACCATCTCTGAGGAAAGTGAGTGAGTCCAAGTAGTCTTCGGAATATGTTTCTTTTCATAGCTGGACTTCACATTTTTGAACATAACAGGCAGAATAATAATCCGTTTGCAAAAAAATCAATAGGGTCTTATGGGGCAACAAGACGTTCCATATGACACGGTCTAGCCATCTCTGAGAAACATGAGTGAGATTAAATAGTCTACAGAACACGTTTCTTTCCATAACTTCTGAACCACCTGTTCAATCTTCATAAAATTCAAAAGTTAAGGGTTTTTTAGGTAGCCCGTTAATTTGAAACCAATTATGTTGAAATCGGTTGTGTAGTTTCAGAGATATTGATGTTTCGTGATTTGTACATTTTGATACATAACCTCCAAACTAAAAATAAGATTACAATAAAATTCAATAGGGTCTTATAGGGCAACTAGACCTTTCATTTGTAATTAATTTCATTGGAATCAGCTCAGCCATCTCTGAGAAAATCGAGTGAGATTGGGAGAGCGTTCACACACACAACATTTCACAACATTAGGAAATTCATTGTTTAAGGGTTTGGAAGCCCTTTTTTTTTTTGAATTCAACTATGTTCATAGCTTCTGAGATATAAGAGCGGTTTTCACATTCTGACGCAGCGTCAAAACTAAAAGTTTGATTACAATGAAATTCAATAGCAACCTAAGCGGCAAATAGACCCTTCATTTGACACCAAGATAGAAAGAATCGGTCAGACCATCTCTGAGAAAAGTGAGTGCGAAAAAAAAGGTGCACATACACACGTACACACCCACACCCACACACATGTACACCTACACATGCATACATGCAGAAAATGCTCGATTCGTCGAACTGAGTCAAGAAGTATATGACATTCGGCCATTTGGATCACTTTTCTCCCTGTTAATTAGCCAGTAATCGTTAGGAGAGAGTCAATATGTTTACTTTCATTATGTGATTTCACATTTTTATGAACAACGGACAAAGTTACAATCCGATTACAATGAAATTCAACAGCAACCTATGGGGCAACTAGACCTTTCATTTGACACTAATTTTGTGAAAATCGGTTCTGCCATCTCTGAGAAAAATGAGTGAGTTTTAACAACCTCAGGATAACTTTTCTTTACATAACTTTTGAACCATATGTTCAATCATAACGAAATTTAAAAGTTAAGGGTTCTGGGGACAGCCAATTCATTTGAAACCAGTATTATTGAAATCGGTTGTGTGGTTTCTGAGATATTGATGTTTCGTGATTTTTACATTTTGATACATAACCTCTAAACCAAAAATCTGATTACAATGTAATTCAATCGCAACCTATGGCGCAACTAGACCTTTCATTTGCAATTAATTTCATGAAAATCGGTCCAGCCATCTCTGAGAAAAATGAGTGAGAAAAAAAAGTTGCACATACACACACACACACATACACACATACACACATACATACATACATACAGAAAATGCTCAGTTCGTCGAAAGGGGTCGAGTGGTATATGACATTCGGCCATTGGGACCACTTTTATACCTTTGGTTTTTCCAGTGATTGCTATACCTTTCTAGGAGAAAGACAAATAGGTTCGAATAAAGGGTGAACTGCAATTATTGCAACACCATCAATTGGCTGCAACTCTTCACGACGAAAATTACCCAAATTTCGAATTTTCTATCTTCAAAGTGTATTATCTACATGCTGTGAATTTGACAGTTCTGTGTTTTATTGTTGCCAATATGGAAGTGTGTGTGTGTGTATGTGTGTGTGTATGTGCAGATTTTTATTCTCACTCACTTTTCTCAGAGATGGCTGGACCGATTTTCATGAAATTAATTGCAAATGAAAGGTCTTGTTGCCCCATAAGACCCTATTGAATTTCATTGTAATCGGATTTTTTGTTTCGAGGTTATGTTTAAAAATGTGAAAATCATGAAACAACAATATCTCAGAAACTGCACGACCGATTTGAACAAAATTTGTCTTAAAAGAACGAGCTACCAAAAAAACCCTTAACTTTTGAATTTTATGAAGATTGAACTTGTGGTTCAAAAGTTATGGAAAGAAACGTGTTCTGAAGACTGTTTAATCTCACTCATGTTTCTCAGAGATGGCTGTACCGATTTTCATAAAATCAGTGTCAAATGGAAGGTCTAGTGCTCCATAAGATGCTATTGATTTATTTTGCAATCGGACTATTACTTTGCCTGTTATGTTTAAAAATGTGAAATCCAGCTATGCAAAGGAACATATTCCGAAGACTACTTGGACTCACTCACTTATCTCAGAGATGACCGACCCGATTTCCACAAAATTAGTGTCAAATGATAAGTCTAGCTGCCTCAGAAGACCCTATTGAATTTTACTGTAATCGAACTGTAACTTCATTTGTAATGTACCGACTTGTGAAAATTATGAAACTTCATTATCTCAGAAACTACACAACCGATTTGATTATTATTATCAGATGAGCGGGCTAGTTAAGGGTTTACTGATGAATTATGATTGAACACGTGGTTTCAAAGTTTGGCTGCCCTACACGTTTCCATTTTATTTGATTATAATCGAACTTAAGCAACCGTTATGTATTAAATTGTTAATAAAACAACGAAAGTCTATTATTTCAAAGATTACATGACTTATTTGAACATAACTAGTGTCATACGAACGAGTCATCTCTCAAACTTACAAATAACAAACTTCATAACAATTTGATATGTGGCTCAAAAGTTATGGAAAGAAGAGAAATTCAAAGACTATTTAAAACTATACCTGCTTTGATCGATATATGTGGCCTCAACATAATTTAAATGTGGTATCGTACTTTTTGAACGTTCCAAATTCATTGATTCCTTGCAATGTGTTTAAAGTCTGCAAATGCACGACGAATCGGTCATAGGATATGATCAAAGTCAAATAACAAACCGTTTGAAATGATTGGTTTTATCGAAATGACAATATCCTCATCTTTTGGCTTCTGTACATCGCCTTAATTCTGAATATATTCATATTGGGTGGTATTCTGTCATTTTCAGCAGACTTTCTGGCATCAATCTGACACCGGAAATACCCATATTGGGAGATATTTTTGGTTATTTTCCAGAAACTAAAAGTGGTCGTCCTTAAATTCAAAATGGTGTCCAGGGTCAATGTTTGGTTTTTATGCATCATCACGTTTACGGAAATATCCATATTGAGTGTTATTCGGTCATTTCCGACTGTTGCCTATAAGTTGCCATTTAGCAATTCAAAATGGTGCCTGAGGTCAATCGTTAGCTCCATGCATCATTCTGGTTCCAGAGATACTCATATTGGATAGTATTTGTTTATTTTAGGCTGTTTTTCACAGACCGGTAGTCGCCATCTTGAATTTCAAAATTGTATTTAGGATACTGGTTAATGAAAAACTCATATTGGGTGATATTTTGTCACTTTGGACTGTTTTTCAGAAGCCGAAAGTCGTCATTTTGGACTTTAAAATTGCCTGTGAAATCAATTTCTGTCATCTGGGCGTAATTCTGGTTCCGAAAACATTCATATTGAATGGTATTTGGTCATTTCCGGCTGTTTGCCAGACACCGGAAGTCACCATCTTAAAATTCAAGATTGTGTCTGTGATCAATTTTTAGCTTCTGTGCATCTTTCTGGTTCTACTCATATTTAATGGGAATCGTCCATTTCAGGCTGTTTTCCAGAAACCGTAAGTTGCCATTTTACAATTCAAAATGTTGTCTGAAGTCAGTTTGTGGCTCCAGTGCATCATTACGGTTCCGGAAATACCCATATTGGGTGGTATTTGGTCATTTGCCGCTGTTTTTCCGATACCGGAAGTCGCCATTTTGGATTTCATAATGGCATTTGGAGACAATTTCTGGATTTTGAACGGGATAATGGTTGAAGAAAAACTCATATTGGGTGGTATTTGGTCATTTTCAGCTGTATTCAGAAACTGGAAGTCGCCACCTTAGAATTTAAAATGCTGTCTGTGGTCGAATTTAGCTTCTGTGTATTATTCTAGATCCGGATATTATTATATTGGGTGGAAATCGGCCATTTTTGGCTGTTTTCCAGAAACCGGAAGTTGCCATCTTACAATCCAAAATGTTGTCTGAGGTCGATTATGGAACATATTTGTTACCATTAAAAACATTCACCAGCCTAGTTGATTAGTTCGCGAGGTGTGCAGAAATTTGTGAAGAAACATGTACTTCCGGAAGAGGGAGGGGCGTCGAACCATTATGGACATATTTGTTACCTCTAAAAACATTCACATACCAAATTTGGTTGTATTTTCATGAATGGTTCTTGAGCTGTGCGAAATTTGTGTTTCATTTTTATGGGATTCCTCCCTTATAGAAGAAGGAGTCGGGGGTCAAACCATTATGTACATATTTGTTACCAAAAAAAAACATTTACCTGCCAAATTTTGTTCCATTTAGTTGATTAGTTCTCGAGATGTGCACAAATTTTTGTTACATCCAACTATTATGGACATATTAATTAACCCTTAAAACGTCCACATGCCAAATTCGGTTTCATTTGCTTGGTTTGTTCTTGAGTTGTGCAGAAATTTATGTTTCATTTGTATGGGACCCCTCCCTTCCAGAAGAGGGAGGGGTCTCAAACTATCATACACTCAAAATATTTTTCACGTTATTGTTACGTGAAATTTCCTGTACTTATTCATTTTCTGTCATTTTGCATGATTTATATGACAAACATAACATCTACGTGAAAATCACATGCATACTAAGTTTTATCACGTAGCATCTACGTCAACTTGGCAACGTAAAACAGAATGAAGTATCGCGTGAACGCACGGAAAATACACAAAAATCAAAATGGCGAAGCTGTTGTCTGATGTTGTCTTCGAACATAAAAGGAATTCCTCGATGACTTCCCAATAAGTGAGCTTTAGAAAAACCATGAGAATCCGGCATCGAGATTTCACACAGATTCAGTTCAAATTGCGTGGAATTCCCTGAACATAAACAGTTGCAGCTAACAGTGATTATCACCAGCAAATGTCGCAATATCATTTTGCCTTTTTGTATATCGTTTAATTCCTTTACGAATTGGCGATTTTGCATGCCCGTGCGACATATATGGATAATTTCTGAAAACTATTCCTAGTCTCTCAAGAATTTGGGAAACCACAATTGAAAATTATACGTTGTATAAAACGTAGAACCTATCAGACAATCAAATGCTTTTGACTTTACCGGTAGTTAAATTCTACGTGAAACTCACATGAAATGCATATGTCTACTGAATAAGATTCAGAGGATAAATCATCTCACCAGCTCATGATGAACTTAAATGACAATCACGTAAAATCTACATGAAAATGACAGTGGAAAATATTCACATAACTTTTCCGGTAGTTATAACGTGAAAAATATTTTGAGTGTAGGAACCTTTATCGGCACCAAAAAGCCCTACATACAAATTTTCACGTCGATCGGTTCGGTAGTTTACGAGCCTATATGGATCAGACAGACAGACAGACCGGACTGCATTTTTATAAGTATAGATTACAACATCAATATTTTAGAACCTAACGAGTGAATCTACATTTATTGGATTGAAGCGTCCATGTAAATCTATTTTTACAAATAAAAAATTGAATGAGAAAGGCTGGGTCTGACCGCTAGGTGGATTAATTTAGGTTTTTAGTGGTAACAAATATGTTCGATAATCGACCTCAGGCAACATTTTGGATTGTAAGATAGCGACTTCCGGTTTCTGAAAAACAGCTGAAAATGACCAAATTGCACCCAATATGAGTGTTTCTTCAACCAGTATGACGTTCGAAATCCTGAAATTGTCTCCAAATGCCGTTATGAAATTCAAAATAGCGACTTCCGGTTAAAAAAAAAAGCGGCAAACGACCAAATTCCACCAAATATGGGTATTTCTGGAATCGTAATGATTTATGGCTCAATCAACTTCAGACAGCATTTTGAATTTTAAGATGGCAACTTCTGGTTTCTGGAAAACAGCCTGAAATTAACGATTCTCATTGAACAGCCGGAAATGACCAAATACCATTCAATATGAATGTTTTCGGACACAGAATTACGCCCAGATGACAGAAATTCATTTCACAGGCAAAGAAATTGATTTCACAGGCAAAGTCCAAAATGACGAATTTCGGTTTCTGAAAAACAGCCCAAAGTGACCAAATACCACCCAATATGAGTATCTCCGCAGCCAGAATGTTGCAAGAAGCTAAAAATTGACCTCAGATACCATTTAAAATTGTAAGACGGTAACTTCTGGTTTCTGGAAAACAGCCAAAAATGGCCGATTTCCGTCTAACATGAGTAGGATCTAGAGAAATCGACCAAAGACCCCATTTTGGATTCTAGGTTGGCGACTTCCGGTTCCTGGGAAACAGCCGAAAATGATCGAATCGACTAGAATTCAACTAGAATGACGCTCAGAGGCCAGAAATTATCTTAAATACCATTTTAAAATCCAAGATGGCGACTTCCGGTTTGTGAAAAAAAGTCTAAAATAACCAAATACCATCCAATATGAGTATCTCTGGAACCAGAATGATGCAATGAGCTAACAATTGACCTCAAGCATCATTTTGAATTGCTAAATGGCAACTTCTAGGAACAGTCGAGAATGACCGAATAATACTCAATATAAAATAACTAAATACCTCCCGATATAGGTATTTCAGGTGTCATATTGATGCCAGAAAATCTGCTGATAATGACCGAATACCACCCAATATGAATATATTCAGAATTAAGGCGATGTACAGAAGCCAAAAGTCGAGGATGCTGTAACTTCGATAAAACCAATCATTTCAAACGATTTGTTATTTGACTTTGATCATATCCTGTGGCCGATTTGTCGAACATTTGCAGACTTTTAACACATCGCAAGTAATCAATGAATTTGGAACGTTCAAATAGTACGATACCACATTTAAATTATGTTGAGGCCACATATATCGATCAAAGCAGGTATAGTTTTAAATAGTTTTTGAATTTCTTTTCTTTCCATAACATTTGAGCCACATATCAAATTGTTATGAAGTTTGTTATTTGTAAGTTTGAGAGATGACTCGTTCGTATGACACTAGTTATTTTCAAATAAGTCATGTAATTTTGGAGATAATAGACTATTTTTGTTTTATTACCAATTTTATACATAACGGTTGCTTTATAATAGTTTATAAGTTTAAAAGTTCAATTATAATCAAATGAAATGGGAACGTATAAGGCAGCCAAACTTTGAAACCACGTATTCAATCATAATTCATCAGTTAACCCTTAACTAGCCCGCTCATCTGATAATAATATTGATCAGATCGATTGTGTAGTTTCTGAGATAATGAAGTTTCATGATTTTCACAAGTCGGTATATTTCAGACGAAATTACAGTTCGATTACAATAAAATTCAATAGGGTGTTATGAGGCAGCTAGACTTATCAATTGACACTAATTTTGTGGAAATCGGGTCAGCCATCTCTGAGAAAAGTGAGTGAGTTCAAGTAGTCTTCGGCACATGTTCCTTTGCATAGCTAGATTTCACATTTTTAAACATAACAGGCAAAGCAATAGTCCGATTGCAAAACAAATTAATAGGGTCTTATGAGGCAACTAGACCTTCCAATTGACACTGATTTTATGAAAATCGGTACAGTCATCTCTGAGAAACATGAGTGAGATTAAACAGTCTTCAGAACACGTTTCTTTTCATAACTTTTGAACCGTATGTTCAATCTTCATAAAATTCAAAATTTAAGGGTTTTTAAGGTAGCCCGTTCATTTGAATTCAATTTTGTTGAAATCTGTTGTGTAGTTTTCGAGAGAATGATGTTCATGGTTTTTACATTTTGATACATAACCTCCAAACTAAAAATCCGATTTCAATGAAATTCAATAGGGTCTTATGGGGCAACAAGACCTTTCATTTGCAATTAATTTCATGAAAATCGGTCCAGCCATCTCTGAGAAAGGTGAGTGAGAATAAAAATCTGCACATACACACACACACACACACACACACACACATACAGAAAATGCTCAGCTCGTCGAGCTGAGTCGAGTGATATATTCCATTCGGCCCTTTGGAGCACTTTTATACTTTCGGTTTTGCAAGTGATTGCTATACCTTTCTAGGAGAAAGGCAAAAAGGGCTAGAGTGATCAAAGTCACTCCAGTTCACGGTACCTAATTCTTTTCTACGTTAAATAAACTTGAACCAATTTTGTGAAAAGAAATTTCTGCCACGACCAATCGAATACCAGTTTTGAATTTTATTCACACCAACCACAAATATTTTCCTTCGAAAAAAAACGTATTTTGTGTTAATTTTATGGTTTAGAAGTTGTCACAAAATTTCGTCAGAATCGATTGAGAAAGAAGTGCATGAAAAAAAAAAATTCGAACCAAATTCATTTGTGTCGTGTTTCACACAAGAGGGTGGTGGGTGGAGGTTAAACCTACAACGCCTTCAAGTACCTGCAAAAATATTGTGAGTAAATGTTCACTTATCATGAAAATGTTTACGTTAATATTGTAACTTTGAATCGTAATCGAATGGTAAATGTAAACGAATGGGACCATCCTTGATAGGATGTATTGTATGTATTATTCTGCCAAGCAAAATGATGGATGGCATCGAGTTTTCACACATACACTAAGCGAAAGTTGAATAATATATCTGCTCTTCCAATTCATTTCGATAAAAGGATGTTAAATAAAATATGTGAAATTTGGGGGACTCACATCCCTCAACTCTCATGTCGTTATTGTCAATAATCAAAACAGCACTGTCAATAAACAGAACAGAATGTGTGTTTACTATCAAATTTAAAATTTGCTTTGCTACTTATCTCGATGAAAGTAAAAGTATAAAAATAAGTACATTAAAATTATTCCGGAAATATTCGCAAATTAACTCATAAAAAGTTTCATATTATAACGAAACAGAACCTTAGGTTGCTTTAAAATAAGGTAATCAGAAATCAGGTTATTGTAGATGACATAATTTTTTGGAGGCACTGAACTTAAGCTTAAGCTAGACGACCGCACATTTCGTAGCTGCTCCTCCGTGATGGATTTGAACTAGTGAAGTTGCACAGAGATCGTTTATGGCAACTTGGCATTAGTTCATTATCTTCAATGTACAACAATTCAGTGGCTTCCGCTTTGTATAGATCCATAACGGTGCCGGCCACGTCCTCACTTTCGTTACGGTAAAGAAGGAGATTGTAAGGAAGGAGGTGTCACAAAATTTCCAATAAGAATTGACACGGGTGGCACTCAATATCAGCCTCAATCTGAGAGAATGAAATTGCTGTTGGATATTTGAAGTAGTTTCGAAACTTCGTAGCTCTGGTCACAATCGTTGTTATAGGAGACCGAGTTTACCTCTGCATCTCCACGACTGCGACGGAAAGGCAGGTTTGGTCACCGTGGTAAGTGACGAGCAATGTTGCGCGTGAACCGTCTAAAAATTAATTTGGGCACTAGAGGGTTGAGAACAAAAGAGGTGGGAACAATAAAAAATTTTACACATTCTCATTTTGATCAAAAGTATTTTAGTAAACATTGTTTTTTGACGTAGGACTACGTCTAACCGCACTATATCGAGATACATTCCGCGAAAACTAAAACCAAGATGTAACGTTGGAATGAAAGATTTGAAACGGTTATACTGATGTAACCACATGATGGATCACAATAATCAATATGTCGCTGGATTGATAAAATGATGGACAATTTTGTGATTCTTCAATTTTCATTATCACTTCATTGCTAAACAGTGAAAATTGAATAAAAGTTTCAAGGTCGAGTTTTCACGAACAATGTACCAATCACATGCAAGCACGCCTGGTACAGACTTCATGAATAGACACCAACTGCCTGCTGAGATATCCTGTATAGCAGTGGCAAAAAAATTTGACAGAATCTCCCCGTCCCAATAGGTCAACTAATGTTAGCTTCCATGCGCCTAGACTATTTTGATGTCTTGAAAGTGAAGCATTTCCGGAAAGTTGATAACCACCTTCACTATCAGACAGTATTACGTTCTGTTGTTAACAAATATGTTAACGTTAATAAAACTGATGTCTTGAAGGAGAATATGATGATACAGGCAACAGTACTGCACCGAGCAATGTATCAACAGAGCGCTGGTTACTCGTCGTCTATCGGTGCAGAAAAACTCGATATTTATTTTCGTGCAGTCAAGCCAAGTAAAAACTACATTGCCGCTGTTGACCCACAGTGGGGCGTGGAACACAATCGAATTGCCGTTTGAATTGTTTTCTTCTTCTTGTTTCGTATAGCAGCAAATATCAGAATTCAATATGATTTCTCGGGTGCCGCAAAATACGCTGCGCCGCCGGGGACAACAAAATGCGTTGTTTATTTTTGAACTCTACACTCTGCTTTTTGCAGATTTATTTAAATAACTGAATATAGGGTATTTAAAAGACAATAGAAAACCAAAATGCTCCGTACAGATCTTAGAACAGGTAGTTAAACGAGCTGTACTGATGAATATATTTTACTAGCTAAATGAATTTAGTCCAATATGACAATACTAGTTGCATCCCGCGGTGGTGGTATAGAAGAAGAACCAAATTCATTCCATCTTGATATTAGAGTTCCGACATTAGTATTTGTATTTTTCAATTGAAATTTTTTTGAATTAGCATTTGCAAGAAAATATTACTTTCCATAACCTTACTTGTAATTGAACAACGCTATGCAAACATTAATTGCTGAGGCTAATGTTGTGCATCACTCTAGCCTAGTTTATTTTCGAAGATTACAGACATATAACTTTCAAATATGGTATCTTCGTTGTTCTTTGGTATCTTGAAACTGATCAAATTTTTTCTGATTGATTCTGTATACTGATAAAATGTTTAAATTGACCTGAATTCAATGTAAACATGTTCATAAAATTCTATGTCAATTTCAAATTTTCTGTGAATATACATTTTCTACTTAAACTGCAATTCTTTATCGATATTTTTTCCACGAGCTTGTAGCTGCAGGAAAAAAATTTATGTGACATCTTTGCCGCTTTGTGATCGGTGAGTGAGCCAACTTCAACAAGACAAATAGATATAGAAGGAAGTTTAATTTCTACTAAATCGTACTCAATTGAATATTTTATAGAAGGTTGCCTTTTCGCGTATAAAAGAAAATTCGCTGTATTAGAATGAAAGGTATTAATCAATGGTCCAGAAACCAAATTTAGGGGAAAATTTGGGTCTAGAGGTCTATAGCAATATTTTAGAGAAAAACTTTCTTCTGAAAAGTTGTTACATATTAAAAAGCGCTTATTGAAAAAGTATCAAAAATTAAGGTGACCAAAATTTTCGATTCTATCAAGTATCTAACTTTTTTATTTTTGTAGATAGAAAACCTTGTTCTATAATGTTATAGCTCCAATAATTTCAAGTAACTTTGTAAAAAAAAGTTTTTCTCTAAAACATTGTTATAGAACTCTAGACCCAAATTTCCTCCTAATTTTGGTTTCTGGACCTTTTTTTTCCTGTTGGGTACATTTTCTGATCAGTTATTTGATCTATTGTGGCGGACCCCGTTCGATTCTGGACCATTGTGAATGTAGAAAAAATCACCAATGAACTAATTTTAGTTCCAAGTCGTTTGAGGTGTCGCTTGATGAATTTGGGCTGACGACCTAGATACTTGATATTTCCACCCGAACCAAAATACCTTCCTTTTGGAAGATGTTGAGTTTAAATTGGTTAAAATAAATCAAGCAAACTACAAAAGAAAAACGAGCTCAGATCAAACATAGCTTCAAAATAAAAATATAAAATTATTGTAGTCCTACGTCAACTATGAGGTCGTGTCTTGGATACCACTATTTTGCCCTCTGATAAACCATATTGCTTATCACTCATTCGGTTTTTATATTGAAAAATCAATATAAGGTTGGCAATATCTACGAAGAGTTTGAAATACAAGTGGTTGTGGTGACCATTCCAGAATAATCATGAACAGAAAATGGCACACTACAACTGATACTGAACAAACACTCAAGCTCTACTCAGCAAACAAATGCAAAAGTTCCCGCTGATATGATCGGTTATAAAACAAGTGTTATCTAACGATAAAACGAAAGCTCTGACACCAATTGTTCACTAAAGTTTATTCTAATAATGCAGCTACAATTTTAGAGAACAATGGAAGAAAGTATTTTCACTACTACCAAAAGAAAAATATTTCACTGCATTTTATTTTTGTGAAACTTTTCAAACAAAAAAACCTTGAATATGCTAGGTGTTGCTATCAGACGAATATTGCCCGGTTTTTAGCTTTTATGTCAGAGAATGAGGGCAAGATAATATATTCAAACTGTAACACTTAACACAATTGCTGTTGGTTCGGTTCGGTGAAGTTTTTAACGTCTAGAACGTCTGTGCATTTAATTTTCTGTGGTAGTTTGCCAAATCGCCATTTTTATCAAGCAAGCTGCAGTCGAAGGTCGCAGAAAAATATGCTAATGACATTGCTCGGAAAAATTAACAGATACACATGAATAACATTTGAACTCTTTGGTGTAATTTAAACCATAGTTTTTTATCAAGACGTTATTCCATTCAACATCGATTAACTCGGCTAATGATTGGTTTCTAGCGATGCAATCGCGTTCGAATCGATGTTTGGCAGTAGCTACACCCAATGCGAATTGTCCACCCACCAACCAGCCATTTGCGATGAAATCAACCGGCTGTCAAGTTCCCAGCACCGACAGCCAGCCGACAGACGATCGAGGGAGGTCGAATCAAACAATCAGCATCAAAGCATGAAAGCAATACCAAAGCCGAATCAAATTAATTTATGGGTGGCGAAAAGATAAACACATTTCCCGCTGGCTATGTGCGATCATGGTAATTTTCCTAAAATAAATTCGACTCGGGATTTTCGTACCCACCGTGTTAGCAGATCCCTCGCAAACTCCATTCTTATTGCTCTACACGGTGGTATATGAATATAATTAATATCATTCTTATGCTAACCGCTACCCCAAGCATTCTATTAGAAAGGCATGAGTTTTCTTCGCTTATTTTTAACATAACGCACCTCTTCGATACACACACTGGCGCCTGCCAGTCCGCCTTCCGATGGAAACCTGTACGATGCTGTCGCGTACAGAAATCTGGTTTTCTGGGGAGCCCCTAACAAACACCACCAACAGACAGTCGTTTTCTTTTTTTTCAAATTCCGTACTCTGTTGTACTCACTGCGGCGATGACGACCTATTGGTGCTCAAGAGGAGGAAAAATCTCGCGTTTTTCTTTGCCTACGTTTTTGTACACACTATGTTTACTGAGCGACTTAACGATACACAGGAAAAATCACTCGGTTAAATTTGCCGGGGATTTCCTTCGTAGTTTCTTAACACAACTCGCAACAATGTTGACGTTTTACTGTGCCCATAAGGTGCGTATTACCAACACATAATTGCTTTTTACTCACTTGTCACTTGCACTGCCGTTCGCTGGTGGGTTCTTCCAGTTTCTTGAGCCGCAAATGATTGGTTCGACTACGACGACGTTCAAATGAATGTTTATTTAGCACGACCTCGAACGACCACGAAAAGGGAAATCGCTTGCAAGCCACACTCAACCTTCTTTTCACCTTCTTTTCGTCGTTCTGTTTTCTTCCAGCACCGTTCCTGTAGAGCTGTCGTATAATTTATTCTCCTTTCACTACACCTTCTTCCGATCAATAACAATTATAATTTTCCCTCATCTTTCTTCAGCTTTATTCAAACACTATTTCACTTGGCTATAAATTTACGCTTCTTTGGCCTTTTTTTCCTGTATTACACCCAAGATCACACGTTCTCTCTCTTGCTTTCCTCAATATAGCAACACAAAGCCACTTCTAATCCAAATGTATGGGAAAATTTTTCTTGTATTTTGCTCTCTTATCCTTCACCGGGTGTTCTCTTTCAATTGCTTATGTATACTTGCTTAATTTTTTTCGTCAGCCTGCTTCACCCCACTGCTGTCGGGAGGAAAACATATATATTCGAAATTATTGCTCCAACCCGCAAAACTTGCCAACCGAATCCCTGTCTAGAATGGTACACTCGCAATTTCCATATTTTGTACCGTAGCTTCCATTTACCCCTCCGATCGGTGGTTGAACCTAGAGCATTAGAAATGCTCTATGTAGCGAATTAATGACGGTTTTATCAGCACTTGAATCGGAGCAGCCAGTAAACGGTGGGGCCGAGGATTGATTTTCCACCTTCACGTTGATGCTAGTCCCGGTGCGGTGTGACGACAAATCTTGACAGATGGTTACGATTGCCCCATCCTACACACCCATCAACCGTCAACCAGTGCGAAAGTGTGTACGTGTACGTGTCTGGTTGTGCAACAATATGATAGTAAATTATTCACTAGTATCGAAACCAGCTTTCATATAACTCTCCTAGCGCTGAACCTAAGCTGGGAAATCATCGTAGTAATGTCTTTATCACTAACGCCCACACACTGACGGAATGGCAAATTGGTGATGGTTGTAAGTCCGCAGACGTCTCTCAGTCGCCGTATCAGCAATCGCAACGGGAAGGAAGCGACTTTCAGTAGCACCAATACAAACCGAGCAGGAAATAACTTCCAGCTCCAGCTACGATTGGAGACGAGACAAGCTGAGAAAACCCCCGGATACGGAGAGCCACCGGGATGCTGAAATAGTACTGCAGGACTACATTAACTAAATTCAAGCAATTTTTCCACAAATAATTTCTTCTCAACAGATAATTCCACAACGTTCCCCGGATAGCGAAAGTGCAACACCAGCACACACACTCACATTGCCAGTATTGTTATACTTTGATGGGAAACAGGTGAACTTCCTGTTGGTTCTGCTGCTACTGACAACTTCACTGCCAAGCAGTGTCACTCGATGTTCTATATAGTAATGCTCTTTGAACGCACGCAGTCGGTCGTTGTTGTATCATATTTCTTTACTGCACTCGAGAAGAAAACACACAAAACGAAAATTTTCAAGCAACTAAAACTAAACCTCTTTCACCACTAGAGCCACTGTGTGTAGAGTTTCTGTCCTGTTCAGTGTTCGTCAAACGCTAGTCCACTCTCGCTGTTCGGCGGAGGATTCCGAACGGGTGCATAAATTCCAACCAACTGATGTGCAAAGAGGAAAATTTGCTCGGAAAAGCGTTGGGAAAAATTTGTGCTGTACCAATACACCAACACACACAGACGCGTGCTGCCAGTAATATGCTCTCACCGTGAATCTCACCAGCAGCGGGTCTGCGTCTCCAACTGGTGGCTGGCAGCTGCTACAGACGACGGTTTATGCTGATATTCGCTAATTGCGATCGCACTGCTAGAGGCAGAGAAAATACACATAAAGAGCGGGAGAGCGTGTGAACATGAGCAGATTTGACAGCAGTTTAAGGAGAATAAGAAATGGGCAGCAGCCGTAGAACTCAAGTAACGTGGCAATCGTAACACGGCCCAGCCGTTATCATCATGAAGATGGACACCTCTAGTGGGCTCGCTTCCAAATCTGCTGAGTGTTAAGCTGTTCTCCTTCGAGTATCCACCACGAAGAATAACTGCAGATTGTTATCTCTGAGGTTATGCATTTTGTCCCAATGAAGAGTACGACCGTCAACGTAAGTTAGTTGTTTTTTCTTCTTCGATGAGTCAGCTAGTTTATTTCTTATGAATGTGGTAGTAGAAGCTCTAGTTGTTCCGCTCACATTTTTTTTAGGTTCCAAATGTTATCGAAGATAAACTGCAAAACGTCGGTCAACAGTATAAATAATAAATTAAATTCCATAGTTCAACAGCGTTCCGTAGTTTTGTTTAATTTTTCCAAAATCATTGAAAACCATCAACATAAATTTTTTTTCAAAACTTTGAAAAACATTGCTCTTAAACTTAACCTTAAAGTAATTATCTAACGTATCTCCATCCCGCGTTTTCATCCAAAAGCTTTGATAAAATTTAAAGTTTTCAGAAAAGAAAAACAAAAAAAATCATTTTTTTATTAGAAATTTTTAATAGAATTTTTTAATTTACCAAATTTACATCCTTTCTTGCTCACCCTCATGAATTAGGAAGAAATGGTATGAAAGGATCTGTCACCGCACTCAAGAAATCTTGCGTGCAAATTCTCATAGTGATAGCATCCCAAACCTCCGCAAAACACCAAACCTTGCGAAAATCGAACATGGGTAGAAACAATAGGTACATACTTAGGCGTCGAAGTCGTCTGGCGCGACTGAATAGGACGAAGCACTTGTCGCAGTTTATCATTTATAAAAACGTTTTAAAAACTGGTAGTTTTTTACGGTCATGAAACTTGAACCAATGCACCTTCGGCTTATAGATGCCATCCGTCCTGATTTTGAGACCTGTTTGGAGCGGTCGCCAAACAACTGGGCAGAGCGTACCAGTAGTACACCCGTACTAGTTGGTATAAAATAGACCCCAGTGTGGTCAAAAGCAGGGTTCCCAGCTACACCTGTCCCTTCCCCCACGTAGTGCCGACTGGGATACGAGCAACCAAGGGAAAATCGATGAACCAGTGGGAACTTGGTCGTATGCTGACAGGGAAGGGGGAGCTGTTCTCCCCAGAGGGCAGCTTGCCTGAGCGTCTGTTCTCCATGTTAGGGGCGGCTGATCCGGAGCGGACTGCTAAACTACGAAATGCGGTGCCTCGCCAGCTACCCTCAAGACGGCAGCCCCGTCGCGAGACAAGGCATCCGCAGCCCTAGTGAAGCAGCATGCCGAAGTGAAAATACTACGAACAATCAAGAATTGAATACCGGAACAATCGGCAACGACCTAGGCGACGAAATAAGGACGATGATTGGAAGCTCGGTACATAGAACTGTAGATCGCTGAACACCACGGGTGGAGACCGGTTTCTGCTGGATCAGCTAGAACCCCGCCACTTCGACATCGTTACGCTCCAGGAGCTTTGCCGGAAAAGAGAGAAGGTGTGGAGGATTCGTGGTCGCAGGGCACAGTACTACCAGAGCGGCGACACAACCAATAAGTTGGATACCGGGTTATAGGGCCAAGCAGGATGCAGAGTCGTGTGACCAACTTGCGGACGAACAGTGACAGGTTGTGTTTGTTGAAAATAAAAGACCGGTTGTTCAACTACACTATCCTTAATGTACACTGCCCTCACGAAGAAAGACCCGATGTGGAGAAAAAAGCGTTCTACGCATAGCTGGAGAAACTCTACGTTAGTTGCTTGCGTAGAGACATCAAGATCGTCGTCGGGGACATGAACACTCAGACCGGTAGGGAGAACATATACAAGCCGGTGATCAGCCCACACAGCCTGCATACCGTGACAAACGACAAAGGCCAGCGATGCGTCAACTTCGCAGCTTTCCGAGGACTGGCAGTCCGAAGTACCTTTTTTTTCCTCGAAATCCAAATTCCAAATCCAAATTGATGTTCTCTTCGACGGCCGGTTCTTCTCATACATTACAAACGTGCGCACCAATCACGGTGCGGATATTGGCTCGGACCACTACCTAGTTGCGGTAAGTTTGTGCTCAAAACTGTCGACTGTATACCACGCGGCATTCGCACAGCTATCGGGGAGACCATAAGGGCGATATACCTATGCAGGTCAACGAGAGAGAACAAGGCCAATTATAAACGGGCACAGAACGACATGACCATGATTCGCAGACGAAAGAAGCACCAGTGAGAAGATCGTGGACATGAGGAGCTGGAGCAGCTGTACCGTGCCAGTGATATACGGAAGCTCTATGAGAAGATAAACCAGTCTCGCAGAGATTATGTGCCGCAATCCGACATGAGCAACGACGCGGATGGGAACCTTCTCACGGATGCCAACGAGTTGGTCAACAGGTGGAAGAAGTACATCGATGGACACCTGAATAGCCAGCACAGTAAACAGAAGCGGAGCAGGAACAGACCCCCGATGTTCATGAAGTTCTCTGTGAGATCGAGAAGCTGAAGAACAACAACCCGCAGACAAAGACGAATTGCCCAATGAGCTCTTTAAACATGGTAGAAAGGTGTGGATGGAGGGAGTCGTTTGCCCCACCTACAAGAACGGCAACAAGCTGTAGTGTCACAACTTCCGCGGTATCTCGCTAATCAATGCCATCTAAAAATTACTCTGAGATCCTGTTCCGTCGTCTACCACCTTTAACTAGGAGGTTCGTGGATCAGTTTGAGGCGGGTTTCATGGGAGCCCCTGCCACCGCGGACCAGATGTTATCGATTCGACAGATCTAACAGAAATGTCGCGAGTACAGCGTGCCTTCACATAATATATTCATCGCCTTCACGGCGGCCTATGATACAGTCGATCGAGAACAGCTATGACAGATCATGCGCGACAACGGATTTCCGGATAAACTGACTCGACTGAACAAGGCCACCATGGCGCAAGTGATGTGCTATGTGCGTGTTTCGGGGATACTCTCGAGCCCCTTTTTATCGATGGTTAATTTTCTAATGGTTAATTTTCCTGTTCACCTCGCCCTTGCGGGTGTGATCCGAAAGGTGGTCATCGACACGAGGGGCACGATTTTTACAAGGTATGTTCAACTTCTGGGTTCCGCGGATGGCTTTGACATCATAACATGTAACTTTGCAACGGCGAGCAAACCTACGTCCGACTGAAAACCGAAGCTGGACGAATCGGACTGCGAATAAATGTGTCGAAAACGAAATAAATGCGAGCGAAAGGCCCCAAGGAGAACAACATCAGCCTCCAATTCAAGTCCCTTTAGACGGCGGTGGGCTTGATGTGGTAGACGAGTTCGTTTATTTAGGGTCACTTGATGACCGCCGACAAAAACACCAATAACGATATCCAGAGACGCATCCAGACTGGAAATCGTCAGTTTGATCGAGTCGAGTGTATGTATATCATTGCCTGCATATATTTTTTTACAAGTTTGACAGGTTAAAACTGGGCACTTATTACAATTTTATGAGATATTTTCATAGCCAACTAGTAGTTTTTAGATTTTGAATGGCCGCAATAAAACTGGTTTCTATGTTATATGACAGCAAGCTGGTGTGGTTTTATGGGGCAATAGATAGTAATAATAAAACCAATAATAAAGCAAAATCGCATTGACGCTTGCCAGTTTTATTGTAAGTTTTATTAGAGTTTTATTGACAGCTATCAGTGTTCATTACGACTTGCTATTTTTGGCAACGGGTTTAATGGCCATAAAACCATTGCTGTGATAAAACCGTTAGAGAACCAAGTAGCTATAGAATTGTTACTTGGGAGTATTCACCGCGTCAACCACACAGGAAATCCCATTTTTTTAAGCTTCTTGACCATCAAGATATGCGGCACAGTATCGAAGGCTTTAGCAAAATCAACATGAACGGTATCGATTTGCTGGCGTTTCTCGAGTGCTCTCGTCACAGCAGAAACAAAGGCCATCATGTTGGTGACAGTCGAGCGTTTTTTCATGAACCCGTGTTGCCACTCTGAAATAATATGATGAACCTTCGGGTGAAGCGAGTCATGGATAAGGCTTTCAAACACTTTCGGCAGACAACTCAGAATTGAAATGTAAATTGATTTCCAACCACCGGAAATGGGTTAAATTTGCGTTGAATATTATGGAATTTTCTATCATAAGCGATGGAGACAATTCTTTATATGCAAAGTAAAGCCTTGGTGCTATATTCTGATTCGGAATTTGACCTTCTGTTTATTTATACACAGATTTCGCAGCCGACTGTTTAGTGTAAAGGACAATTGCGGGGATAGCGCTACGATCCTACTGACACTAACAGTCTCTCCCGAGCCGAGACTCGAACCTACGACGACTGGCTTGTTAGGCCAGTATTGTACCTCGAAACCATCTGGGAGTTCTTTATATGCAATTTAACATAAATTTTGGCATTATTTTATAGCTGTGTAACTGTTAACCTCAATTCACTGGGAATCCAACAAAAAGAAAATAATAAAAACCATATTTCAGCAAATACGATTGATAACATTTCTCATCGAGATTTCGGATATTTTATGAATGTATAATTTTTATGAACCTTTTCCGGGATGATTTAGAAAAATTATATTTTCTTCGTTTCAGACTTCGATCTAAATAATTCGAGATACGACGTCTATATCCACTGCGTTGTGAAGGAGACGCATAGTTAATACCAATTATAGCGTTTCCATCGATTCATGCAACTAGTATCAATTTTTTGTTTTGCAATAGTAAATTCAAAAAATAACTCCAGCCAAAATGCATTCGTGTACCTGCAACACCGAGAAAAGCATGAACATGCTTAGATAGGAGGAAGTGCGACTCAGGAGTTTTAAAAGCTCGTAAAAATGCAATAAATATCCATCATTTTAACATGTGGATGATATTAAAAATCATAAACTTTTTTTATTTCAACTTGATATGCTTCATTTCACAAGAAACCATCATAGGACTATGGTCTTCTGGGAAATAATGGTGCGTCAGCATTCTCAAATGAAAAAAAAACCTAAAATTTGAAATGAGTTTTAACCCTGCCTATAGTTTACGCAGATAAGGTTTTTAAAAATGTTTCATATTAAGATCAAAACGATACGTGGCTTCATATTCACACCATTCATCAAACGCTGCATACCAAAGATATGATCGTATTTTTCAAACAGCATGACAGCGTGCGTTTTTTTGTTTAAGAAAACAAAACTCGGTTACGCCGGGTGATGCATTTTTAATCTCGCCTCCGCTGCCACCCACCGGATTGTGAGTGATCGTCCCACTGTTCGGAAAATGAGTGCTGTGAGAATCTGTTGGTAGGTAAACATCATACGTCTTTCATATTACGCGGGTTCAAGAAGTCCCAAAGGCAGTGTTCTCCCGCTCTCCCTGTCAGCTTCTCTGAGCTTACAAACATTGCTCACACCATGAAACATCTGATCCTCGGATCTCCGCTGCGCTCTTTCTCTCGCCTCTAGCCTTGCTCAATTATCGCTCCCGCGTGCTACGTACACGTGTGCGATGGGAATCGCGCAGGCAAATACTTCAACATAGCGAAAAACATACTTCTGGGACGAAAAGCAGTAGAAACATAATCGGAGCGACTTCTCCTGCTCCTCTCTAGTGCTGATCCCAGAGATATCGCATTCCTACACTTTTCGGCTGAAAGCAAACGAGATTCCCTGTCGACTGTGGACGAACTAACGCTAGGGAGAATGTGTTGCTGTCGACGGTCGTAAGTAAACTGCCAACGAAAAGTACAAACTGCGAGCGGAACATCCAACCGAAAGCTGCCAGCATGGCGGGGAATGAGAACTTTCAAAATGAGTGCCGAGGTGGTGCTCAGGTGCTGCGCTGGGATGCAGAGTTTAAATAACATATACTTTTTCGTTAAACACTGCTGTTTGGAAAAGATTATTTATTGTGCGTCAAAAGCTCGATAGTATCTCTGCCAAAGCCCCTGGCAGTTATTGTCTATTGACGTTATGTAAGCGGATATATTATTATAAGTTAATTTTCATTATCGGCTCGGAAGAACCTTCCACTAATATTATAGGGAAGTTGAAAGGTGGCACTGCCACTCCGATACAACGACTATCACCAGTGTTCATGGTGTTGAATGGAGGTTCGAATTTGAGACAAGCATCTCAGCTTGAATGAAATTCAATTAATCGAAGCAGATTGAATTTCTTTCGAAAACGTTTCATCAGTTGAAATACATTTTATACTCGTGGCAGTGCAGTTCTGATTAAAAAATGGACGGAAGTTATATTACCTAGATAAAGTTGGGGAGATGGACAGCTACTTTTTCAGTGCATAAATCCACCTAGTGACATAGTTTGGCCTTCCTCATTAGGATTTTAATATTTGTTAAACTAGATTAACACATATTTTACCTGACTTTCATAACATTACTACACAGTCTGACGACTATTTAATTTATTTGGTTATTTACTATCGTTTAACCGAAAGCAGTCTTAATATATAACAAAAACTAGAGTCAAGTCCAAAGAATACGTGATTTGTTCTACGTTGCCGGATAGCTTGAATAACTCTTTAACGCTCGTTAAATCCTAATTGCAGTGGGAAAAGCTCTCTTGAATCTAAATGATAGACAGTCACGTCAGGTCACGCCAGGTTTGGTCACGCACTGGAAGTTGTGTAAATCTGAATAAGTATGCGCAGACATCAAGTTGATCAAATCAAGCTACAAACTGGTTACGTGCAGCGAAGGAAAAAAATCACCTCTAGCGATTAATGAATAGACATAAAACAAGCCTAAGATGCGTGGAAATATTCGTCAGTATGCGAAAAACAAAGTATCGGTGCTGGTGTACTCTCTTTGCTTTCCTCTTTACGATATATTTCTATTCATTAGTGTACACCACAACACGTGGTTCTCAATGTGCACAACTCGGTATATGAAGTTATTCGTCTCTGTTACACAGAGGGATCAGAAGTTGTTATTTTTTTTTTCTTCACATAACATTTATTTGACACGGCACAAATACAATTAAATGTTTAACGGCGCCAATTATATCTGATGACTTAAAAACTAAAGCAAATTTTTTATCCTCGCTGCCGACTACGAGCTGTGAAGTTGTTATATCCAGAAAATATGTTATATGTTATATGTTATATGTCAGAAAAAGAAAGAAAATGACAGTGTATGCCCTTCTACTTTCGCTTAAACTCAACTGCTGCCGAAGTAGTCCCTTCCCCCACACATTCCCTCTCACCGCACCACAGCTCTGCTGCTGTTCAGGTGACATTATATTCTCCTGTTGCTATCCTTTCTTCCCCTAACTACCGGCCTATGGAGAGACAAACGCAACGATCGAATCGCTTCTCAGAGCTGATGAAGTCTAGTCATGTGTTTGTTTTCTCCCAGAAAACTATGCACCATATCATCATTTCATTATGGGTTGAGAGGATTCAAGTTTAGTCACGGCCTGTACACTTCGTGAAGTGCACAAGTGATGAATAAACGACGATTGCATCATATTCGTTTCGTTTCCATCACTGGTTACGTGTAGTGGTGAAAAACACAAAGCTTTTAGACAGTTAAGAACTTCGAAGTGACGGCCAATTTTTGCAAATAATCCCATCTGTCAAATCACTTTTGATATTGGGCCGGTCTATGTGGAAAGTGAGCCTACCGTCATGTAAATACTAAGGTCGCAAACGCAGTCAACTCGTCTCAAGGCCATCAGTGTGGTATTCGTATAAAGTGAAATGGAGAAATGTCATGACCTAACATTTACCAATGCTAAATACCAGCTAGTTTCTATGGCATCAGTCGACGAAAACATTCAACATATCTTGCAGACAATAAAAGATGTCGATTGTCCGAAATACCAGATACAACTTTAAGTCGTCCGCGTATAACACCTTACTACCCACCTTCAACCTTACATTGCTTTATTGAAGAATAGCACGAGAAGTAAAGAACCTATATTACTACCTTGTGGAACTCCCGATGTATTAGTTTATAAGTAAAAATCAAAACAATTTCTGTTGGATCTTCTTACTTGTGTTATTTTCGGTGGTTACTAGGTATCCCAAGTATACAAACTCATCTACCAATTCGAGTTCATCACCGTCTATGATCTTTGTACGTGGAAAGCGAACGTTGGTTTCCCTTGAACCTCTCCCTACATATGCTTGGTTTTCGATGACTCTACTTTTAGTCCGGCGTAGATTACCTCCGGATCGTAAAGTCTCTTGCAATAACGTTGAATTCGTTCACGAAGCCTATGAGTTGACTACCTCGTCAGATTACGTCTTCAAGAACAGTGTTGAACAACATACTGGATAGTCCATCCATTTGTATCAACTGTCTACTAGGCTGTCCCAAAAAAAATCGATGTTGAAAAAGTCAAGGTGCTCAGCCCTAAATTGAAAGATAATGTTATTTATAGCATTTTTGTAGAACATTTCGACTTTCTAAAAAAACGTTTTCAGGTTGCCCAAACGTGATTTATGAAAAAAATGGCTTTTTCAAGCTGCAAAATCACTCTTCTCCACTTTTTTCAAATCTGTTCGATTCCTAAGTTTTTCCATATATTTTTTTTATTTTTGTGGGATTGTTTTTGAATATTTTGCACGGTTTGGTTCAGCACCACATTCAATTATTTGACTTACAGAGACCATTGAACATCACAAAAAAGTGAATTTTTCTTACAATTTTCAGATAAAATCTTTCAAAACACATATAAAAAAATTTTTTGATCAAGAACTGAAATTTTTATTGCAAATCGGGATTCAAGACGAAAATTTACATGAAAAAAGATCTATGATATCTTATCGGGGTGCTGAGATATTGGCGTTTTTACATGTGATGGAAAACTATGCATTTTCTCAAAAATGCCACTAACGCACAATATCTCCATTGCACAGTGTTTTATTTTGCCGTTTGTGCGTATAATTTCCAAAATAGTGATTTAAATGTTGATTATAGCCATAAGGTATGTTCGGAAAAGTTTCAAGACATTCAAAAATGCATCTTTTAATGTAGAATAATGAGTGAATAATCCACCAATGAGTGAGATAAAAAAATTACTTTTAATCAGAATAAGATGGACGCAAGGTGGCTTCGACAAAGTTTTAGGTTATCTGAAAACAAGAAACTTTACCGAAGACATCATGTTTCTTTCTCTTACTTATTGCGAGCAACATTGAGTTTTCTATTAGAAGGCACTTAAAATCACAATTTTCGTTCTAACTTTTTTCGTGGATTTTTCCGAATTTTCAAACCTTCTACTAAGTTATCAGCCATTTAAAATTGCATTTGTTTTCTGAACATTGTTATTTTTTTATCTCCCAAAATAAAACAGTTATTTAACATATTTATTAAAATGCATAGTTTTGCATCACATAGAAAAATGCCAATATCTCACTTCCCCGATAAGATATCAAGTATCTTTTGTCATGTGAATTTTCGTCGTAAATCCCGCTTTACAATGAAAATTTCAGTTCTTGATCAAAAATTTTTTTATTTGTGTTTTGAAGGGTTTTATCTAAAAATTGTTAGAAAAAATATATTTTTTATGATGTTTAATGGGCTGTGGGAGTCAAAAAACTAAATGCAATGCTGAACTGAACCATGCAAAATATTCAAAAACAACCCCAGAAAAATAAAAAAATATATGGAAAATTCAAGAATCGAACAGAATTGAAAAAAGTGCAAAAGCGTGAGTTTGTTGCTTAAAAAAGTCATTTTTTCATAAATCACGTTTGGGCAACCTGAAAACAATTTTTTAGAAAGTCGAAATGTTCTACAAAAATGCTATAAATAACATTATCTTTCAATTTAGGGCTGAGCACCTTGACTTTTTCAACAGCGATTTTTTTGGGACACCCTACTGTCTACCCGCTTGGAAGGGATTCGAAAATGACCCCGATAAGTACACGTAACACAAAACCCAAGGTAGCTTCGGTCAGTCGTGCCAGTTAATCTGGAAAACTGTAGTCAGCGGTCGGGAAGGACTATCCTATTTTGAAGGTGCGGGTGACCCACAACCTGGAGCAGCGGGGGCTGCTACACTGCCTGGAGAGGATACCGCCGGTGGAGGATTGCGGCAACACCCCTGCAGATCCTACGCCGGAGGTGGCTGCCCTCAACGCAGCCAAATACCAGCAGCGGCTGAAAGAGGACGACGAGGTCGTCAACGTGTTCTGGCTTTCGTTGGATAATGACGCCATGGTACACGTGATGGAGTGTGTTTACGCCACATATATCGGGGACCGCCTAGACTCTGTCTATCTAAGACATGGGCGACTTGCGCTGTTCAACATTCGGCACAAGTTGTATAACCTTTGGACAGTGGGTCCTAATGGAGCTTTTTATGGCCCACGAGCGGTACGTCCAGGAAAATTGAGAGGGCAGGTGACGTCATATCGGCAAGCGAGAAGCTGAATACACTGCTAGGCGCTATCCCGAAGAGGCATACTACCATCCTGGATGCCATCGCCGTGATGCGTCAGGCTGATCTGGTCAACATGTCGCTGGGTGACATTCGATGGCTGTTCCTGGACGCCGAGGAAGGCAGAGAAGAGCAGCCTGAGCCTTCCAACGTG
This sequence comes from Wyeomyia smithii, assembly GCF_029784165.1. Taxonomy (NCBI): domain Eukaryota; kingdom Metazoa; phylum Arthropoda; class Insecta; order Diptera; family Culicidae; genus Wyeomyia; species Wyeomyia smithii. The sequence continues at coordinate 88,419,450 of NC_073695.1, forward strand.
GCGATGGATGCCCATCGAACTGCCAACCACCAACCCAGGAAGAAGAGGAAGAAGGAGACGCGAGCGTGCTTCGAATGTGGCAAGGTAGGCCACACCAGGGCGAAATGCTATCGCCTTCTGAACAGGGGTTCGGCGAATGTTGCTCTGGTAAGCGTGACTGAGAGGGAACGAGTCCCATCAGAACGCAACGGTGCAACAACCAGCTCGTCGCGTCCGGTGAAAGGAATTATCCTAGCTGGATATCGACGAGAGAGGTTCACGGCGGAGTGCGGCTTGGTCGTTGGGCAGAAACGGGTTGCAGAACCTACAGCGTCGACACGCAAGGTGATTTCTCTGATAGTGGATTCAGGGGCAAATGATCACATGGTTTGTGACAATGCAATCATGAAGGACTGCTGGGCTGTGGTCCCGGTTGTGGTCTCCACAGCCAAAGACGGAGAAGTGATGGTAGAACGGAAGAGAGGAGTGATGAAATTAAAAAGCGTTGTTGTAAAACCGGAGAAAATAAATGGATTTGAATGGTACGATGTACTTATTATTCCGAATTTACAATACAACCTCCTATCCGTATCTAGACTTATCTCCGCTGGTAAATGTGTGTCTTTCGATGATCGCAGCGTGACGATAGCCGTGAGATCTGAGGAAGTTATTGTTTCTGGGAAGAAATTCGGTGGTCTTTTGATTCTCAATTTGATGATTGATGCGGATGATGGTGAAATTGCCTGTGTTGGTAAGGTCGATAATCCGCTTCAGCTTTGGCACCATACAAGGCATTTGAAATATAAGAATATAGAGAAACTGTTTTCTCAGCGAATGGTTGATTTACACTTAGGAAAACAATCACACGTTCAGGGGAAGCAGAGTTTATGCCATTCTTGTGTTGTTGGCAAACACGATGGACTGGATTATTTCTCGAACATATATAAAATATATGTATGTTCGAGAAATAATCCAGTCCAAGAAGATGAAGATCATGTACATTAGGAGCGAAGTTCAACTTGCGGACATTCTCACAAAGCCATTACAAAGGACTACCCTCGAGAGGATTACGACAGTTCTACAGTTACGAAGTAGAGGGGAAGTGTTGAATTATCAATTTCTGCACCACCCTAATAATGATGAACCACCCTAATGAGAGCAAGAAGGGCTCAACAATAGTATGACAAATTGTATAGCCGAGTTGCGCGCTGTATAGGCCTGTATAGAGAAGCGTAGCAGCACTCGGAACAATGATATTGTGTTTCACTTTAGCAATCGCTATCGGACCATGCACGATATTTAGATATAAGAGACTAAGTTACACTGAATAAATTACACTTGGAATCAAACAGAACTAAAAGGTATAGTTATTTTGTATGTCGATTCAACATGGTCTTCGACGCTTCCGATGTGGCTAGCTCCTGACGATAGTTTTCACTAGGGATCTCATCTGCTCGTTCCGATTTATGCTTCCGTTTCGTAACTCTCGGAGCGGCCGTCTTTGGTAGTGGGAGAATCTCCATTGGTGAAATGGCAAAAGAGGAGTTCGAGCAGGTTTCAAATTTTTCATTAGTTTGGTCGAAGTCAAGCTCGGGAACTTCAGCAAAGCTCATCATGTGGTGTTTGAATAACTATTGGTTGATCGGCATACTCTGGTTGGTCAGTTACATCAGTAGGAGCAAAGTCTTCGTCAATAAAGACATCTGCATTGAGCGGCCAAATTCCAGTTTTCTTAGAACCACTGACAGCGTTATCTATCGAAGCAGATTTTGAAAAAGCCACATTTAACAGTTCCGAGATATCGTACAGTCCAATAACTTGGCCGGGAAATTGCCGCACAAAATTTTCACAAGCATCCAAATAATATGCTTTGAATGGCCTCTCGAAGGCCACATCTAGTCGCTGTAATTTATGGCTGCAATAAGGTGGCAGCACAAGAACTATAATAAAATTAGCTCAAGCTTTTTCAGCAAACGCCAGATTCTTGGTGTGCGAGCTATGACCATCGACTATCAGCAAAACCGGATCACTTTCCGCGGGTTTGACTTTTCCAATGAAATGATCAAACCCATCCAGAAACGTCTCACAGTTAATGTAGCCAGACGGATTACAGTTGAACCTGGTCCCATTCGGTGCTCCCTTTGTCAACTGATCGTCCATACGTGCCCGGAAAAAGATAACGTAGGGTGGTAGATGCTTTCCAGTAGCGGACATGCATATCATGACTGTAGTCAAAATACCTTATTCACTAGAAGTGATAGACCCGATTTGCTTTTTTTCTTTCTTTGAAAAAAAAAACGCGTTAACTGACAGTTTGTTAAAACCTTTAGCCCGAGCAGAAGATGTCGCTTCCGGTTTCCGAAATGACACTTTCGGGTTTCGGTTTTAGAAAGCCATCCATCCAGAATCGTCCTGCCATTTTTAATTCATGGTTGAAGTTGTGCTTCAAACCGTTCTTCTCCGCCATCTCGAAAGCGAAACGCCGGACATCCTTCATGGTCGAGCCATAAAATCTGGCTTCGATACCGAGGATATGTTCCCTATTTATTGTACGCACAAAATAACATTACTAGCTCGTGTCTTTTGTTTTTGTCTATTATTTTTGATGTTTGACAGTTTAATGTTGCACAGGTTGCTTCGATAAGCTTGCAATGCTTCCAAGATAAGGTGTCTATAAAGTTTGTACTAATTTTCAACGAAATATTCGAGAATTTAATAGGTATCCATTTTACCACCCTTGTCAATTTTACCCACAATTCACATGGTTTACATAATACGGAAGCGAAGTTTACCGGACCTCAATATCTGGAGTCCTTAGTAGACGAGAGCTACAACTAGATGACGTCTTCTATTGTTACAGTTGTTATCTGACGTTACCAATGATCCAAGATACACCAATTCATCCACCACCTTTAGCTCATCTCCGTCGATTACTACGCTGCTGCCTGTGCAAGCCCTATCGCGCTCGGTTCCCTCTGCTTGCACATACTTGGTCTTCAACATATTCACATTCAATGCAACTTTTCTGCTTCACGTTTTAGCTTCTTGTACTGTTCAGTAACAGGCGACAGTGAGAACGTACTTTAGAGAAGGTCCACGACGAAGATCATACTCCGCATGTTTCAAGCCGCACGTTTCATAACACCTCCGAGTGCGATGTTGAACAGGAGGCATAAAAGACCAGAACTGCCTTGCGTGTTTCAAACGAGCTTGATACTGCATCTACTCTTCGCACAGCACTGTATACCATCCATCGTAGCCTCGATAAGTCTGGTAATTTTGTAGGGAAACCATTTTCGTCAATAATTTTCTATAGCTTTACCCGGTCGACAGTATCGTGGCCTTGAAATCGATGCGTGGAGAATAGATATTCGCAACTTATTTGGCGCATCTACATCAGCGTTAAAATTTCATCCGTTGTGGATCGCCCATCCAAAAAAAAACTGGCTTGATAACTTTCCACAAGCTTCCTTGCTAGCAGCTGAGAGAGCACTTTGTAGGCTGCGGAAAGAATCGTAATCGCTCGATACTACCAAGTCGGCAGCTCTGACATTACAACTTGTCGCCCTTTTTGGTTATTAAACATAACAACTCCTTTCATTTCTCCGGTAGCTGTTCTGCATGCCAGATCCTGACTGTTAGCTAGTGCAGGCAGGACGTCAATCTATCTCTTCTAACTGATTTGTTGTTCTTAATCTGCTTGAAAGCATATTTAACTTCACTTATCGTGAGGATCGGTATATCTCCGGTATATCGGTATATCTGTGCTGACGAAGTCGTTCTTCCGGCCATCATGGTCCTCTGGCATATATCTGGTTCATATGCTCATTTTAGTGGTGCTTTCACCTGTGGATTACCCCACGTTCATCCATCAAGATTTCTCCATCCTTATTCCGATACATTTCAGCTTGCAGTACCAAGTCTATACTGCTTCGTTTTCTCACACTCCAACTCCACACTCCACACTTCAGGTGGCGCTAAAGGTGTCCCAGAAAAAATGGGTCTATATTTCTGTTTGTGTCGCATCACGTTTTGTCGAGTCCTGTGCTACAGTATCAATGCCCGCGCTGCATTTTCTCGTCTAAAATTATATTCATTTCGATGAACCCAATAGCACCCTCCACTGCGCTGCTTCTACATTGCTTCAGCCGTCTTCTATAGGGGTTTCGATGAGCTCTCCCTCATCCGTCAACGCTGCTTCAAGGGTTTGCTTGTGTACTCAGTGACAACTTTGAGATGTTTAAGTCGCTAAATCCGAAAGTAACTTCCGTCAATCAAGCCGTGATCGCGATTCGGTTTCCAGGTGTACCGAAATGGGAGGGTATTCAAGAAGTAGCTACTACGCATGGCATTGCTCTTGGAAGCGGCTAAGTAAATGAGTCGAGGCCCGTTTTTGTGCGTGAGCCGGTGTCTGCTGAACTTTCTAATAACCGGTCAAATTTCCTCCTCCTGAATGACTTGAGCATTGATATCCCCGATAACGAGTTTGACATCATGCTTTGGACAATTATATATGCACGCTCTAGCTGCGCTTAGGAGCCAGTTCGCGAGAGGTGCAACTGCATGATGTTTTGATGTTCTCCGATTGGGTTGAAATTTTCAGCTTGAAGAGAGCAGTGAATCGTGTGTATCTAAGGAACTCGCAATAAACACCGTGGCGGAACCAGAAATATTTCTCCTGAAAAATAATATATTAAGGTGGGTTTTTTCACACGAGAGGAGCTAACGCACAATAACCACACAAAAGAGCTGCAGTGCTTCAACGGCAAGTAGTAAGTCTTTTGAGCATACATCAAATAAGGGGAGCATCTAGGTAGGAAAACCGATTGCGTATGCTTTGCATCTCGAAGCCGTAAAAATATCCATTTTTTTCTGCGAGCGACAGAAGCACTGCACAAAACAGAAGAAAATAGTAGGAGGGTAGTATCCAAGACACGACAGCATAGTTGACGTAGGACTACAATAGTTTTATATTTCCCTTTGAGGCTCTGTTTGATTTGAGCTCGTTTTACTTTTGGCACGGTTCGATTTTGGCACACATGTGCCAAAAACGAGCGATTATGTCTAATCACATTTCTTAGTTTTCTTGATTATAATAGTTGCGAAATTTAAGCTCAACATCCTCCAAAAAAGAGTATTTTGGTTCTTCATGTTGCCGAAGCGAATGACCGGAGTCGGTAAAGCGGTTCCTGGAATATGCACATGTGCCGGTAATATAAGGTAATATAGGTCGTCAGCCTCAATTCATCAAGCGACACCTCAAACGACTTGGAACTAAAACTACTTCATTGGTGGAAATATCTATGAAAAACTAATAAAAAGAAAACCGTTTATTTCTTGCATTGTTCAATCTTGGCAACAAGAAAATTCTGCCGTGTCGTGTTTGGAAAAATCAAACGGGGTCTGTATTTTGATTATTTATTTGCAGCACTCTATCTTAGAAGAAAAAATATTCTGTTTATAATTGATGAACACCTTTTATTCTAAAAAAGTCAATTTTCTTCAATACGCGAAAATGCAAGCTTCTATACAGACCTAAAATGAGTACGATTCAGTAGAAATTAAACAATATTTATTTGTCTTGTGAACGATGGCTCACTCTCCGATCACCAAGCGGCAAAGATGTAACATAATAAAATTTTCCTGCAGTTATAATTTCGTGGAAAAAATGACCATAAAAAATTACAATTTTTAAACAAAAATGTATATTCACAAAAAATTTAAATCGACATTGAAAAAACAGAGTGTAGAGTTCAAAAATAAACAACGCATTTTATCTGTACAATGAACCTAATTTATATACCCTGCTAACTGCCTCGACCGACACGTATCGAATTTTGTTGCCCCCGGTGGCGCAGTGTATTTTGCGGCACCCGAATAATCATATTTAGTTCTGATATTTGCTACTATACGAAACAAGAAGAAGAAAAAGACAATTCAAACGGCAATTCGATTGTGTTCCAGATCACAAAACGATACCTACGCGTTAACCCAACACACCCCACTGTGCGTCGACAGCGGCAATGTAATCTTCACTTGGCTTGGCTGCACACAAATTAATATCGAGTTCTAATGCACTGATAGACGACGCGTGGGCAGCGCTCTATTCATACAATGCTCGGTGCAGTTCTGTTGCCAGCATGTTTTCCTTCAAGACATCAGTTTTAATAACATTCTAACCGCAGAACGTAAAACTGTCTGATATAGGAGGTGGTTACGAACTTTCCGAAAAAGCTTCACCTTCAAGACATCAAAATAGTCTCATGGAAGCGAACATTAGTTGACCTATTGCGACGGGGAGATGCTGTCATTTTTTTTTTGCCACTGCTGTACAGGATATCACAGCAGGCAGTTGGTGTCTACTCATGAAGTCTGTGCCAGGCGTGCTCGCATGTGATTGGTACATTGTTCGTGAAAATTCGACCTTGAAACTTTTGTGAAATTTTCACTGTTTAGCAATAAAATGATAATGATAACTGAGGAATCACAAAATTGTCCAATATTTTGTCAATCCAACGACATATTGATTATTGTAATCCATCATGTGGTTACATCAGCATAACCGTTTCAAATCTTTCATTCCAACGTTACACCTTGGTTTTAGTTTCCGCAGAATGTATCTCGATATAGTGCGGTTAGACGTAGTCCTACGTCAAAAGTGTGGTGCAACGATTAAGTTTGCGGTGAAATTGAGCTTCGCTCTTTTCACATATTGAGAAGAGTATCAAGCCTGAATTCGTTATCGATAATTTTTTCGGCACATTTTGCATGTTGTAGGATAAAGACAATGATACACCGTACTCCAGAAAATTTCCAGCTCGAAAAGATCCTCGACCTGATTGGGAATCGAATCACAAGCGTGTGGGAGAGCTAGCGACTGACATCGCTAACCACAGAGCCATGGGGACCACAGAAAAACCATCCATCGATAAAAACGTGGTCAATTTGGTTTGTTTTTGGGTGGTCATGTGGCTTTTTGAATATCTTCGAGAGAGAAAATGGTGCTTTTAACCACCAGGCCTTGCGGAGCAGCGCAGTTAGCCGTTGTTGTTCGTGTTCGGGGTACAGGTTGTGAGGCCCTGCCCATGGCGAGCAGCTGTCGTCCAACTGCGCATAAAACGGAACGTGCACGTTGATGATGCTGTAGTTTAAGGAATGACCTTCAATCTTCAGCAAACGCATCCTCTCATTGATCGCATTCCAGTTGATCACGCAATCCTGCATTTTGACCATCACACGAAACCCGTTTCTAGCACACTTGTTACCTCATCGCTCTAGTAAAACTAGGCCTCTTCGCCACAGTTTTCCACATCCTTGCAACAGATTTAATGGAGAGTCACGATGCCAAATTGGCAGGGTTCTAGCTGCCCTAATAGCACCCTGTCTCCGCCTACAAAATCCTACCGCCTACCGAACGGATTCATAGATCGTATTAAGTTACCTAAGAACTTTTCTCAATTCAGCCGCCCGATTCAGGTCAGACACTGTTATCAGCCGCCCCAATCTGGGGAACAGACACAGACAAAGAAGGCTTTACTTAAATACAGCGGGTATTACCCCCACCAGGTTGCAGCAAAATCATTTTGTAATGAAAAATTTTGAGGTTTAGCACGTTGTTTTAAATTGCAGTAAATTTACCCATTTTTGAAAAATTGGTTGAAATTATACTCTTAGAAGCAATTTTATATAATTTTCGAGGGTTTCACCACAATTTCCACCTGATTGATAGCTAATCTCACAAATGTAACTCTTTTGAAGGTGACACGTATGAAAATTTTCCTCATGGGTGTCACCCCCTAGAGGGTGACACCCGGGGCGGACCGCCCCCACCACGCTACGCCAGTGCTTTGATAAATGTTCGGATTTTCCATGGAGTTCCCTTTGTCTATTGAAATATGGGAGAACTTCAAGTGAATATGTTGCCATAGACCATCTTTTGTAAACTTTCCTTATTCTTAAGTTTGAGAACCTGTTTTAAATGGATTTTAATAATTTTAATAAGCTCATCAAACTGAGTCGATTGGAATATAATTTCGCATTTACGTCTTAGCTTTTCGCAGTGATTACTGAACCTTTCCAGAAGACAAGTTAAAAAATCTATGTCCACATCATACCGTGCTATTTTCACCTGTGACACACGTGAGTTTTTGTTACATGGCGAACAAGTAAGTGTCCCAGCATTCCACCTAATGGAATATGACAATCACGTTCTCACTTTCGCACATTTATTATTCAACGATATGTCCCCGTAATTCGCTTAAGAATAAAATTCTATTAAAATATGAATGTTTAAACCGATTATCCTTTTGGCGTCTTTCATCACAAATACAAACGACAATTGAATATTTGCGCTGGCAGTAGTTAACGTCATCTCCCATACAGACCAATGCTTTCATCCGAGCTCTTATTCCGTTCCATGGTTTTTAACACGTCAGAAGCGTAGCCACCTTCCGCTATGAAAACTTCACTTTATTACTGCACCATAAATGTTGCGGCAGAATTTTTAGGAAAAGGTTAATTATCTAACTAAAATGAAGCAAACATCTAAAATTCTTGTAGATCGAGCTACGCTAGAAGTGGTCTTGTACGGAACTTGAACGTAGAGTCTTAATGTCAGCCGACACATAAACAACTCAGTTCCCTAACCACATCAATGCTTTTCGCATGGTTTCGCAGCAGTATGGCAGATCAGATTGCGAGAGTGTATATATTGAAAGCACGAAAATATCGCCAGAAGCACGCGTTGTGCACGTAAGTCCGTAGGTTGAGTGCATTGTCGGTTGGTTTCACCGGCGGCCCGGCATGCAGTGTTTTCACTGAACATTTTTCATAACACGCTTTACTCGTTAATAATTAATACTTTTATGAGCCCGAGTCCGGTACGAGATTGGATCGCACGAAAATTGCTGGAAATTTTAGACACTCGAAGTACGGAAAGGATGTCTGCCGGGTCGTTGTTGTGGGTATCCAGAAGAGATACTCATTTCCGTTCGTTAAATCGTGAATGTGGGAAACGAGCAAGCAGGCAAGAGCCTGATATCGATACATTTTAATCTGCTCCATAATAACTAGAGCACACTCAGGACATTAACACCATCAGTGTCGCGGGACGATCCGGCCACATTGGCAGGCTGGACAAGCCCACGCCAATCAGAAAATACGAGCGCCATTGTTGCCGGACACTAATAGAACCGATACACGTTTAGCTTAAATTATCAGATGACCGGCGTTTAGTGACAATGGTATGCTTATATTTGATAATGATAGCGGACAAAATAGACCGAGAGCTTGCGAGGGATCATGTTACCCACAGTAGCAACAATAGCGGTCTTATTGAACCTTTACGATAATACGTTCTACTATGGAAATTTATAGTCTTACGAAGGCTATTTGTGAAGATTCATCATAGACATGCCCCGAGAATAGCATCCAATAATTTATGAGAAGTACGTCTTTTGTGTTGTAACTCATCTTAGTTCTCTTCCTTTCAAATATGTGACTTTAATTTACATATAACAACTAATTAGGTATAAACACAAGAACAACTAACAAAAAGCACGTAGTAAATTTTTGTCGCATTCACTTCCGCAGGATCGTTATCAAAGCTGTAGGTTTATAAATACATGCTCAAGGAAGGATAAATGATGCAGGTTTTTTTTATCACTTTGGTTATTGCTCTACTACAAATTCCCGAAATTTTCAAGAGATAAACCATCAAAAACAAGATTGTTGACATGAGTTCATCAGTCTTTGATTTATTTTTATAAATACAAGAATTGGGATTGGGATTGTGATTGTGATTGGGATTGGGATTGGGATTGGGATTGGGATTGGGATTGGGATTGGGATTGGGATTGGGATTGGGATTGGGATTGGGATTGGGATTGGGATTGGGATTGGGATTGGGATTGGGATTGGGATTGGGATTGGGATTGGGATTGGGATTGGGATTGGGATTGGGATTGGGATTGGGATTGGGATTGGGATTGGGATTGGGATTGGGATTGGGATTGGGATTGGGATTGGGATTGGGATTGGGATTGGGATTGGGATTGGGATTGGGATTGGGATTGGGATTGGGATTGGGATTGGGATTGGGATTGGGATTGGGATTGGGATTGGGATTGGGATTGGGATTGGGATTGGGATTGGGATTGGGATTGGGATTGGGATTGGGATTGGGATTGGGATTGGGATTGGGATTGGGATTGGGATTGGGATTGGGATTGGGATTGGGATTGGGATTGGGATTGGGATTGGGATTGGGATTGGGATTGGGATTGGGATTGGGATTGGGATTGGGATTGGGATTGGGATTGGGATTGGGATTGGGATTGGGATTGGGATTGGGATTGGGATTGGGATTGGGATTGGGATTGGGATTGGGATTGGGATTGGGATTGGGATTGGGATTGGGATTGGGATTGGGATTGGGATTGGGATTGGGATTGGGATTGGGATTGGGATTGGGATTGGGATTGGGATTGGGATTGGGATTGGGATTGGGATTGGGATTGGGATTGGGATTGGGATTGGGATTGGGATTGGGATTGGGATTGGGATTGGGATTGGGATTGGGATTGGGATTGGGATTGGGATTGGGATTGGGATTGGGATTGGGATTGGGATTGGGATTGGGATTGGGATTGGGATTGGGATTGGGATTGGGATTGGGATTGGGATTGGGATTGGGATTGGGATTGGGATTGGGATTGGGATTGGGATTGGGATTGGGATTGGGATTGGGATTGGGATTGGGATTGGGATTGGGATTGGGATTGGGATTGGGATTGGGATTGGGATTGGGATTGGGATTGGGATTGGGATTGGGATTGGGATTGGGATTGGGATTGGGATTGGGATTGGGATTGGGATTGGGATTGGGATTGGGATTGGGATTGGGATTGGGATTGGGATTGGGATTGGGATTGGGATTGGGATTGGGATTGGGATTGGGATTGGGATTGGGATTGGGATTGGGATTGGGATTGGGATTGGGATTGGGATTGGGATTGGGATTGGGATTGGGATTGGGATTGGGATTGGGATTGGGATTGGGATTGGGATTGGGATGGGGATTGGGATTGGGATTTAGATTAGGATTGAGATTCCCAAATCCCTGAAACACTAACCACTTGCAGCAAGATCCGTATCGAAAATGGGAAGCCAAGTCACAAAATTTTGGTTTTGTTTATATGACTTATAATTATAAATAATTAAAATTTCAAAAAATAATAACTATATTGTTTACTTGAGATTCTAAACCCAACTTAATATATAATTTACGCATAAATAGTATAAAATTAATTATTCAGTGCTTCAATTCTATTCAATCAATATTGTGTAATCATACTATCTGTATTATGATGGCATATGTTGTTAGCGATATCCTGTCTATATAAATAAAAAAAAGCTGTTTTCATACACAATCGTACCCACTCAACCGGCAAATGTGTCTTTACTCATCTTTTCAACGTGACTATTATTGTTTACACTCTAACGCTACTCTTAACCAAAATGTTCTCATAACAATTTCAACCATCAGAATATTCGAATTCAATTCCAGCTGAAGCAGCTTTTGAATTGTATTTTCTACTATATAATGACCGACTGCCTGCTATCAAGTGCACATCAAATTGATAATTGACACATATGAATTCCCACCCTAACTACCTTGCACGGAAAACCCTGGATTAGTAAAACTCAACAAAAATTCACCGGGGTTTCCAATCAACAATTTTATTCTTTCCATAGAACATTCTAAACCAGATTTATTAAAGTCTTTTGCGCACAAATAAATTTTAAGTTAGTATAAAAACCTCAATCAGAGCAATAAAATGCAGATAAAGTAGGTATAATTTGATGTACATTTACATTTTAATCACCTTGCGGTAAAAAGTTTACTGTAGGCTCCCACTGCATTCGGTGCTTTCCACTGGTGAGTGAATCATCGCCTTTTTCCATCTGTTATCGTTCTTTTATTCTTCTCCCCTGGTGATGCCGGTTGAATTTCACCGCAACCGTCACCAGAGTTTATCGATTCAATGGCTAATAAACGCCATTTAATTTTCGACCAGGAATATTCGTTGCTATTAATTAGGTATATACTGAAATGCAAATGCGCCCCCTGAGCAGGCCTAACTAATGGTCGGAGATTTATGTGGTTATTCGACTTCAGCCGCCGCTACAGGGGCGGCCAACAATATATAAGAAAAACTCAGGTGCTACTAATTGCAACCAGATAGAACTGGTTTGCACGGAAGTCCGGTGACTTTCGATCTTTGGCGAAACGAAAGTGGAAATAAAAACTGGAATAATGGCGAAATAATAAAACAGAATCGATTATTTTGTAGATGCTGGGAACGTTCACCCGCGGTATTTTTATAGCAGAAATTAGTTAAGTTTAAAACGCTCAGATTGTCATTTGAAAAGTTCGCAGTCTAGCTGATCACTAAAAAATTTTAATGTATGTACACGTGTATGTTTTGATATGATTGCTTTCAAACCAAGTTAATAATGATAATAAAGCATTCTTTTACTTATTTCTTGTAAGGTATTTGAAGTTCACAAAATGTCTAGAGTAAATTCAATTATTCAGTGAAATCTAAGAACAAATCATATTCCAAACCTCGACTGCTTGGTAACTTGAAAAAGTAAGGTGTATAGACCGCAATTACATCAACATTCATAAATTTTCTAATTTGTTTTCGAGCTGTTCCATGTTTAGCATATCGCTTTTTTGACAATAGTGAAAAATTCATTTTCATTTTCGCATTCTAACAAAACAATTTAAATATGACTATAATTTAAATTGTTTTGTTAAAATGTTCAAATATTTAGGGCTCAAATTTGAAACAATTCCAAAACTTCGGAAATGTGAGTTTTTAAATTATTTTTAAAACGTTTTACTGTCAAAAAGTGAATTGTATAATAATAATACCAAGAATACTTATAAACGTTGCAAAAATATTGAATTATTTTTGAGTAATTTATAGTTTTTATGTATCCATCAATCGCATTGCAGTTTTTTCTTGATTGCACACGAATGGAAATTGTGTACTGCCACAACAGTAGATCAGCGGCGCTCTGCTCCACCTGTACTGTACGGTTATGTTACCTTTACCAGCGTGTTTTCTTTCAAGACATCAGTTTTTATTAATTTCTAACAGTGGGTTAACTAACTGTTTAAGAAAGAGGATTGTTTTAAACTTTTCGAAACACTTTTACTATCGATATATCAAATGAGTCTAAGTTTATCGAATCAAACATAAACGAGGGGACGCTGTCATTTTTTTTATACTGGTGAAGAGAATGTCAGTAGATGGTTGATGTCTATTCATGTCGTCTGTGCTAGGCATGCTTGCATGTGATTGGTTCATTGTTCACGTGAATTTTCCCTCATAACTTTTTTTTATCAATTTTTCAAAATAATAATGGTAACTAAGGTTTAACAAAATTTCCAAACATTTTATCTATTTAACAACATTTGGTTATTGTTATCGATCGTAGAGTTAAACGTAGTCCCACGTCAAAAATTTGGTAAAATTTTCTCCTTAATGGGTTTTCAACTTTTGCCGCGTGTATGTTGTGTCGATAGATATGTATTAACCCTAGAAAGACAATCTGCGTCAATTTGAGATTGCCCTCTTTATTTTCAAATAGTATGAATCCTTTACTTGTTTCAATCCTACGCAAATAGATGGCCTGCAACGTGCCATTCGGAGGCAAGATAAGTAATATGTAGAAAGTTTGTAATTCTAACCGATTTGATTAAGAGTTATCTTACAAACACTGCAATAAGTCCATTTCCCACACTCGAATTACATAGACCTACTGATGTTGAAACATAAGAAGTTATGTCGAATAAAATTATTAATAATTTTCAACAAAAATCGTTGCAATCCTCAATTGCTACGAAAGGCTCTCTTTATAGCCAATAAGTTAGCAATTAAGTTAGTTGTAAGTTTACTTCCCCTTTCTTGATAAGTAGGTTTAAATCCCTACGAATGATAAGTTCTAATTGTGAGAGCAAACAAATCCTAATACATAATTGAAATTACAAATTTCTAACAGTGGACTTTGTGATTGCACACACATACTCATTATTCACTAATATTTATCATAAATACTTAAGCTACTAACAAATCCCCCCTTTAAAAAAATCCATTTCCATTCATTTGTACATTACAGGTCATAGTTATTGGAGGTGATTAGCGACAGATTCTGCCTGTTGTTCCAAAGGGTGAACGCATAGATATCACCGAAATTTGTTTTAAGTCCAGTCCATTATGGTTTTACTCTGAGACAGTTGCGTTGGTATCTTATATGCGGAACGATGATAACGTACTTTTCAATCATAAGCTATTGGACATGGGAGCCGGAAATGTAACGCGCATCGAAGAAATTTGCAATGATACCAGCAGATTCCATCAACTATGGTTCATCAAGGAAACTCAATTGAAACAGTATTTAAAACAAACATCAATCGCATGTCTCTAGTGGAGCTCTCCAAGCGTGTGAACTTGGCAACAACTAATAAGGATAGCCCTGATGTTGAAACTAATCGTACCATTGTTAATCAACAGAAAAGTTTTGCCCGAATCACAGCACAGACTTGATTCAAAGTGAGGATGTGAATGATAATAATGCATATCCCGTTGATTAATTATATGCAATGAATCCTTCCGGAATTCCACCGCACGTCTTGTGTTTGAAACCAGGGTCAATCGTAATGTTGTTACGCAACTTGAACCCTAGAAAAGGTCTGTAATGGAACGCGAATGATAGTCAAAACGCTTCATGCGTCATTCATTACGGGTGAAATTATATCCGTAGAGGTGATGTTGTGTGCATCCCAAGAATCAACGTCAATACCCGGCATTTGCTAGGACTATTATCAAAGCACAAGGATATATATTCGAACATGTTGGTGTTGGACTATTATACGTTGCACTTTCTCGCATAAGAAATCCTGATTTCGTCAAAATATTCATCAAGGAAACTGAGGGACAAGACTGCAGCAATAACAACTGGTGGAAGTTCCCTGGCTTTATATCAACTCATAAAAACAAACATATTCATAATCATTTCAAAATGAAGAAGAAAGAAGAAAATGTATAATCAAAAATATTCAATAACATACACCAGCGATAGCACAGCGGCAAATCACTAGGTATCCGGATTAAAGACGATGCCAACTGATGTTTATTGCTAGTCAATGTTTGCAATCACCTACTCTACTTTTCTGACATCTGTGTTAGGAAAATGGGCCATTGCATTGCACAGTGGTCCAGGAATGCAATCTAGCGGAACAAAATTACTAACTCCCGATCGTGTTGGTTTTTTTGAGATAGTATTTTCGGAAATGTTCAAGAGAATTATCAAAGAATATTTTTGTAAAAAAAAAAAATATTTGTACTAAACGTATACTAAACAAGTACTAAATTTTTTTTCTTAATTTTTTCAATTGTGAAGTATGGTTTCTTCTACAAAGTTGTTCATTAGTCAATAATATGAAACTCTTCCAAAGTCACAACTATTCAAGAAGCTATAGTGTATGAGATATTGATTTTTTTAGACAAAATGGGCAAAAAACTTTCATTTTGATTTTTTTTTCTTTGTGTACTAACAAATTTTATGAGTTTCTATTTATAAATTTTTTAAACTTTGAACTTTGCCGCAGAAATAGGTTGGCTATGGCCTGTAGGTTTTGAGATATGAAAAAAAGGGAAAATTCGGGAAAATAACTCTATTAGCGTAAAAAGCGCAACTTGAAACTCTGAGGGCTGAAAGAATATTAAACTAGGTGTATGTAGGCAAAATTGTAGGGTGTAAGTAATTATTTAAAATTCTTCAAAATTAGGAAAAAGTGCTATTTTGTTTCCAACATTATGCCAATTGTCTTCAGAGATGTTAAAATGAATTAAATATAACTTTTTTGGTCTAAAAATTTCTAGTTCAATATTTAAAATGAACTATTTAAGTCTTATGAAATGATTTTTAATTCAAATAGGATACTTTTGGGGATACTAATAAATAACACTAAAGGGATCGTTGTTCGAAACTAATTTGTTCATCTCTCCATACATTTATAAAAAAAAAATCATCATCAGAATCCAAGCATTAGTTTTTACATTAAAACATTATTTTCAAACTTAATGTCCCATCTACTGTAAGATTTTGAGCTTCGCTTGGAAGATCATCAATGGTCTTTTATTCTGTGATACAGAGAAATTATCAGATCATATGTGAGTAAAAGGCATTTCAAGACATCTAAGATGTTAACTAGGCGGTTGAGTTTTCTCGAGTGAAATTCTCGATAATTCCTGACGGATTTATTCCGTGTCTCTTGAACTTCTTCTGACATCATATCGATAGGCAGATTACAATGCTGGATGATGGTTGGACCGTGCATTGATAGTCTGTAAATTGAGCCGTTGAGAGCAAAAGTGGTACATGTGCCATTTTTACACTTTTTGGTTTTTCTGCATAAATTGATGCATCAACGCAAGGATCATGTACTAGAATATCCAAGAAAACCGAGATCTGATAACCTAAACCAAAGTTACAGCGAAAACAATTTTTGGTAATTAACATAATCACCATTTCGTTGAGAGTAGGGTGGTCGGTATTACCGACTTTTCGAAAAACCGGTTTTTCGGTATTCATTAAAATAAAAACCGATAAAACCGGTAAAAAACCGGTATTTTTATATCTTAATACAAACCAGGGGTGACTCGTGGTCTTTAAACCTACTTTTTCAACTACAAAGTTCTTAAAATCATAGTTCGGGGAAGGAATGATGATTGTCCGCGAAAAAAAACGCAAGTCATTTTCCTGTACTATTTAAAAATTAAACTGAAAAATAATTAAAAATATGGGGTGTCGAACGTCTTCGGTAGTGGTTTTCTGCCGCAGTCTTATGCAAAAACATGCCGAAGTAAGCCACTGCCGAAAACGTTACCTACATAAATTTGGATTTGAAATTTATTTTTTGCTTAGCGTCTCAGGTTGCATCTATGTATGGACGTGTCGCTGCATGATTATGTTTTTGCATTTATGAGTACCTCTGCTTTATTACGATCCAGATTTTTTTCTAAGATTAGGACCTCTGCGACCATTATTTTGATCTCTTGTGGTACACTGGATAACAGTGTTTGAAAAACTCCAATGAATGAATCTAGTGATATGATTACGAAGAACATAATTTAGAAACTAATGTAATAACGAAAAAAAACATGCAGATTTTTATTTAAATTTTCTTTCACATCGCAAAACTCAGTTTCAAATTAGTGAACAACTTTAAATTTCGTAGAAAAACAATATTTGAAACTGTTGAGAAGAGTATATGAATGAAATAAAAAAAGAAATCACTATCAGATCAGAATTTACTTTTACGAATCCGAATGAATCGAAGGTAAATACTTCTTCATTCTGTTCGATGCTCTTTAAACAATTCGTCCAAATTATTTATTATTATTATTGATATTATTTTATTAACTTTAGCTTCTAATGGAGAAACGAAAAATGCGGCATATGAACAAGTTTGTAACTGAAATAGAAATAAATATTTGAAATGAGAGGTTGATAAAAAATATATAAAAGTATAGAAAATTATAGAAAAAGCAGAAGCTTATTTATAATGTTTTTAGTTTTACTTTTAAATAGCACAAAATGAATAATGTCTTGCGTTTTTTCGCTGACATGATTGTAATTACTGCCTCATAATTTGTAGTTAAACTGGTAGGTTTTGAACCTACCCACGCGTTGTCTCTGTGAGTATGAGTGTGTGAAGAGATAAGCTGTTTTACTTAAAAAAATAAATGCTTTACTGATATGAAGTTTTTTGACATATTATCGATACACATTGTCTGAATCCGAGCAGAACAAACAAAAAGATAACAAAAATTGGTAAATATGTGGGGGAAAATTAATATATATAATGTTGCTTCTGTCTAAATGCTTTTATTATACAGAGTGTTAGGGAGCTCACTTAAAATCCTTCAAGGGGCGATAAAGGACCTTGTTTGATGAAAAAAAATCCTTCTACATATATGGTCAAAAGTCAACTACTGCAGAGTTATTCACTAATTTCAGTTTTTGGTTATGTTTGCCTTGAACGAGCAGAAAATTGTGAATTCTACCACACTAAACGAAGGCGCGGCTGATTGCTTTTAAAGTGAAATAGTATCTAAACTAAAAGAATTAGGTGCTTGGTGTCAGAGAACAACTAGTAGAATAGACTCCAATGTTTAATTTGGTTAACAACAAACTCCATGTTTATCACACATTTCAGAGAGAAAATTGCTGTTAAGTTATCAAAAACATTTGATTTCATATTTGTTTCTTTCTAAAGGCTTCTTGTTTTTCTTAATTCGACATTTTTGAGACACTATTGATTACGAAATTTTTATTATTTTATTATTATTATGGTTTATTTTGCAACTTAAGGCTTTGCCTTTTTTATATGTTACAATGTTGATAGGTGGTAGAACTAATGTCATTTTGTGTTTCGTGTTCGCTTCAATACATATTGACTATTTTCTAACTTTAATTATCTCGAAGAGTGCTCAAAACAATCTCTCCTAAAAGCTGATTTCGATCTCTAATGTTAAAAAGTTTGGTAGTGAATTCCAAGTTGGAACGCCTCTAACGAAAAATGAGTTACCGTATTTTGTTGAACGAATACATCTAACAGATCTCAATTTGCTGAACAAATAATGTGGCTCACGATAATTTATTAGTTTAAACATAAGTAAACAACATCGAAGCTTCCCAAAGTTTTGAAACGGGCATCCAATCAATTTTGATTGCAGGTGTGAAACATGTGAAAACCTATCAAACTTAAATACAAACCGAACACATGCGTTCAAGGCAACTTTCAATTTGTTCAGTAAAGCAGCAGATGCCTGCATCAACAAAAAATCGCACGACATAAAATGAGGAAAAATAAGTGCTTTAAATAATTTAATTTTGGTGCCAGCGCTCAAGAAACACGCACTAAGCTGGAGTGACCGCAGTTTGCCATAGATTTTTCCGCACTGTTCGTTGATAAATCCATCCCATTCTAGATTATCTTGAATTCTGTATCCCAAACTAGTGACAGAGCTAACAAATGGCAACAACGAACCATTCAACTTCAAACACGGTTTATCTAAATTAAGTCTGTTATCACCTATAAGAATTGCATATGATTTGTTAACGTTTAGGGACAATCTGTTATTCAAAGACCATTCGGATATATGCGCCAAATCCTCGTTCACTTGTGAAGCAGTTAAGTTAACGTTTTTACTATCATAGATATGGTATAACTGTACATCATCCGCGTATAGATGAATCTTGCAATGCTTAAGAATGTTTGGAAGACCATTGATATATAAGGAGAACAAAACTGGATCTAGAACTGACCCTTGAGGTACTCCAGATCTAATTGGAGCATAGTTGGAAAACTTGCCATTATTCAAAACTGTTTGATACCGGTCATTCAAATAGGAACCAATCATTTCAACAGCATTACACGAAAATTTGAAATTGTTTGTTAACTTTCTGCATAAAATACTGTGCGATATAGTGTCAAATGCTTTAGAGAAGTCCAGCAACACCAGAACCACAAGCTTACCCTTATCCAATATAAACCCCATATCATCAAATATTTTGAGCATTGCTGTTTTTGTACTATGTTTTGGTCGATATCCTGATTGATAGTCGTTCAATAGCTTATTCTCGTATGTATACGAACAAATTTGTTTTTCCAAAATACGCTCAAACGCTTTAGAAAGTACACTCAGAATACTAATGGGACGAAGATTTTCAATGGAATTAGCGGTGCTTTTTTTTTAATTGGTATGATCTTAGAATATTTCCACAATTGTTGTTTGGTTTTATGTATCATATTAGTTACTTTATTCCGAAGCCTTTTGAATAACCTAAAATGATTGGGGTCATGTGAAGCTTTCCATTGCTCGTAGGCCAAGTCTCGATCAACAATGGCTCTGCCAATATCTCTACTAAACCACGGATTCTCGCTCGATCTCGAAGTTCTGAAAGATTTCATTGGTACATATTGATCATGCAAATTTTTAATGATGGAATTAAAAAATTCGGTCAGAACATCAGGATCTGTTGATGAGAAAAAATACTGCCAGTCGCATGCAGTGAGCGCAGCACTAAGGCCTCTAACATCAATGCAGTTGTAATCTCGATAATTGACGACACTACTTACGCTAGTTAAATTGTAATCCAGTGACGCAAAAACCAGATCATGATTAGATAAAGTAGGAATTTCAATTTGGTTGAACCGTAGAACGTGGGAAATACTATTTGTTAAAATAAGATTAAGTTGAGACGCACCATATTCATGAAAATATGTGGGTTCATCTCCCAAACTATGCATTTGGTAACTGGTTAACACATCTTCAAACCGTCTTGTAGAAGGCAAATTTGAGTTTAACAAGTTTGTATTAAAGTCACCTAGAATGAAAATATGATTATATTGTGGCCCGTATTGCTGTAAAAGCATATCTAGAGTGATTGAGGCATCAGTTCCAGGGGGATTATAAAAAGCAGCTATTAACAATTTTGTTCCATCGATTGATACCTTAATAATTAAAAATTCAGTTTTTCCATTAGTATCATTCTCAGACTTACCAACAACACGGTAGCTCAAACCTTTTTTAATGTAAATAATAATTCCTCCACCAATTTTCATGGTTCTATCATTTCCAATAAGATTGTGCCCATTTATTATCATAGCACTGCTGTCAATTCGTTCATTCAACCATGTCTCGCCAATACACGCAATATCAACCTTAGAAATATTGAAAACCTGTTTCAACTCATGAAGCTTGCTTAATTTCCGAGCACAGATATTCTAACTATTTGCAAAGCATATTGAGAGCTTACCACGATAAAAAGCTGATTTCATTACAGTTCCAGGTATACACCATTCTGTTGAGGCGTTACCATTGTTCAAGTTAGCCATATCCTTTATGAAAAAAAATCAGCATTAGGGAGAAGATGAATTTTGAGCACTCTTAATACTACCATAATTAACTTTTTTGATTTAGTATTCATAACAATCTTCAAATAACAGCAATACAAATACATAAAAAAGCAAGAACTTGAAAGTAATTCTAAAAAAGTAACAGCATTGTTGGTTATGATATCGTAAAAAAAAACACAAATTAGTAGCAGCGGCATCTAATCCGGAAGCATTCCGTAGCTCATCTTGGCGAAAAATTCCGTAGTTCATCTGATGCCAAATCCGTTGTGTTTGTAAGACTTTCAGGAAGAAAACAAAGGATAGCTGGGGTTGGAATGATGGGATATTAGAGAAAAGTTCAGGGAAAGGTCAATTTTCCGAATCAGCAACTCAAAATCGTTGATCGTTGAAACTGGTACTTCCTTATCATCAGAAAAACGTTTGACGAATACAACACCATTCTTAGATATCACGCTGCGTAGTTTTCCTTCCTTCTTCATTTTTAACGACGTCGATCGGATATCCCTTGCGGAGGGCCCCAAGTTCTCATTAACGTATATGCGTTTGTCAACGGTGAAACCAATCGTCTTGAGTGATAGAGTACGAGTCCGCATGTATCGAGAGAAAAACTCGTTTCTATGTACTGTGAAGGCAAACTGTATCAAAATAACCGCGCCGTTTCCGTTTTCAAGCCTTTTAGAAGATAATCGCCAAATATCCACAAGTGGTAAATTGTTATCCTTGTACCCTAGAGCTTTACACCACGCATTAAAATAATCGTAGAGGTTTTCCCCACCAGAAAAGGGAACTCCACTGATGATCAAATCATTTATCCTACTGACAGATTCCAATGCTTGCATCGCGTCAACATGAATCATGTCTTCAGCAAGATTGTTAAATGATTGAATATTGATCTGTCTGCTTTTGAATTTTCTCAGTACTTGGCGCTTGTGTACCCGTGACTATTTTTTAACAGAAACCTAATACCTAATACATATACACTAGCGCCACGAAGAGACAGAATTCCTTAACTAACAGATCATCATTCTATAGTACTCAATCACTTGGACAACTCTGCTAAAGACATGAATGTTCTATAACCTGAGATTAGAGAGCTATAATGCAACCTTCATGCTCACACTGGACATGTACCACTTTTGCTCTCAACGTTTTCTGGTTGTCATTATTTTTCCCATAGAACAAAAGTGATACATGTTTTTCCATTGAAGATTGTGTAAGTTTCTCAACCAGAACTCGTTATACTTTCATGTACCGTCTTTTGAAACCTTTCCAGTAATGATTTAGTGTAGTTATGTAGGAAATGTTGAAAATAATTTACTATAAGAGTGTTTTCGTTGATCGCGTCTCCTGAAAAATTTACTTAATGGCACATGTACCACTTTTGCTCTCAATGGCTCAATTGTTGGTGAAAATAGGTGAAAAGAATACAACTCAATTATGTGTTATTGATTAGTATCTTAAAAAGTATTCTATTTGAAAAAAAAAATTAATTCATAAGCGTTAAATAGCTCATTGTATATATTGAACTAAAAATTTTAAGACCAAAAGAGTTCATTTTTTATTCTATTTAACATCTCCGTAGACATTTAGCCTAATATTGGATTAAAAATTGCACGTTTTTTCCTAATTTTGTAGAATTTCACAAAATTACTCACAGGGTAAAAGCTCAAAGGAGTTCCGGGCTGAAATTTTGTCTACATACACCTAGTTTAATATTCTTTCAGCCCTGAGAGTTTCAAGTTGCGCTTTTGTGGGCTAATGGAGATATGACATTTAAAAAAAATTATCGATATTTTCGTTTTTTTTTAATATCTCAAAAAATACAGGCCATGGCCATCCTATTCTTGCGGCAAAGTTCTAAGGTTAAAAGATTTATTTTTATAAACTCAAAGAGTTTGTTAGTACACTTAGAAAAAAAAATGAAAATAAAAGTTTTTTGTCAATATTGTCCAAAAACTCGATATCTCATACATTATAGCTTCTTGAATAGTTGTGACTTTGGAAGAGTATTATATTATTGGATAATAAACAATTATGTGGAAGAAACCATCCTTCTAATTTGGAAAAAGGAAGAAAAAAAAATACTTATTTAGTACACGTTTAGTACAAATGTTTTTATACAAAAATATTCCTTGACGATTCTCAGGAACATTATGGAAAACATTATCTCAAAAAACCAACGCGATCGGGAGTTAATAATTTTGATTCGCTAGATTGCATTTCTGGACCACTGTGCATTGGTAAGATATATTGTGTCTTTATTTTAGAAATAAACTTCTCCTAGCTCCTAGCTTATATTTTGTGCAGGTTCTCAATAGACATAAGGCCGTATGAATAAAAGCGTTTGCTTTACTCATCCCGGGCAAATTATATGGGAGAAGTAGATGAAACTCTTTCATTCATACGGCCTATTGCCCAAATAAAAATTTACTCAGAAAAAATCTTGTATTCTCACTTCTTTAATACATTGTTAAAGTGTATTTGAACTTATTGAACACCCAGTACTCATTCGGTTCGGTTCTATTAAACATTGACTAATTTATTTGGGATATATAGAAAAATAATAGAAATTAAGTGAAAATTGAAATCATTGCAGTATCATTGCAAATTGCAATGCAGAGAAAAAAAATTCTAAGTTCCAGAAAAAAACACACTGAGGTTACCGTTTTATTTCAAACTTAGAACAGTCTCAAATTTTGAACACTTCACAATAAAAATCTAATTATTAAAGCTAGCTTAATAAAAAGCAATATTATCATACACCATTTCGTTTCTTGGAATGTCCTTCACCCAGTAATGTATGGTTCTTTACTGTAGGGCCACTTCCGGAGAATCAGCAGGCGTTGAAAAAAGTGACAGTCAGTATTCAGATGATTTGCCTATCTATCTCTTAGCGATTACGTTGGAGTATTCGGAGTTTGAATCAAAGCCGATTTCTAAGTTCTCCTTATTTTCGTGTACAAAACGTGTTCAAATCTGTATAAATAGCACTTAATTGCAACAACAATAAAATAACCAACATGATAAACCTTTAAGATCGATGAGAAAGTTCATTTTTTGTTGATTTTTTAGTGCAAGAAGTTAGATCATGGCTTAAGTGTTTGAAATTTGATGCATTACGGTATAACGAAATATTGGAAATATTATGTAATAATTATTAAGTATAATTGAGATTAACGTTAAACGGGACAGAATCCAAGCATGAAAGGAACGATGGTTTCCTCCTGCCTACCACCGCATTTCAGGAATGCCTCATAAAATATCATTCATTTTAACTAACCCGTAATTTTTTATTGTGATACTGCTGAACCAGCATCAGAGCTTCTAATTTGATCAGTTTGCATATTTGGTTTCGCCATGAAACCTTAAAAACGTTTCAATCTTGCAATTTTTCACATCACTATTTTTTATCTATCGGTGTTGTTTATATTTTCGCGCCGGTAGCGACTAAAATATTTTCCAAAAATACCGCCACGTAAAAGTCGCGTTACCAGTCAAACTAAGTATACTTATCTCTTTACACTAATAAATAGCGCGATCGTAACTAATTTTCGCGAAAAATCGGCCGAAATTGGCTAGAAATTCCCTAAAAGGTGTTTCGCCTCGCAACATTATTATTGAAATTATTAGGGCAAGAAACGCTCCTGTGGTCAGGGTTGCCAATGTTCCAGCTTAAACTGGATTCCTCCAGTTTTTTTTTTTCAAATGATCCAGTCAAACAGTTTATTCCCAAAATCTTGCAGTTTGTTCAGATATTTGCCATTTTTATACAGTTTTTCATTCACTGAAGCTCCGATTGATTTTCGAAAATATTTTTAAAACGTAAATTTTGTAGATTGATAAATTATTGTGACAATTCTTAACACGATTTTCAGAATTCTATCTTCTGGCATGAAACACGGTCAAGTTAAAGACTGCATGACATGGTTGAGATAAAACCAAACAAATAAAATTTACCAGACCATGAAGAAAATGTCTATTTAAGAAGCAGTTCAAAAATTGTTAGAAGAATGAGATACCAAAAGATAGCGAAGTCATAAATAATTGAAATTTAAACTCACATCCCTAACACGAACGTCAACCCCATACATTTTGCTAGAGCCCGTTTTTCTCTGGCTCTCTGGCTCGATTAAACGTCAAAAGGCTGTCAATACTTGCGAAACAACCGAATAAGCTCCGTCCATGCGAGACCAACTGTTGTTGCAAGTGGTGTGTAAAAATGCAAAAAGCGAAGAACGACTGTTTCGTTTCGAATTTTGGATTTTGTGCAGGACATAGATGGTCACGTTCAAACATGTTTCAACACGTTCTGAAGAGCCCTACATTCAATATACTTAGAAGCACGCGAAAATTCGTACTGTAACACATGCGGCACAATGAACGAAGATTATGATCATATTTTCAACACTAGCGCCATCATCATCGGCGGCGGCTTCAGGAAATAGTTGTCATGACATCGGTCTGTTTGAACTTCACCGATGTGACGGAAGAAAATGTTGTTCTCTTTTCGTTTTTTTTTTGTAATTTTGAGATGGATTGATTGCGTAATTTTTAAATTTTCCTGCTGTTAGAGGATTTTTTTCAGTCCATAATTTTAACAAAATGTAAGCCCGAAACAAAACAGTTCTGATTGAAATGAGTAATTTTTTGCGAAGAGTTATCTCTTTAGTTGCTGTAAAAAACCTGAATTAATCCACCTAGCAGTGCAGAAACCTTCGTTATACTAACTATTACTACATATAAATTTATACTAACTATTACTACATATAAATTTGTTATGCCAGTAAACCATAAATCGTTTGAAATTAAATTCAAAAGATAGTTTTCCAGAGGGTGAACCAAAAAACATCACTGAATCAAACCTCGATGAGGTTCTCACATATATTCTCAATACCACAACGGCTACGTTTTCAAAAATCGCGAGACCCAGAAAAGAACATAATGATTATGGATTAGCATCGAATATAGTCCTACAAACATGCTCTCAAGAAATTATAGCTCAGAATTATACAGCGCGTTAAATGCTTTGTTACCATAGAAAAGTTGCTTGAATCATACGTGTGATTATTTCAAGAAATCAACAAAAAATTTGATAAAATCTGTGACGATCAAGTGCTAAAAGATATCATTGAAACTCCTATAAATGCTGTTGAAATGTCAATTCCCAGTACACATCAGATGCTGT
This sequence comes from Wyeomyia smithii, assembly GCF_029784165.1. NCBI lineage: Eukaryota > Metazoa > Arthropoda > Insecta > Diptera > Culicidae > Wyeomyia > Wyeomyia smithii. The sequence goes on from NC_073695.1 coordinate 88,445,615, forward strand.
TAAGAGTTGTTAAATTAATTCTATTACAAATGCATTTTTTAAAATTAAAGTTTTTCACCAGACTTAAGAATTTTGACTGTTTAAAGCGTACTCGGGAACGTAACTCTTGTTGGAGAGCTAGGCTGTATGGTAAAATCTGAAACACTTTCAGAACTTTATAAAACTTGCTGCTAGAACGAGGATCGGGATAACATGGATACTCTGTTTGCACTGACCTTTAAATAAATTTAAAATAAATTTAGAAAACAATATTTATATTATACAAAAGCGAAGTGTATCAAGTAAACAAGAACCGGAATTAAATAAGCATTGCAGTTTCCTCTAAAATCTATTAAATATTGTTAGTAAAAAGCTATTAAAAATAAAAGGGTCATTTATTACACCAGTTAGAACGAACTACACAGAGTATGAAAATTATGCACAGATGTCTTTTACTCTAAGTTTCTTCTGAGGAATTAATAGTAGTTGAAAAAAAAGAGCGAGAGAAAGGGAGATAGTGATTAAAAAAAGGATAGAGAGAAAAATGATCCAAAAAGTAAAATACTCCATGTTTAAAAATTCTTTGGTAAGCAAAGCAAAGCCTTGGTGCTACATTCCGTATCGGAATTCGACCTTTTGTTTTACTATACACAGACTTCGCAGCCGACTGTTAAGTGTACAGGACATTTGCGGGGCTAGCGCTACGATCCTACTAACACTAACAGTCTCTCCCGAGCCGGGACTCGAACATACGACGACTGGCTTGTTAGGCCAGCATCGTACCTCGAGACCAGCTGGGAGAAATTCTTTGGTAAATACTCAAAAAATCAAGCAACCAATAAAAAAATCGCTCAGTATGATTTTCGAAAGGGTTTGGAGTTTCCATTTGCACTTGTAAACACTTAAATCGAATAACGCATTCTGTGAAAGGTTTGATTTTTGTTTGTTTTTACCTTTGTTATATTACCTTTGTTATACTAAACAAAGGTTATAAAATCGGTCGAAAAACGCAAAACAGATCCATGATCCGGAGGGCTGAATCGTATATACCATTCGACTCAGCTCGACGAACTGAGCAATGTCTGTTCGTGTGTATGTGTGTGTGTATGTATGTTGTCTGTATGTATGTGCCGCAAAATACTAACGCACCTTTCTTACAGAACGCAATATCCGATTTTAATGATCTTATACGCAAACGAAAGCTACTGTGCTCCCCCAGAATGCTACCGAGTGGATTTTTGATTAGTGGCTTAGATTTTAAAATATTGATCAAAGAGTATTTTTTAAATGAGACATTTAACTTTTGAGGCAAAATTAATGGCACGGAGAGCCATGTGTCGTATACCAATTTACTCAGATCGACGAATTGAACAATTTATGTATGTTTGTGTATGTGTGCCTGTACGTATGTATGTGTAAATATGTTGTTTATATGTGTAGTATATTAAAATCGACCCAAAAAAAGAAAAATAACAAAAAAAAACTCTCTTTACAGAACAAAATGAAAGCCCCAGAGATCATTGAAAATCATACTGAGTGCGATCTTTTATTGGTTGCTTGAACTGTAGAGTTTTGGCCAAAGTATATTTTAGACATGGGATATTTTACTTTCTGGATAATTTTTCTCTCTCACTGCTCTTTCCTCTTCTCTATCTTTCTTTTTTCGTATCGCTATTTATTTCTCAAAGGAAATCAACAATCATGGACAACTTTTCATAATCTTTACACTCTCCGTATTGCGTCTTGAAACTGATGTATGAATAAATTACTCTTTAGCTTTTTCTTGAAACTTTGAACCAGATTTTAGAAGAAACTGCAATGCTTACTTAGCTCCTTTTCTTCCGAAGCTTCCGTCCTCACTTCTTATAAAATATATACTAAATTGTACGTTGAACCTAGATTCGCAAAGAGTGAGAAACATTTACAGCTTTCGGGAGCCAAGCATTGTAGCAAAATCTGATCCCACAGTTTGCACATGTAACACAATTAGCGATGCAGATATTTTGAAAAGCGTTACCAAAGATGTATAGACCTATTTACGTACGAATGTGTTAGTGCCACCCGTTAAGAAAAACACAAATAAATCGCTGTTTTGTTTGCAATGCTACGAATTGAACAGCTGGAGAATTTTTCAGTTGAATACTTATTTTATGTATTAAATTTGTGACCAGCAATCTAAAGTAGCTGGTGAACGTAATCGGCAAAATTAGGAAAAAGTGTTGAAGCAACTCTACATTAGGGTGTCCCAAAAAAAAATCGATGTTGAAAAAGTCAAGGTGCTCAGCTCTAAATTGAACCATAATGTTATTTATAGCATTTTTGTAGAACATTTCGACTTTCTAAAAAATCGTTTTCAGGTTGCCCAAACGTGATTTATGAAAAAATGACTTTTTCAAGCTACAAACCCACTCTTTTGCACTTTTTTCAAATCTGTTCAATTCCTACATTTTTCCATATATTTTTTTATTTTTGTGGAGTTGTTTTTGAATATTTTGCATGGTTTGGTTCAGCATCGCGTTTTATTGTTTGACTCACAGAACCCATTGAACATCACAAAAAAGTGAATTTTTCTAACAATTTTTAGATAAAACCCTTCAAAACACATATAAAAAAATTTTTTGATCAAGAACTGAAATTTTTACTGCTAAGCGAGATTCAAGACGAAAATTTACATGAGAAAAGATCCTTGATATCTTATCGGGGGGCTGTGATGGAAAACTATGCATTTTGTCAAAAATGCCACTAAAGCTCAATATCTCCTTTGCACAGTGTTTTATTTTGCCGTTTGTGCGTATTATTTCCAAAATAGTGACTCAAATGTTGATTATATCCATAAGGTATATTCGAAGAAGTTTCAGGATATTCAAAAATGCATCTTTTGATGTAGAAAGATGGGTGATCAATCCACCAATGAGTGAGATAAAAAATTTACTTCTTAATCAGATGAGATAGACGCAAGGTGTCTTCGACAAAGTTTTAGGTTATTTTAAAACAAGAAACTTTACCGAAGACATCATGTTTCTATCTCTTTCATATAAAGAGTAACATTGAGTTTTCTATTAGAAGACACTCAAAATCACAATTTTCGTTCTAACTTTTTTCGCAGATTTTTCCGAATTTTTAAACCCTCTACTAAGTTATTAGCCATCTAAAAACGCATATGTTTTCTGAACATTGTTATTTTCTATCTCTCAGAATAAAACAGTTCGACGCCTGGGTTCGAATCCCACCGCCGACATAGGTGTCGATGGTTGTGAGGTGGCGTGATCCACTCACAATCAACCCAACTGGTCTAGATTCAATCCTAGCTGATACCGGGAGATTTTCTGAGGCGAAAAATCTCTGGGATCACGCCTTCCATCGCATGAGGAAGTAAAGCCGTTGGCGCCGGTCCGTTGATATAAACGGGTCGTGAGTTAGGGTCCTGGGTGTGAAGTCGCCTCCCTGGGCGTCGGTGATTGGCCACAACAGTGGCGGAACTAGACCGACGGAAAATAAGCGAGAATAAAAAAAAAAAGAAATAAAACAGTTATTTAACATATTTGTTCAAATGCGTAGTTTTCCATCATATATAAAAATGCCAATATCACAGCTCCCCGATAAGATATCAAGTATTTTTTTCCATGTAAATTTTCGTCGTCAATCCCGCTTCACAATGAAAATTTCAGTTCTTGATCAATGTTTTTTTTATTTGTGTTTTGAAGGGTTTCATCTAAAAATTATTAAAAAAAATAATTTTTCTGTGTTTTTTAATGGGCTCTGGGATTTAAAAAAAAACTAAATGCAATGCTGAACTGAACCATGCAAAATATTCAAAAACAACCCCACAAAAATCATTCTGTGCCGAACACGCATCAGTACTGGACGTGTTTGGTGATCGGTCCGATAGAGTATAAAACAAAAGACGTGTGAACAAGTGTTGGCATTGTTTGCCTGGTCGAGTGAAATAAATCCGGGTTCAAGGTCGTTCCTTTGTGCAACTGTTTCGCATCGTGACTGCCAGCTGGTGCGTAAGCCGATTTGGCTGCTGGCTGGATTGTGCTACAGCAGTGGACGAGACACAAACGAGGAAAAAGAAGAAGCCATCAGTGTCAGCGAGTCGTATCGCTGTGTGGAGTGATCTCACACCTGGCTCGCTGCTGGTGGCTGTTTGGTGCTGCTGTATTGGTGCTGCTGGCTGTAACGGCTGCTACTTCGAACGATCGGACAACCAACCTTACTGGAAGGGAGAAATAAAAAGGTACGTGTTCTTGTCAGCGCTAGTGCGCTAAACATAGCGCGATGGATGTAGATCCCTCGCCTCCCGCGCCACCATCCCCGAACCCCTCTGACCCTGACCCTTCTGTTACCCCCTCCCCTGTTCATTCTTCAGTCCCCCCTCGCCCCAGGCTTTACCCAGACGGAGCCCAGGGCAGCTATACTGTTTATTTTCGGCCAAAGGCAGGACCGAAATCGAAAAAGTTGAACCTCTTGCAGATTTCGAAAGACCTGACGAAGGAGTACAAGGGCGTGACCGAAATTTCCAAGGTCCGGCCTAACAAGCTCCGTGTCGTGGTCGGTAACCTGAAAGAGGCCAACGATATAGCTTGCTCTGAGCTCTTCACACGCGAGTATCGCGTTTACATACCCGCACGAGACGTGGAGATCGACGGTGTCATAACCGATTCGAGTCTGTCCGTCGAGTGTATACTGCAAAGTGCCAAAGGGTGCTTTAAGAACAAAACGTGTCCCGAAGTAAAGGTGCTCGACTGCAAGCAATTGCGGTCAGCATCGATCATCGGTGGCAAAACAGTATACACTCCGTCAGACTCGTTTCGAGTTACGTTCGCCGGGTCTGCACTACCAAGCCACGTCTCGTTCCACCGGGTTCGTCTCCCTGTGAGGCTCTACGTGCCCCGCGTCATGAACTGCCTGAATTGCAAGCAGTTAGGCCATACAGCCGCCTACTGCTGCAATAAGGCACGTTGTGGCAAGTGTGGGGAGTCTCATGCGTAAGATTCTTGCAGTGTTAACGCTGAAAAGTGTATTCACTGCGGAGAAAATCTGCATGAGCTCTCGACATGTGCGGTGTACATGCAGCGCAGGGATAAAATAAAACGGTCTCTCAAAGAGCGTTCAAAGCGTTCCTACGCTGACATGCTGAAGAAGACCGTTACCACTTCTCCCGTTACTTCGAACCCCTTCGATCTGTTGCCCTCTGAGGAAACCGATTCTGACGATTCACCAGCGGGAGCATCTTACGCCAATCCTGGGGAGTCTAGAAAGAGGAAAAATATTTCCTCTCCTAAACTTCCCAGAAAAGGTCCTAAGATTTCTCAAAGTGAAATGAAAGTTACAAACAAACCAAACAGTGCTGCGGAAAAACCGAAGCAAACTCCTCCTGGGCTGGCAAATTTAAAGTCCCAGAAGGAGTTCCCAGCACTGCCAGGAACATCTAAAACCCCAGTTGCTCCTTTTACACTCCCAGTTGATGAAACAAACTCTGGATTAGTGAAATTTTCTGACATTGTGGACTGGATTTTTGAAACTTTCAATGTACCCGATCCAATTAAAATTTTTCTTACAGCATTCCTCCCAACAGTTAGATCATTTTTGAAGCAGTTGACTGCCCAATGGCCTCTCCTTGCAGCGATTGTATCCTTCGATGCCTAATTCAACTGCGTATATGAAGGATTCTATCTCTGTCTTACAGTGGAATTGTAGAAGTATTTTACCAAAAATTGATTCGTTTAAAGTTTTGATAAATAAAAACAAATGCGATGCATTTTCCCTTTGTGAAACTTGGCTTACTTCAAATATTGATCTCAACTTCCATGATTTTAATATTATTCGCCTTGATCGAGACACCCCATATGGAGGAGTACTTTTAGGGATTAAAAAGTGCTATTCTTTCTATCGTATTAACCTCCCCTCGATTCCAGGCATCGAAGTTGTCGCATGTCAAATGACAATACAAGGTAAAGAGCTTTGTATTGCCTCAATATATATTCCCCCCAGAGCACAGGTTGGGCAACGGCTGCTCTTTGATTTAATAGAACTTCTTCCCTCGCCACGTTTGATTTTGGGAGACTTCAACTCTCATGGCGTGGCTTGGGGTTCCCCATACAATGATAACCGCTCCTCTTTAATCTATAACCTTTGCGATGACTTCGACATGACTATTTTAAACAACGGTGAAATGACACGTATCCCGAAACCTCCAGCGCGCCCAAGCGCTTTGGATCTATCCTTATGTTCGACGTCGCTACGGTTGGATTGCACATGGAAGGTAATCCTCGATCCTCACGGTAGCGACCATCTGCCTATTCTTATTTCAATTACTAACGGGTCAACTCGCATGCGACCAATTGACATTCCGTATGACCTCACACGAAATGTCGATTGGAAGTTATACGAGGAAATGATTTCAAAAGCGGTCGAGTCGATTCAACATCATTCACCACTTGAAGAATACAACCTCCTCGCGGGCTTGATTCTCGACGCCGCGTTGCAAGCCCAAACGAAGAAATATCCCGGCGTAACGATCAAAGAACGGCCTCCCACTCCGTGGTGGGACCAAGAGTGCTCCGATGTCTACACGCAAAGATCCGACGCGTTTAAGGCCTACCAGACGGGAGGTATACCTGGCGACTATTTACGGTATTCGGAGCTTGATACCAAGCTTAAAAGCTTGGCTAAAGCAAAGAAACGTGGATATTGGCGTCGGTTCGTGAACGAGACGTCGAGGGAGACATCGATGAGCACTCTTTGGAACACAGCCCGAAGAATGCGGAATCGCGTAACGGTCAACGAAAGCGAGGAGTCTTCAAGTAGGTGGATATTTGATTTTGCCAGGAAAGTATGTCCGGACTCTGTTCCTGAGCAAAATATTGTTCGCGATGCGTCTCCGGGCCACGACGCGATAGAATCACCTTTTACGATGGCAGAACTTTCAGTTGCCCTCCTGTCCTGTAACAATAACGCGCCTGGATTAGATAGAATCAAATTCAACTTGTTGAAGAATCTACCCGGCAATGCCAAGAGGCGCTTGTTGAACTTGTTCAATAAGTTCCTGGAGCAAAACATTGTACCGCAGGATTGGAGGCAAGTGAAGGTGATCGCCATCCAAAAACCAGGGAAACCAGCTTCTAATCACAACTCTTATAGGCCGATTGCAATGCTATCCTGTATCCGGAAATTGATGGAAAAAATGATACTCCGTCGTTTAGACCACTGGGTCGAATCAAATGGTCTACTATCAGAAACTCAATTTGGCTTCCGCCGTGCCAAAGGGACGAATGATTGTCTTGCGTTGCTTTCAACAGATATTCAGCTGGCGTATGCTCGTAAAGAACAAATGGCGTCTGCGTTCTTGGACATTAAGGGGGCTTTTGATTCCGTTTCTATTGACATTCTTTCGGGTAAACTTCACCGACAAGGATTTTCTCCAATTTTGAACAATTTTTTGCACAATTTGTTGTCCGAAAAGCACATGCATTTTACGCATGGCGATTTGGCAACTTTTCGCATTAGCTACATGGGTCTTCCCCAGGGCTCATGTTTAAGCCCCCTTCTTTACAACTTTTATGTAAATGACATCGACGAATGTCTGGCAAATTCATGCACGATAAGACAACTTGCAGACGACAGTGTAATCTCTGTTACAGGAGCCAAAGCTGCCGATTTGCAAGGACCATTGCAAGATACCTTGGACAATTTGTCTGCTTGGGCTTTACAGCTAGGTATCGAATTCTCTCCGGAGAAGACTGAGATAGTAGTTTTTTCTAGGAAGCATGAACCTGCTCAGCTTCAAACACAATTAATGGGTAAAACGATTTCTCAGGTTTTGGTACACAAATATCTTGGTGTCTGGTTCGACTCTAAAGGCACCTGGGGTTGTCACGTGAGGTATCTGATGAAAAAATGTCAACAAAGAGTGAATTTTCTTCGTACAATAACCGGACAATGGTGGGGAGCCCATCCAGGAGACCTTATAAGGCTTTACCAAACAACGATATTGTCTGTTATTGAATACGGGTGTTTCTGCTTCCGCTCCGCAGCAAACACACATTTGATCAAACTGGAGCGAATACAATATCGTTGTTTGCGTATCGCCTTAGGTTGCATGCAGTCGACCCATACGATGAGTTTGGAGGTTTAAGCTGGAGTACTACCATTGAAAAACCGCTTCTGGAGCCTGTCTTCTCGTATTCTAATCAAATGTGAGGTCTTGAACCGTCCCGTGATTGAAAATTTTGAAAGGTTAATCGAACTTAATTCTCAAACCCGTTTTATGACATTGTATTTCAATCACATGTCCCAAAATATTAACCCTTCTTCGAATATTCCAAATCGTGTCGACTTATCAAATACTTCTGATTCTACTGTGTTTTTCGATACATCCATGATAGAAGAAACTCGTGGAATCCCGGATCATTTACGCGTGCAGCAGATCCCTAAAATTTTTTCCAATAAATATCGAAACATCAACTGCGACAATATGTACTACACTGACGGATCACTTCTTGATGGGTCCACTGGCTTCGGTATCTTCAATAACAATTTAACCGTCTCCCATAAGCTCGATAATCCTGCTTCTGTTTACGTCGCAGAATTAGCTGCAATTCAGTACACCCTAGGGATTATCGAAAAAATGCCCACGGACCATTATTTCATCTTTACGGACAGTCTCAGTTCCATTGAGGCTCTCCGATCGATGAAAGATGTTAAGCACTCTCCGTATTTCCTGGGGAAAATACGGGAACATCTGAGTGCTTTATCCGAAAAATCTACTCAGATTACCTTAGCGTGGGTCCCTTCTCACTGCTCGATACCGGGTAATGAGAAAGCGGACTCTTTGGCTAAGGTGGGCGCAACAAACGGTGATATTTATGAAAGACCAATTGCCTTTAATGAATTTTTCGCACTTGTACGTCAGAATACGATCATCAGTTGGCAAAATGCTTGGACCAGAGGGGAATTGGGAAGGTGGTTACATTCCATAATCCCCAAAGTATCGACGAACCCGTGGTTCAAGGGGTTGGATGTAGGTCGGGATTTCATTTGCGTGATGTCCCGGCTTATGTCCAACCACTATAGATTTGACGCGCTCCTCCGTCGTGTTGGGCTCGGGGAAAGTGGTATCTGTGCCTGTGGTGAAGGTTATCACGACATAGAGCATGTGGTTTGGTCATGCCCTGTACACCGTGACGTCAGGTCTAAATTAATAGCTTCCCTGCAGGCCGAGGGTAGACAGCCGGCTGTTCCTGTTCGTGATGTCTTGGCGAGCCGTGACCTATCCTACATGTCCCTTATATACGTTTTCCTGAAATCCATCCACGCCCCAGTCTAGTCCCGTTCCCCTCCGTCTACACCCAACAAAACGACAAGAACACGTTTGAACCTTAAGCACAAAACCAGCAACCAGACCCCGCACAATAGAACCAGGACCCAAGGACTACGAGCCTCTGTCCCAACTCACGACATCGTGGCTCAGCAGAACGAATCCATACATGCCATTCGACGATTATCAGACGACCATTGAACAACAAAACACTGATTGGAAATCCCATGCTAGTTTTAAGTTAGACTTAATTTCAGCTCGTAGTCGGCAGCGAGGATAAAAAATTTGCTTTAGTTTTTAAGTCATCAGATATAATTGGCGCCGTTAAACATTAAATTGTATTTGTGCCGTGTCAAATAAATGTTATGTGAAGAAAAAAAAAAAAAAAAAAAAAAACCCCACAAAAATAAAAAAATATATGGAAAAATGTATGAATCGAAAAGAATTGAAAAAAGTGCAAAAGAGTAGGTTTGTAGCTTGAAAAAGTTTTTCATAAATCACGTTTGGGCAACCTGAAAACGATTTTTCAGAAAGTCGAAATGTTCTACAAAAATGCTATAAATAACATTATCTTTCAATTTAGGGCTGAGCACCTTGACTTTTTCAACATCGATTTTTTTTGGGACACCCTACTCTACATGGTTATACACGTTTACTAGTGTGCGCAGGTGAAAAGTCACTAATCTTTATGAATGATACAATATGCTCATGTAAGATATGAATATTGCTTTCTAATTTAAGACTAAGTGCAAACAGAGTATCCATGTTATTCCACTTCCCGTTATCGCAGCAAGATTTAAAAAGTTTTTATTTCGGATTTTTTCATACAGGCTTTCAAAAACAATAATGTTCACGCCTACACTCTGAAAATCCAAAATTCTCAAAGATCGTGGAGAACCTTCATTTTCAAATAACGCATTGGAGATAGAATTAAATTGACTACTTTCATCAATAGCTGTATTTTTTTCCTGTATAATTCTAAACTATATTTCGAGAGCAGGTTTGTAGAAGTTTGCTTCAATTCGTAAAAAAAACTTGATGCTGATTCATAAATCTAGGTCCTGCGATTTCTGAAAATAAAGCGAATAAGTAGAACCGTATTAAACTAACATAGATGTTTGCTATTCTAGTGTGAAATAGCATCATTATTATCTATTACTGTTTCCCCACGTTCGATTATCTCAAAAAAAAAATCAATTACTTCTAGCCAGCATTTAAAAATTGGTTTGTGATCGAAAAACTAAGACTCATGTACTCCAGTGATAACATCCATTATATTTGCAAAAACCACGGCAAGCTTTAATTCAATGATCGTTTTTGGTCAACTCTCTGAAAACTATCTTTTAAATTCATTTCATTCATTATTGAAATTGGACTTATGATGGTATACGATTTGTCTGGCCAAATATGTATAAAGTAATAGTTAGTAAAACAAAGGTTTTTGCACCGCTAGGTGGATTAATTCAGGTTTTTTTGTTTGATTTTGATATACTACACATATAAACAACATATTTACAAACACTAACGCACATACACACATACACATGTATATAGGCAATGTTCATTTAGACGAACTGAGTCGATTGGTATACGACACTTGGCCCTCAACTGATTCATTTTGTGTTCAAAGTTAAATACCCTATGTTAAAAAATACTCTATGATCAATATCTCAAAATCTGAGCCAATAATCAAAAATCCACTCGGTAGCATTCTGGGGGAGCACAGTGGCTTTCATTTGCATATAAAATCATCAAAATCGGATATTGCGTTCTATAAGAAAGGTGCGTTAGTATGTTGCGTCACATACATACAGACAACATACATACACACACACATACACACACACACACACATACACACACACACACGCATACACACGAACATACATTGCTCAGTTCGTCGAATGGTATATACGTTTCGGCCCTCCAGATCTTCGATCTATTTTGCGTTTTTCGACCGATTCTATAACCTTTGTTTAGTATAACAAAGGTAAAACCTACACTGGATTCAGTCCCCATAACAGAAAAGCACTTTCACAATCATTTTTTTTGCTTTTTTTAATTTATTTGGAATACAGTTTTTTCCAGTTTTTTCTTCAGCCTTTTTCCAGTTAAATCGAAAATTTCATTGGCAACTCTGGTTTCAATCGTAGTTCGACACCTTTTTCTCGTCTGAAAGGCAGGACTCACATACAAATAATACACATACAAATAATAATAATATTATATCAACTAACTTTCCTGTAAAATACATCAAAATTATCGGGATGATGCACAGAAGACAAAAATCGACCTAGAACACTATTTTAATTTCGAAAATGGCGACTTCCGGATTCTAAAAACTGCCCAAAATGGCCGATTTCCAACTTTTATCGGTTTGTCGGGAACCAGAATGACCCTCAGAGGCTAGAAATTCACTTCACATGTCATTTAGAAATTCAAGATAACGACCCACGGTTTCTGAGTAACGGCTAGCAAAAACATTAATAATTCTTTACGTCGAAGACGTGAAAAGTGGTTGAATATTTTTAAATCATTTTAGGTATGAATAAATGAAGAACTTCAAGTCTTTAATTTATTCAAAAAATTGTTCAATATTAGATAGTCCTTGAGGAACAATACCGCTTAGAGAATGTCTATTCTTTTTACCTAGTTACTAATGAAATAGTAGCGCCATTAGTGGTTCACCTAAAGGAAACAAGTAGGCAAAATTTTGCAAGGCAATTAGTAGTTTCTTCCTCCTCATTCGATCATGTTATGTGAACAGTAATTGCGTAGAATTATCATTAGCTATAAAGTGCTAATCTATTCGTCTCTCCATAAGCAAATTATTCACCACAACATTCCATATAATTCTCGAAACTGCATCATACATTACGCCAGCAATTACAACTCCACAGCTTGTGGGACTGTTGCCTATCCTAGTGCATAAAGCATACGCTAGCCCAAGTGTGCCTCTTACGTATACCCTAAAAACTTTGCCAAATCTCGTAACTATTGTAACAGTTTAAACCATAATTCCTGCCTTCTATCAACTGGCCGTCATCGTGCCAGTACGTAATAATACTTCACCTGACACTGAGAGTCCTCGTGCGCTCATAATCACCTCCGAACGAGGGGTTACTCGATACCTATATTGCTTTCCTTTTGTGCAAAATTTATCCCACAGTCGAATTCGACATGTGTGGGACTTCTCCCGAAAATGGGAAAATACCTGACCAAATGGCACCAATTGACGTTCCAGGGCTGCTGCAAAGTTTATCAAATTGTGGCAACTACTATCTGCATAATGTAGGTTTAGATTCCTTTGGTCTTTCGCCGGAGGTTCGCTGCCAAAGAGAAAAGTGTATTCAGTATTACGAGTACACTGCTTGAGGTATTTTGCTTGATGACAATTTTTGCGTTTTCCGCTATTCACTTGAAACGATGGCGATTTCCTATCACAATTAGGGAGCCGTAATATTATATCCCCTTCAGACGATAAACACGAGCGATAACATGAAAACTTTTCCCATTGTGAGCCAGTGAAAAGTTTTCAATCTGTGAAGCAGAGCTGCACTCTGGGAATTGCTCTTCTCGAGTTTCAAGCTTTGCAGAGCACTTACTTCAGCCTGGTGGTCGTTTATGGTTGCCTTGAACTATACTGCAGTGTCACCAGCACACATGACTATCAAGCAAATCCTACCGAGGAAAGTTTTTACTGCCATGTAATGACCGTGTCTGATGGTAATTTCGGACGAAACTCTCCGGATCTCCCCTGGCTGTTGATAGGCTCAAACATAGGAGTAAAATAATGTAGATAGCTCAAACGGAGCATGATGATGCGAAGTATCTGTGAACAGCTGAAATCCCGGAAGGTGCGCTTACATGTCGTCCCGGACGACAGAAGGACTTCCGAAAGTAATCCTCCACTTGGCTGGACAGGGAAATACATTCCGAAAAAAGCAATCAGCACAGCTTAAGTCTGCTCATTGGCCATGTCGTCAATTTCCCAGTATCTCTGCCTTTGTTGACGAGGGCGTATAGAATGCGATGAACGGCCGGGCAAATGACTTCATGGCACACATCCTCTTGCGTACGGCTGTTGGGATTGTGGGTACACATCCAGACGTATAATCTTACGACTGCCGGCGGTATAATTTCACTATAGACCCCAGTTAGGGTAAAATTGTTTGACTTTGTGGTATCGTTTTTACCGGTTTAGCTATGAATGATAGACACTGTTTTGGAATAAAGTCGTTTATTAAAGGGTATAATATATTATATGCAATGCTGTTAAATCAAAGCGGAATTTAAGACGAATTTATTTTGGCTTGTGTTTTGTTCACATGCATATATAATAATTTGTTTTATCTTCCGACCAACCATATTGAAATAATATACTCATAATTTTGCCATGAGTTTGGAGAACGTTTTAAATTACGATCAAGATGGTTTAAAATTAGTTTATTTGACACGGCACGATACATTTTCTGTTTTACTGAGCCAAGTACAATTCGTATTAATTCTACGTTAGCAGGGAAAAGAGGGAGGCATTTTTTTTATTCTCGCGGCCGACTACGAGCTAGTGGGGATTTAAGGTGAGAGGAGGGAAATACAATTTTTGCTTAAAACTAATTAAGATATACGATCTATTTGTGTTTCGACTGGTGTTCTTTTTTGTTTTTTAAACATAGATTTAGGCTCTTCGTGTTCGTGTCTCCAGCGTCGTATACGGGTATTCTGACAAATAGACAAAAGAATATTAAATTTTAATGTCAGTCTTTTTCAAATAACAGTACAGTTGTGTCATGTACTGGAGATCACCGCTTCCCAGAACGTCTCTAACGGGAACGTTCGGTTGTTTTCCTCGGGCCCGGAGGGAATCTATAAGCTCGGACCTAACATCACAGAATTCGGCACACGACCAAACAACATGCTCGATGTCTGTCTACAAGCCCTATACGAAAGAGATGCGTGTTTAACGTGTAGTGATTGGACATAAGTCTGGACATCACGCGAATGAAATCCCGACCGACATCCAACCCCTTGAACCATGCTTTTGTCGATACCTTAGAAAAAATGGAATGTAGCCACCGTCCCAGTTCATCTGAGTTCCATGATGATTGCCAACTGTTGAGTGTTCTCTGACGCAAAATGCTATAAAATTCATCATAACCAATTGGTCTTTCATAAATATCGCCATCAATAGCACCCACCTTAGCTAAAGAGTCAGCCTTTTCATTACCCGGAATCGAGCAATGAGAAGGGACCCACGCTAAGGTAACCCGGTAATTTTTATCTGTTAAAGCACTTAAAAACCGCCGTATTTTCCCCAGGAAATACGGGGTGTGCTTCACAGGCTTCATCGATCGCAGAGCCTCAATGGCACTGAGACTATCTGTGAAGATGAAGTAGTGGTCTATGGGTAGGGTTTCGATGATTCCAAGAGAGTACTGAATAGCAGCAAGTTCTGCGACGTACACGGAAGCAGGAGCATCGAGTTTGTAGGAGGCGGTAAAATTTTCGTGGAAAACACCGAAGCCAGTGGACTCATCTAGATTAGATCCGTCAGTGTAAAACCTTTTATCATAACTAACATGTTTAAACTTATTGGAAAAAAAATAGTACGGGGGTGGTATCCAAGACACGACTGCATGTTTGACGTAGGACTACGATAGTTTTATATTTCTTTTTGAGAATTAAGACTCTGTTCGGCACGGTTGAATTTTGGTACGGTTCGACTTTGGCACACATAAGCCAAAAACGAGCGGTTATGTTTAATCATAATTAATAGTTTTCTTGTTTTGCTTTTAACCAATTCAAGCTCAACAACCACCAAAAGAAAGGCATTTTGTCCATTATGTTGCCGAAACGGAATACCGGAATCATTAAGACCGGTAATATAATAGACATGATCAAAGCAGTACTTAGTACCGTGCTATACCTCTAATTACTCGGAAGGGTCATATCAAGTGTCTAGGTCGTTAAAGGCTTTATTCGGACCTGTCCCCTTTGCGTTCCGGATACTTCCAGATTTTTGAGCCTAAATCCATCAAGCGACACCTCTTACGATTTACAATTCTAAAACTAGTTAATTGGTGGCCACATATTATTAAGGTTATATGCCACCAGAAAGTCATAAAAAAAGGGTTTATTTTTAACATGGTCCGATTTTGACAACTGAGAAAATGCTGATTATTTATTTACAGACCTCTGTTTGAGAAGAAAAAAACTGTTTTTAACATTAATGAATACCTTTCATGCTAATGCAGTCAATTTTCTTCAACACGCGAAAAGGCAATTTTTTATATAGGTCTTATTTAAGAACGATTTAGTAGAAAGTAAATTTCCTTTCATCTTCAATTGCGCTTGTGAAAGATAGCTCACTCACCGATTCCAAAGCAGCATCATTGTCAGTTTCTTACAACTGTTTAGCAAAGATGTCACATGGAAAAATCCTGTATTTACAAGTTAGTTGGAAAAGTAACGATAAGGAGTTGCAATTTTTAGTGGAAAATCTAGATTCACAAAAATTTTGAAATTGACATTGAAATTTATGAACATGTTAACATCCTTTTTTTTCATTTTAGACCAATTGAAATTCATTAGGCAGAACCAGAAAAAAATAAATCAGTTTTAAGATACCAATGAGAAGAAGATAACCACTAATAATAAGAAAACAATAACCACTTTAAAACGATGAGAAAACATCTGTGAAACTGGACTAGGAAAAGTGAATTTCAACTGAACTTTTATCTAATCTATTCAATAATATGCCAATTATTGTATCACAAGCTTTGGCAACCTTCGTCGTTCGATCAGAGCATTGGTGGTCAAAATCCGTTGAGTTGTAATCACATATTGGATGCAACATCCAACATCGTGATATACTCTTGCGTACAGAATTATTTTATCCCCGGCCGCACAGCGTAGTGTGCGAACACGCACCACTGTACGTCGACAGCAGCTACATTGTTTCCACTTGGCTTGACTGCACATAAATGGCAATCGAGTGCTACTGCACTGACGACGAGCGACCGTCTTCTCATACGCGGCTCGGTGCAGTACTGTTGCCTGTGCCAGCGTGTTTTCCTCCAAGACATCAGTTTTAATAACATTCTCACATCAGATCGTTTATCGTCTGATATGTCTGATAAAGGAGGTTGTTACGAACTTTCCGAAATAGCTTCACTTTCAAGACATCAAAATAGTCTAGGTTCATAGAAGCAAATATTAGTTGTCCTGTTGGGACGGGGAGATTCTGTCAATTCTTTTTCTGCCACTGATGTAGAGGTTGTCATAGCAGGCAGTTGGTATCCACTCGTGAAGTCTGTGCCAGGCGTGCTCGCATGTGATTGGTACATTGTTCGTGAAAATATGACCTTGAAACTTTTCATCAATTTTCACTGTTTAACAATCAAGTAGCCATGATATATGAAGAATCACAAAATTGTCCATCATTTTATCATTCCAACAGCATATTGATTACTATGATCCGTCATGTGGTAACATCAATATCACCGTTTGAAATCTTTAATTCCAACGTTACACCTTGGTTTTAGTTTTCCGCAGAATGTATCTCGATATAGTGTGGTTAGACGTAGTCCTACGTCAAAAATCTTAGGGATCTCTTGGGGTCGCAATTGATCCGGGATACCAGAAATGTCTTGTTTCATGGTGGTGTCGAAGAATATAGCGTTATTAGAAGTATCTAAAAGTGCGACATTGTAGGAATCGTATGAAGAAGGATTAATATCTTGAGCCATATAGTCAAAATATAAAGTCATAAATCTGGATTGAGATTGAAGGTCGACCAACCTCTCGAAATTTTCAATTACTAATGGGTTCATAACTGTGCATCGAATTAGCAACCGGTAAGAGAGATTCCAAAAACGATGTTTCAACGGAAGAATACCCGCTAACACTTCAAGACTCATCGTATGGGTCGACTGCATGCAACCCAAGGCAATACGCAAACAACGATATTGTATTCTCTCTAATTTTATAAGGTGCGTGTTCGCGGCGGAGCGAAAGCAGAAACAGCCGTACTCAGAGCTGACAATATCGTTCTTTGGTAAAGCCTTAGAAGATCTCCTGGGTGGGCTCCCCACCAGGTTCCGGTAATCGTACGAAGAAAACCTGAGAGATCGTTTTACCCGTTAGTACGAGCTGCAGCTGAGCTGGATGATGCTTCCTAGAAAAAACGACCAACTCAGTTTTCTCCGGAGAGAATTCGATACCCAGCTTAAGAGCCCATTCAGACAAATTGTCTAAGGTATCTTGCAATGGTCCTTGCAGATCGCTAGCCTCGCTACCAGTAATGGATACAACGCTATCGTCTGCAAGTTGCCTTAGCGTGCATGAATTTGCAAGACATTCATCGATGTCATTGACGTAAAAATTATATAAGAGAGAACTTAAACATGAGCCCTGGGGAAGGCCCATGTAACTAATTCGGGAAGTTGTCGAATCGCCATGTGAGAAATATATATGCTTTTCTGACAACAAATTGAGCAAAAAGTTATTCAAATTTGGTGAAAGTCCCTGCGAATGAAGTTTCGCGCTTAAAACATCTACAGAGACAGAGTCAAAAGCCCCCTTAATATCCAAGAACGCAGAAGCCATTTGCTCTTTTCGACTCGCATTTGGAGTTGAATTTCAGTAGAAAGCAACGCTAAGCAATCGTTCGTCCCTTTGCCCCGGCGAAAGCCAAATTGAGTATCTGAAAGTAAACCGTTTGTTTCGACCCATTTGTCTAACCGTAAGAGGATCATTTTCTCCATTAATTTCCGGAGGCAAGAGAGCATCGCAATCGGCCTATATGAGGCAGGTTTCCCGGGTTTCCGAATAGCAATGACTTTTACCTCCCTCCAGTCATGCGGAACAATATTTAGCTCAAGAAACTTGTTGAACAAATTCAACAAGCGTCTTTTTGCAGAGTCGGGTAGATTCTTCAACAGGTTGAATTTTATTCTATCTAACCCTGGAGCCTTATTGTTGCACGACAGGAGAGCCATTGAAAATTCCAACATCGAAAATGGAGGCTCTTCCGTAGTTACTATTAACGCGTCGCGAAAGGTTTTCTGTTCCGGTACAGAGTCCGGACAGACCTTTTTGGCAAAATCGAGTACCCAGCGATCTGAATACTCCTCACCTTCATTCGAAACGTCACGGTTCCGCATGCGCCTGGCGGTATCCCAAAGAGTGCTCATCGCTGTTTCCCTCGACAACGCGTTTACGAACCGCCGCCAGTACCCGCGTTTTTTCGCCTTTACTAAGCTCTTCATCTGCCTGCCCAGTGCCTCGTAGGGTAGGTTGACAGTGCCGTACTCGTGGTAGTCCTTGTACGCCGCGGACCTTCGCGCGTACAGCTCAGAGCACTCTTTGTCCCACCATTTGTTGGGAGGGCGCTGTCTAATCGTTACCCCGGGTGTCGGTTTCGTCTGAGCTTGAGTCGCGGCGTCGATTATCAAGCCAGCTAAGAACGCGTATTCTTCCTCCGGAGGAAGTTCCTCGTGAGTCTCGATAGATTCCGCTATAATAGACTCATAACGCTTCCAATCAATATTACGTGTAAGGTCGTAGGAAATATTGATTGGGTTCGGGGGAGTTGAACCATTAGCAATTGAGATAACGATTGGAAGATAATCACTACCGTGGGGATCGTTGATTACTTTCCACTGGCAATCTAACGCTAGTGATGTCGAGCAGAGGGATAGGTCAAGCACGCTTTCACGTGCTGGAGGATTAGGTACACGTGTCGCTTCCCCAGTATTCAAAAGTGTCATATTGAAGTCGTCGATACAGTTACAAATTAAAGAAGATCGGTTGTCGTCGTACAGCGACCCTCATAGCGAACAGTGAGAGTTAAAATCTCCCAAAATCAAAAAAGGTGCGGGAAGCAATTCTGCTATATCAAGGAGTTGCTTCTGTTCAATCCGCGCGGATGGGGGAATATATAACGAAACAAGGCAAAGGTCTTTTCCATTCATATTCGTTTGAATGGCAACAGCTTCAATATTCGAAATCGAGGGGAGGTCGATTCTGAAAAAAGAATAGCACTTTTTGATCCCTAAAAGTACCCCTCCTCCGTGTGAGTCTCGATCTCGACGAATGATGTTAAAATCGTGGAAATAAAGTTGGTCATTTGAATTGAGAAAAGTTTCACAAAGCGCGAACGCATCACAATTGTATGTGTTTATCAAATGTGAAAATAAATCAAATTTGGGGATGATACTTCTGCAGTTCCACTGTAACACAGTGACAAAATTCCTAACCTCTTTCGACGTATTAGTCATCGAAAGATACGATAGCTGAAATGAGGGGCCAAGTTGCTGTGAGTTGCTTCAAAAAGGTTTTCACTGTAGGGAGAAGGGCAAGAAGAATGTTTTGAAGGGGATCTGGTATGTTGAATGTTTTAAATATCCAGTCCACAATATCAGAGAATTTTATGAACCCTGTTTCTTTTATGTCTTCTGATCGAGAAATGGGTGCACGAGAAGTTTTTTGGTGCCCCAGGAAGCGGTGGGTACTCCTGGTTTGATTTGAAATTAAAACCGGGGGGTACTCGCTTCGGTTTTTCTTCACCGCTTCCTTTTTGTGTTGTCTTATTGGTCATTCCGCTAGGGGTTTCTTACGACCTTTGCGAGAAAGATTAGGAGAGTTGATCATTCTCCTCTTCCTAGATCCCTCTGGCAAGGCATAGGAACACCCTTCGACGGGATCGTCAGATGTACCCTCATCAGTTGGCAAGAAGGAAAAGATGTTTCCTGTCGAGGGTGGCTCAGCCCTCTTAAGCATTTCTGCAAAAGAGCGCTTTGATCGTTCCTTAAGGGAACGCTTAATTTTTTCCTCGCGCTGTTTGTACGCGGGACATGCCGAAAGGTCATGCCGAGCTCCCTCGCAATAAAGACACTTTTCAGTATCCCCACTGCAAGCGTTCTCAGCATGATTGCCTCCGCACTTGCTACAGCGTACCTTGTTGCAGCAGTAGGTGGCTGTGTGACCTAACTGCTTACAGTTTTGGCAATGCATGACCCGCGGTAGACGAACCCTGTCCAAGCGGACGTAGTTCGGCAGCGCGGATCCGGCGAATGTTACTCGGAAGGAATCCGAAGGGAGGAGTTTCTTCTTCCCTTCTTCGATTGATACTGAATGCAATTGCTTGCAATCCAGTATCTTTACACTTTGCATCAAGGGGTTTTTAAAACAGCCAACTCCATGACGCAAAATGTCATCGATAGTGAGATTCCCCTCGGTAACCACACCGTCGATTTCTACATCCTTGGCAGGGATGTACACGCGATACTCTCTCGTGAAGAGCTCGTAGCCAGCAATTTCGTTTGCTTGCTTCAAGCTACTCACGACAACTCGCAGTTTGTTCGGCCTCACCTTCGTAATTTCGGTTACGGCCGAAAAATGTTTTGCCAGGTCCTTGCCAATTTGAATAATATTCAATGGCTTTTTTATGGGCCGGAAAAAAACAACGTAAGGACCGCCAGCGGCATCTGGGTAAGCTTTTACCCGTACTTCCGGTACTCTTGGTACGTACTTGGCAAAGGGGGGGGGGCACAGGGGAAGGTAGGGGTGAGCTGATGGGAGAAATTTCAATTTCTTCCCCGTTTGTTTCCACATCCAGGAAAAGTTGCACCTGCATGTCGTCCATTTTGCGGGAGCGTTACGCTCTACCGCACACAAACGATAAATATTCGAATATGGGGGGGGGGGGCTTTCAAGTAGGTGATATTAAATTTTAAAAACAATTTTTCAATCTACAATGGATCAAATAAAAAAAAACAGTAATACTAATACTAATAACAATAGTGAAAATAATTACAATAATAATTGTAGTAATAATAATAACAATAACAATAATAATAATATCAATAATAATATTAATAATAATATTATAACATAGTAATAATATTGATATTAATAGTAAAAATTCTAAAGGTAATACTTCATCGAACGTCTAGGTCACGACCTCACGGCTGATAGTTGGATTAATCGAGTGTCTCCGCAGAACAAACAATGACGATCCAGCTTCGTGTTGTGACACAGTGGCCGTATCTTACACGCGACCTTGTAGATGCCACTTGTAGTTGACTTCCACTCGCTCGATCGTATGGTGGTCCGTGCTGCTAGCGGGGTAACAGCGGTGCGGGAGAATTATTCTTGCTGATATATCAGCTGCGTATCGAATCACTGGCGGGGTAGCCTGCCCCTACCAGTGTGCAGATGTTTCTGCCGATATACAACAGGCTATTGTTATCGCGCAACACAAGAACTAATCGACAAAAAAACACCCGTACGATAACTCGTGTATTGTTATTTTGCGAACTCAAACGGAGATAAACAATTTGCGTCTAATCGAGACGAAAGCAAAACAACGAATGTTCGATAAAGATATTAGTGTTTGAAATACATTCGATGGCAGAATAATCTCTAAAAGAGTACTCTTTCTTTACATGCGACCATACGAAAATAAGACATAGTCTTTTGCTGAAAGTCAATTGAGTCTTCAATCACATGTCATTACTTATTCACCGCTTCCTATACATACTTCGGTTAATATATGATTGATCGGCTTGTTGGCGAAATGACAACAGTGATGTAACCGAAAGACACTTTGATTCTTCGAAAGCTTTCCCAATACTGGAGACATTTTTTTTTTCATCTCAACCCCACAGCAAATATAGTGCCGAGACAAACAGAAGTCTCAAACCGGAACCTTACAGCGGCTGATCGGAGAGGTTGATGATAAAGTTCAGCTCTCGTTCCAGCGTTCGTTCGTATACTACGTACACTTGACTCAGCTTGCTGATTCGGAAAAGTGCTTTTTGCAATCCAGTTGTTTTTTCCTGAGCCTCAGATGAGAAACGGAAAAAGTTCCGGATCTGGGTTGAAAGTCCTCGAGCGCAAACTGACAACAAAAATTGCTCATACATTATGGAGACATGAAATTCAGGCGAGCAATTGTAAATCTACTTACGTACTTTGAAATAATTGTTAGCTTTAGTATTTTATAGCAGCAGGCCCACATTTGATTTGACAAGGGGTCGCGTGAAAACACACGAAATGGTGGCTTAATCTAGGTGGAAGAGAAATGTAAACTTAATTAACTGTCAACTCTGGGAGCTGTAATTAGAAAATATTTCATTCCAATTTTCTGGCCATCGCGAAAGTTAGCTTTTAATCGTATTATTTGAATCTGACAGTTAACAAATGCTTGAGGATAACTTATCTTAACTACTGCATGTGTAATTTTCTTGTGATTCATTCAAATTCGCTACAGTGCGATGTGCGTTGTTAGCTTAGAAACCTATTTTTTGGTTTACTCGAGCGATGTGGCAATTTTAATGTTCCTATTATCATTTTTGATTTGATTGTAGTTTTGCTCATAGGCAAAAGGCATCATTTTGTACGATCATTATTTTTTCTAATCAAGACTTGTTTTTGAGAGGTTGTGGAAATACAATATCGATGATTAAAAATACTTGTAGAGCTATAACGGAAAAAGATTAAGGTAAACGATTTGAAATTGGGTACTTGGAACGTCCGATCTCTCAATGAACCGGTGCGGGCTGGCTTGCTTTCTCGAGAACTACAGCGGCAGGGAGTCGAAATAGCAGCGATTCAGGAGGTTCGGTGGCCGAATCCCGGAGAAAGGGAATTCCGTGCAGTAGACCCTGTTGCATGCTCTTCTTTCAAGTACCACATCTACTACAGTGGCGGCAAAGCAGCGGAACGGGGCGTCGGTTTCGTAGTGCTGGGAAATCAAAAAACAAGATTCATCCGGTGGAAGCCGTAGATGACCATATATGCGTGTTGATGATTAAGGGCAAATTCTTCAACTACAGTTTAATCAACACCAACGCACCGACAAACGACAAATCCGATGAAGTCAAAGATGAGTTCTATGACAAGCTTGAGTCGGAGACGCAAAAGCACAGGTTGGGAGGGAGGAACTCTTCCGTCCGGTCTTCGGAAGGCATAGCCTCCACTCGTAAACCATTGGAAACGGCCTAAGGCTGATGAACTTTGCCGCGGCCAGAGGAATGGCCATATGTAGCTCCTATTTTCCAAAGTATTCGGAAACAGACCTGGAGGTATTCAAATGGAAAAACCAACTTCCAGCAGAATACGCCAGAGAGCTGGATCAACGGATCGCAGAACAGCAGGAGAAAGGAGTGGAAGACATAAATGGTCTGTGGAGCACAGGAGGAGCACAGGAGGAGCACAGGAGGGGGGAAAAAGGTGATTAGTGAGCTGAAAAACGGCAAGGCCGCTGGGAAAGACGGTATCCCGGTCGAACTTCTAAAAGCGGGAAGCGAGCGGCTGTACTATGCGATCCACCAGATAATACTAAGGATCTGGGCGGATGAACAAATGCCGAACGACTGGTTGGAAGGCCTCATATGCCCTATCTACAAGAAGGGACATAGACTCGACTGTAGTAATTATTGAGGCATAACCCTCCCCAATTCCGCTTACATAATTCTTTTCCATATCCTGTCCCAGCGACTGAGGCCGTTGCAGGAGGCCTTTGTTGGTGAATACCTGGCTGGTTTTCGACAGGGGCATTCCACGACGGATCAAATCTTCACCCTGCGACAGAACCTCGATAAGTTCCGAGAGTATAACCTGGAGACGCACCATATGTTTGTGGATTTCAAGGCGGCATACGACTCAGTGAAAAGAAACGAGTTGTGGCAGATCATGATGGAACACGGTTTCCCGGCGGAACTAATTTAGCTGAGTCGTATGACGCTGGAGGGATCGAAATCATGCTTGCGGATAGCTGGCGAGACAATAGCCGCTTTCGTATCGTTGGATGGACTGAAGCAGGGAGAAGCGCTCTCTAACTTACTGTTCAACATCGCCTTTGAAGGTGCGGTACGTAAAGCAAACGTGCAAAAAAAACGGTACGATCATCACGAGGTCTCACATGTTTCTTTGCTTTGCGGACGACATCGATATCATCGGTATCGACCGTAGGGCCGTGGAAGGGGCCTTCGGACCTTTTAAGAGGGAAGCAGCGAGTTAGGGACTTGTCATTAACTCTGCCAAAACGAAGTACATGGTTGCTGGCAGGGAGCGTGGGAGTTCCCGTGGTGTTGGTGCTGAGGTGGAGATAGATGGGGAACGCATGGAAGTGGTTGACGAATTCGTTTATCTTGGTACGCTTGTGACATGTGACCACGATATGAGCCAGCCACGCTCGACGCCTGGGTTCGAATCCCACCGCCGACATAGGTGTCGATGGTTGTGAGGTGGCGTGATCCACTCACAACCAACCCAACTGGTCTAGATTCAATCCTATCCTAGCGAAAAATCTCTGGGATCACGCCTTCCATCGCATGAGGAAGTAAAGCCGTTGGCGCCGGTCCGTTAATAAACGGGTCGTGAGTTAGGGTCCTGGGTGTGGAGTCGCCTCCCTGGGCGTCGGTGATTGGCACAACAACAGTGGCGGAACTAGACCGACGGAAAATAAGCGAGAATAAAAAAAAACGATATGAGCCGTGAAGTGAAACGACGGGTTGCAGCTGCGAACGGGGCCTTCTACGGACTACTATGATTTGCCTCGACAACCAAAGCCTTTTCAATAGTTACAAGCCCCAAAGAAAAAATATTTAAAAGAAGATCGGTTTTAAAAATCAAAAGACATCGTTATGGCGAATAAAAATTTTTGACGGGAAACCTTTATTACCCTGCACGTTCCAAAAATTATAAGAAGCTCTGTATATTGTGTAGATGCCTAACTGGTGCGTTTTGTACAGTTCTTCCCTACTCGCAAACGTTTTAGCCGAATAGAGAATGTTTTCCTTTACCTGTGAATCTAAGCTCATCTATTTCATTCAGGCACAACATAACGCACACTTTCCATATGTCTTTCGATTTTTTTCCCAATATTTTTGCGCATATTCTACTTTGAAAATTTCGACTATGGAAGAAACCAACCGAAATTTTCTTTACATGTCCTCTGTATGTTTTTTGTACATCTATGTTGTTACAATAATCCAACTGAATCATGGTCATATTACTTATCACGAGTGTTTGTAAGATAAAGCTTAACCATATTTGTCAGGGGAGCTCCGTAGCCGCAAGGTTACAGAGTCCGCTTTGGTAAGCGGGTGGTCGTGGGTTCGAATCTTAGTAGAATCAGGCCATTTGGTTTTTTTTTTTTATTCTCGCTTATTTTCCGTCGGTCTAGTTCCGCCACTGTTGTGGCCAATCACCGACGCCCAGGGAGGCGACTCCACACCCAGGACCCTAACTCGCGACCCGTTTATTAACGGACCGGCGCCAACGGCTTTACTTCCTCATGCGATGGAAGGCGTGATCCCAGAAATTTTTCGCCTCAGAAAATCTCCCGGTGTCGGCTAGGATTGAAACTAGACCAGTTGGGTTGGTTGTGAGTGGATCACGCCACCTCACAACCATCGACACCTATGTCGGCGGTGGGATTCGAACCCAGGCGTTGAGCGTGGTTGGCGGAGACGTTACCAACCACACTAGGCCCCCGCTGACAGGCCATTTGGTTGTCAAAGGACTTTAAGCATGGGTTTATTCTCAGGCTCCCCACCACGTACCCTTCCTTCAATCTGGATTCTACAGTACCCCTGTTGACTCTCCTCCTAACAAAAAAAAGTCCCTATTATAATAAAACTGGTGTGAGTAACATATGAAAGTTCACTCCAGGGAATTATAACTAGGCGATATTTTAAGGATGGACAGAGGCTCAGTATAGTAGAGCAGTAAGCTTGAAACGGAAAGGTAACTACACACAAGCACTGATATGAATGATAAGCGTATAGCTTACTTCAATAGTGTTACTGCTATAATATGAAGTGCGGAGTACAGAATACACTTGGGCAATATCGCAATAGATCTAAGCTCTTGTCGCAGTGATGAGTCCACACAGAAAAAAAGAAACTATATTTGGCATCGTTTAACATCAAAATTCGAAATAGGCAAATTTTAAGGAAAATTGAGTTTCACCACTATCCGCAAAGTTTGGTGAGTGCAAGAAAATTTCAAACTACAGCTAAACTAAACTAAACTCACTAAAAAGCGCCATTGATGTGTCGCAATAGTGACACTCGGTATATTTGTTACGTAGGTTGCTTTTTGTAATTAGTCCATTTTAGGACAAAAGTCATCGTATATCGGTTAAAAAAATCACAATAATTTTTTGTGAATACTGAAAATTTATAATATTCCATTTTGGTCTTCAGACTGACCACTATCAAATGAAGTCTAAGCCCGGACGAACACATACGATTCGCATAGATTCTCTAGGATTCCTCACATTGGATTCGTGAGCGTCCTTGAAAAGGATTCCTGAAAAAGAATCCTTTGGAATGCCCTGTATATGGCTCTAGGATTCTTGAATAAGAATCGTGAGTTGGATTCCTCCGGATCGTGTTTGCGTTTCCTTTTACGATTCCGTCACCGAGTTATAGGTATCCTGGGGATTCTTACTCAGGATTCTCTGCCTGTTAGTGAGGGAAACAAACGTTTGGGACGATTTTCTACATTATGTTTTCAACTCAATTTAGTCTTTTTGTGCGGTTCCATAAAAATTTGGAACGTATCCCCCGCGTAAATTAAACACGACTGTATTCCATAACAGCTATTCAGGAGCTCCAGCATCAAAACAATTGTCTGCGTTCTGCAGACGATGAATTCAGCCTACCGAGAATTGAAGCCCGGCACGAGATGCACTGGTTTGTCACTCCCTCCTCTACTGCGACCAGACCTTACCGTTTGTATGATAGGTACTGTCGTGGAAAAATAGAATTAACAATTATATTTTTTATACCAGGCTTATTTATACTGTCCCATACTGATTTTGGTCACTTTTGAGTTATCATCGGGAATCGACTCAATTGTTATCATATTTACTGGAAAAATTAAAATTGATACTTTTGTATGGGAAAACATGGAGAAAATACCAAGTTGTTTTCGTCCCATATTAAAAGTACCCGCATTACAGTCCCACTGCATACCCTTACTAACACGCTGAGAATCCTGAGTAAGAATTCCCAGGATTCTTATAACTCGGTGACGGAATCGTGAGTGGAATCGTTTCTGCGATACGTACAGAATCTGTTTGAATCGCATACGGGAAACCTATTCAAGAATCCTCAAAAATCCAAACGAATCGTGAGAGGAATCGTTTCTGCGATACGGACCGAATCTATACAAATCACATATGGAAAACCTTCTCAAGAACCTTCAGAATCCAAATGAATCGTGAGAGGAATCGTTTCTGCGATACGGACAGAATCTGTTCGAATCTCTTATGGAAAACCTCTAGAATCCAAATTTAGGAATCTCGGCGACTCGGCGATAGAATCATGAGAGGAATCGTCTCTACGATCTGGACAGAATATTTCTACGCGGTTTTTTACGAGTATATCTTTTACGCGGTATTTTGAATGAACGCGTATTTTTAGGCGCGGGATTTCGAATTACCGCGGTTTTTCAACGCACATTTGATTTCCGCGTATTTAACGTGGTTTTTTACGAGGTACGTATTCCCAGCGTAAAAAAACTGAGTGTATAGCATAACAATGAGGAGAACGTGTCATAATGTGTCTATCTCTTTTCCAAATGAAATTGAAGAATCTAACCAACATCATAAAAAATATTATACTCATCACGAGAGACGGTAAACTTGCTCCCGTTTTGGATCAAATTGCGTTTCTGAGAAAGTTAGTTATTTCTTTGTCAGAGTGTTCTACATCCTAATTTAATCCTGTAACTTGGTAATTCTACTTTAGGAGTATACAAAACCTATGTCTGGAATTGATATTGACCAAACAATCGTGTAACTGATGGTTAACAAATAAAAATTTCTCTTTTAAAAAGATTCTTTTTCAGCAGTCCACATAAGCACTGATGATGGTTATAAGCAATAACCGAAATATGTATCTGCGGACGATTTTAGCGATATTCGATTTTTTGTAGTACTAGTAGAATTAAATGAAAAATTGCATATTCTGAATATCTAATTCTATTGTACTAAGACGTTCAATGTAACATTTATTATATTTTAGCCAAACTAGATTCCCCTTTTTTGGCTTCCTCTGATCTGAACCTCGAATGATATGATTCAGAAAGACCAGAATTAAATATATACGGGTATCACCAAAGTAACACTGCGACTGTACATGAACCTTGCGTCCTTCTAGCATCAAGCCGAAGCTATTTCAACTTATTAGAATGCGAAAGAAACTTCTTTGAATATGCGAACAGAATTACAAATTTGAACAACTGACTCTAACGAGGACAGACTATTCGACATGACTGACGTCTCGGTTGGAATAAACTCATATATACGTTAGTCGCACTCATAGGTTTCGCATAGATTCCTTAGAATTCCTCACATTGGAATCGTAAAGCGTCCGCAATAAGGAATCCCGACGAAAGAATTCTCAAGAATGCCCTGTATATGGGACTGGGATTCTTGAGTGAAAATCGTGTTATGAGAATTCTTCGGATACGAAATTTCTGACTTTAACCGTTTTATGCTCGAAATTCTTATATCTGTTGTGATTTTCATTTGATTTCGATGGCAGCAAAAGATCCAGTAACCTATCTAACTTCAAATTACCGTAGGCGGTGCCCAAGAATTCTCTCATTCCCGGGAATCCGATATTCCGAAAACTGAGGAATTTCATGAATATTTGGACAAAATCTAACAATTATTGGTTCAAGATACATAAAATTACTTTAACAGGCCATTTGTATGGTTTTGGGTATTTTGGTCCTTCCGGAATAGATTACACTGGCGCTTCTAGTGACCATAAAACAAATAAATAAAACAAGGTCAAATACCGTCCAATATTGGTATATTCGGAACCGGGATGATGCCCTCAGGAAAACGACCTCGACGCCATTTTAAATTCTGAAAAGGTGACTTCCGGATTCTGGGAAATATAAATATCTGGCCGAATACCTCCCAATATGAGTATTTCCGGAATCTAAATAAAGCACAGAGACCGAAAATAGACTCCAAACGACATTTTGGAATTCAAAAGTCAATCCAAACGACATTTTGGAATTCAATTCCAGTCTCTGGGTGTCATCCCGATTCCGGAAATACTCATATCAGATGATATTCGGCCATTTAAGGCATTTTTCCAGAAACCGGAAGTCACTATATTGAATTCAAAATGGCGTCTGGAGTTGATTTCCGGTTTCTGAGCATCATTAGGCATCCGGAAATACTCATTTTAGGAGGTGTTCGGCCAGATTTTGTTATTTATCAGACACCGGAAGTCACCATTAAGGAAATCAAAATGCCGTCTAAGGTCGTTTTCCGGCCTTGGCGCATCATCCTTGTTTATTTAATGGTTTCTAACGGTAATTGAGGCTTCTCTGGAATCTATTCCGGAAGGACCATTTTAAAGTTCTATCACTTAAACACTCAAAAGCTAGCAAATGGCCTGTGGAAGTAATTTTAAGAACTTTGAACCATTAATTGTAAGATTCTGTTCAAATATGCATAAAATTCTCCAGTTTCGGAATATATCCCTTACAAACCGGATATCCGGCTATGAGAGAATTTCTTCGGGGCACTGCTAACGCTGATTTAAAAGTAGATAAGTTACTGAATCTTTTGGTGCTACAAGTATCAAATCAAGTATCAAGTATCGAATGAAAATTGCAAAAGATACAAGAATTTTAATTTGTCGGTACCCAAGAACCCCGTATAGGTTCCGTATCCTAAGAATTCTCCTAACACGATTCTCCTCCAATAATCCTAGCCCCATAAACAGGGCATTCCAGAGGATTCTCATTACACGATTCTCATTCAAGAATCCTAACCCCAAAGACAGGGTAGTCTTGAGGATTTCTTTTCAGGATTCCTTATCAAGGACAATTCACGATTCCAATGTGAGGAATCCAAGGGAATCTGAAGGATTCTCATTAAACGATTCTTATTCAGGAATCCTAGCCTTCTAGACTGGGCATTCTCGAGGATTCTTTTTACAGGATTCCTTATCGAGGACGCTTCACGATTCCAATGTGAGGAATCCTACGAAATCCATGCGAATCTTATGTGTTCGTCCGGGTAGAGGTACAAACTGCAAACATATAATTTTGCTCCGTTTATATCGGATTATTTTAGGCATATAGAAGTATGTCATTTAATAAACTAGATTAATGTTGTTTTTCTGTGGTACAATCTACGTTGCCAATGATACTGCCGGTTGCTGGTTGAATTTATAGTGATGGGACAAAATATGCGAGTACTTTTGAAGTGTACCCGCATATTTTGTCCCATTTTGTCTTTTTTCAAGTTATAGACTGTTCCGAAAATTATAAATACATCTTCTTTCTTGAATAAAACAAAAAATTCAGGATTTTTCGGGTCATTTTATTCTGAAATATAGATAATAAGTGTTTTCTTTCCAGTTTCAATTCAAGTTGGGATTATTTTTCGTAGGATACGCGAGTTCTCTAACTTTTCTCTTAACACTACTCATAAGCTTTTGCACAGTGTGTTTTTCGATCATTTTTACCACTTTAAGCCAATCTTTTTTAAATTTTTCAACATTGTCCGCTGGTTTGACATATTTCCTCAGTTTCGCCTTGGTCAAAGCCCAAAAAGTTTCAATTGGGCGAATTTCAGGGCAGTTTGGAGGATTCATCTCCTTTGGGACACATGTGACATTATTTGTTTTATACCACCCATCCTTAGAGTAATGGCAGGAAGCAAGATCGGGCCAGAAGATTAGAGGATTGTTAAGCTGCTTAACCATGGGTAACAACCTTTTCTGCAAACACTCTTTCACGTAAAATTTACTATTCATTGTGTCATTCGTAATGAATGGACGAGATATTTTCCCTCATTCACAAATGGCCTGCCAAACCATTACCTTCTTGCCTAATTTTTCGATGTAAATGGCTTTCACTGGTCCAGGAACATCCTTTCGCTTCGGTGATGTATAAAATTGCCGTCCTGGCAGAGTCTTATAGTCCAGTTTCATGTAGGTTTCGTCATCCATGATAACACACCCCATTTTTTTGGTCAGAAGTTTGTCATAAAGCTTCCGAGCTCTCGGTTTCACAGATTCAGCTTGTTTTGGATTTCGTTTTGGCTGCTTCTGCTTCCGACGGGTCTGCAGACCCATTCTCCCCTTGGCACGCATAACGTTACTCGCCGAGGTTCCAAGCTTTCTCGCCACTTCTCGTACTGATACTGAAGGGTGCCGCTTGTAGTATTCCTTAACCTTTTCGTCCATTGTGGGATCAACAGGCCCGGGTTTTCTACCACTTCTTGGGGCATCAGTAAATGTGCACTCTTCAAAATACTTCCGCAATGCGGTTTGAACTGCTCCGACACTTATACCTTCTTCTCTGGCTAATTTTCTCATAGAAAGACTACTCACGGTGCCCCATTTGTGCACAATTCGCTTTCTTTGCTCGGGAGAAAGGCCACGCATTTTCAAAATTTCGCACTGAATGTTAGAAAAAATGACAGCATCTGTTTCTTTTGGATGTAAACAACAAGACGCAGCCAACGTTTGGTTGAATACTGCACGTTATTTGAAATGACGGTTGATCGTAAGTGTATTTATAATTATCGGAACGGTATATATATATAACGTAAAACCAATTCAATCCATGGTTTTTTGTTCTCAACGATAAACTTTGTGGTGCCATGAAACTGTTATGGTCATTGGTTCTGGATATAATTGCTGGAAATCCGAAAATTCACGGGTAATATTGAATCGCCGTTTTCTCAACATGTTGTTCTTCATTATGGGACAGTTATCCGGGTACCGGCAGTATAAGCCTTGTAGACTACAGAATGGAAGAGAAAACGAAACATTTGTTTGCCGTTTACTACTACTTCATGAAATGATTTTGGAGCACTAAGTAACTAATTTCTACAGACCAAGAGCACGCCGATTAATCTATTTCAGTGTCAATGTCTCCTCCACCGCTCTACGGTTAATATCAATTATGTCGATATCGTCCGTAAACCCTTGGAGCATGTAAAACTTCATAATCATGATCCGAATCAACGTTTGGTCCTCCTAATGAACTCACTGTAGCGTCTAAAAAGTGCTTACCATCGATCAGAACATGGTCGATCTCTTTCGGGTGCATCAAGTGCTTTTGATTATCGTTCGTAGTTAAAAAGAAACTTTTTCTACCAATTACGAGACGAAATAAGTCTTCCTACCCAGTCGCATTAGCATCCCAGAAATCTCTTCCGTCTGGTCCCCCGCCGCCACTGTAATAGATGCAGGACCAAAATGGGGTGTCCGCAATATGGCCTGATGTCCGGAAGTCAAGTAGTAATTCAACTTCGGTATGCTATTTTTTTTTTATTAGAACCACTGCGACCATTTTTCTGATCTACTGTGGTATACTCCTGTTTTTTGCACCGGTTCAGTATGGCACATTACCATAAAGGGTAATTGTCATGATCTGATTGTGCGAGTTACCCCTATTTGATATGATTGTTGTCATGAATTCAATTACCGTATTGGGATTCTTAACCATATTTTGCGACGGGGGTGCCGTTTTTGATATAGCTAACGAGGCATCGCATTTCATGACTAAGCAGCCCACTCCGGGTCAAACGCTGTTGTACGCCGCCCCTGACTTATAAACACAGCCACGTACGACTCCCCTTTCCAGTCAGCATATAACCAAAGTTTCACCAGCGGGTTGATTTCCAGATCTCTGTTAAGGTTACTCATATTCCAGTGGGCAATTCGTGAAGGGGTTACTGCACAGAGGAGGATGACCACAATAGGGTTTCAGGTGACATGTGTCCAGCCATTTACCAACCTGCTTAAACTTTATTCATTTTATTATGTTTTACACAGCCATTCGGTATATATTTTATTATTATTTGAAGACAAATGATGTGTTATTTTGAGACAGTATGAAATTTTAAAGCTCACATAAAATCGATTGACTTCAGCCTTCAGCCTCGTTTCAATTGCTTGTATGTAAATAACAAGAATAGTTTATACAACAGTTTCGAGAACTGAGAAAATAGATTTGTTCCGTTTATCTAACCAACTTTAGAATTGATAATAGGGTTTTGAAATATTTAACCACGTGAGCGTACACAAAATTCATAAAATTATTAAATTCTTGTACATCAGTTCTGCATGAACTCAGGTTGTTTTAAAATTTCTCGGTTCTAATTTCAAATAATGCTAATGCCAATTCAAAGGTTAGTTGATATCAAAGTTTAATCTAAAGTTTGTTTTTTTTTAAGTTCAGGCAACCTTTTAATCCTTAACCAAGTGAGATTGATTGATTGCCAACCAGACCAGACAAAATATGAAATCAGAAGAACGATTGATTTTAAAAGAAGGACGACGAAGCAAGGAAAAGTACGCTTAGCTGGCTAGATTCCCAACAACTGATCAATGCAAATTGCTTTCGGTGCGACACGACACGAATCTTCCAATTTACCGCATCACCTGAAGCAAACAGGAAAGAGAGATTTCCGCAGGATGATTTTTCCATATCGGCAAACTTTTCCTGCAAAAAGAAGCTTCTGATTGACCTTGTTAGTATTTTCTCTTCTACCTATTGCTTAGTTTCATCGGACCAGTTGCGATGGGTAATATTCAAGGCGTCTAGTATGATCCACATTATTAAGGGTCCTTTTTTCATTGAACGGTCCTGAATTATGCACAAATAGAGTTATTTGCAAGTTTGGGAAATTGGAGACCAGAATAATTTATACATACACAATCCCTGAACTTTATACGTTGGGCTCAGCCCAAGGCTGTTAACTCTGAAACGTTGAACAATCGTTATTCTAAGCAGCAGGTTTAAAGGAACTTTTACATTATTTGATATGTTTTTCTGAGAAGGTTCACTCAACACTGTCGAATCAATAGAAGAAGAAAAATTCTAGATGAGAGCGATGGATGCAGTATTAGGAAAGGCCATAAAATATCCGAGTGTGGGAGGAGCGATCTTTTGGGATATACCTTCAAAGAAACCATTATCGCCTTAAGGTTTATGTTTTTGTGCTTCATTACAGTCGAGCGTGCTACGTGACAACTAGAAGCGGCAGATTTGTTGAAAGTGATTTCAGCATGATTTAAAGGCAAGTTATCTGATGAATTTTTTATCAACGTTTATGTTTTGTCCACATTGCTATCCTGAACACATTTTCGACAGCTTCACAATCTAAGAGAAGAAACGGGTTATTCCGGGGTTCACTATTGGCATCAGTTGAAGAAAACGGGCGAGAATAACAACGCGAACGCAAACTCTGATTGAATAGCTGTCCTTTGAATATATCCTATAAATACCATTCGTTACAAAAAAAAAATAGATCACAAAAAAATCAACCAAAATTTTAGGCATTTTCTGAGTGCTGGAGACCTGCACCTGCACAGTGCTGGACCCCTGCATAACCAATGCAAACTGCTTGAAATATGTTCGAGAGAATTGAATAGTTTCCCTAAATTGGAAACTTTAACTGTTTATTGTAGAAGTTTGCTTAATCAGATCCATAGTGAACAACTAGTGTACAAATTGTCATACTCATGTTTGTATTTCACCTCAAAAGCTACATACGAATAAAAAATTCTTTCAAACTGGTAGAGTATTGAATGATTTACACAAGTGATACAATTTCCATGTATTTATCAGCTTATTTTAATGTTCCGAAAAGTCGGTTAGGTAATCTTTCAACGGAATTCCTTGGTTATCGTTACGGTTACGAGGATATTCAACCAACCGTGTCGTCTTCAACTCGATAGAAAATTTAAATCTGTTTTCATAGTATACAAATACTCAGCCCAATGCTGCTTGCATCGTTTTGTTTCTTCTGAATTCAAGAGAATTATGGCTCTAAAGCAAGACATTACTTTCAGTAGAAGGATACTCGAAGAAGGCCGCAAAATTTACGGCCAGGAGCAGCAAAAACAAGCATACCTGTATCCTTCGGGTAAAATGGTGGTATTCATCGATACACACCCTATTATTTAAATGCTTCCGGTTCTCTCGAGCGGAATCGAAACAAACGACTCGTCCCTTCGGATAAAAGTGTGTGCTGCATCCGCTGTCGTAAAATGTTCCGTTCCAATTGAGGACATCTGGCATGGATGGGTTGACCGGGCTCGAGCATGTCTTCGTTCCAGCGGTGGTCCGAACGGGACGATTATGTTAACGCTAGAGAGCATGTGTACCGATGAAGAACCGGATAAGACTGGCGATAAACGCGTTATTCACGGCTGGCACAGAGGAAACATTCTAAATCGATTGGAGACACACGATGTGATTTATCGCTCGTATATCGCTCCAGAGCGCGATGTCGATTGATATGCCTAGTATAGTGTGGAAAAATATCAACTCTTATTTCCGGTTCGGCAACGAACGCAGCCGTTAAACACAGAGCCTGGTGGGTTATGCGAGCGAATGGTATGAATGATTTATGCACACTCCAGACGAAGCGTGATGTGAAATCAATGGCTTGAAAAATATCTGGAACATTCAAGCGATGACGAATGTTCGCAATAGAACGGCTATAAATTACAACCACATGCAAGGATTACAAGAAGTTGTATAAAAATTATATCAGTCCTTAAATCGAACAAAAATAATAAATCACTGTTTTCTTTTTCGACCAGGAAGCACAAAACACAAAAAATCGGATAATTTGATTTCAGTAAACTTTGGGATTATGAAAACAATCTTACATAACCACCTCCAGAAGATAACCAGTAGATGATTTTTGTGGATTGAATTATAAATGATAAACTTTTTTCCGCTTTCGATGCGACCGAATGCAACTCCTATAGAGTTTCAACCACTTCCCAAGCGCAAGGAGCCTCAAAGAAGACGGAAAAACTGCCAAAAGTCAACAATAATCACAAACACACCCGTTAAGCAAAAATTACAATCAAATCCTCATCAAAAGCAAAAGGAAAAACTTTCGTCAAAACGCAAACTTGGTTTCAAAAGGCGCAAAAAAGGAATTTCAAGCGTTAAACTAGAATGCTACAAACGGAGAATCCTGTAAAAGGTTTTTTTGACATCTCGTGATTGATCCTTGTTTAGCTTTTGTTTATGTTTCATGGAATAAAGATTTTGTTTTAACTAAAAAACATTCGCAGTCAATTAGAATGCATGGTAATGAGATCATTGTATGCGTGCGTTTTTTTTACCCCGCTGATGGGTTAAAAGTGTGCCTTTGTAATGGATCAATATGTCTTTTCTCAATGTTTATGAATATCAAGAGCGTATCAGAGCAGATACGCTCTACATATTTATAGTAAACGGCCTCAGGGGCAGTCCACATTCCCATGGTGGACAACCAAGGGGGGGATTGGGGGTACGCAAATGTCCACACTTGTAAACGGTAGGAGGGGAGGAAATAATGATAATATTCACGTAGACACGATGGTGCTTATTACGGGAGTCACTTCACGGTGAAATATATTTCACTCTCGCGCTCACTTCACTTTTTGAGACCTATTCCCGATTCCACTTTAAGTGAGGTGACAAAAATTACCCCGTGTGATTAACAGTAAAGTGAAATTGAGAATAGGACAAGTGAAATCAGATTGTTTCCCAGCTCAAAAATTACTAAGTCCTAGCAAGTCGTTTTTTTCTGTTTTTAGATAACACCAGATCTTGAGGTTTGCTGCATTTC
This sequence comes from Wyeomyia smithii, assembly GCF_029784165.1. NCBI lineage: Eukaryota > Metazoa > Arthropoda > Insecta > Diptera > Culicidae > Wyeomyia > Wyeomyia smithii. The sequence goes on from NC_073695.1 coordinate 88,482,559, forward strand.
TAAGACATATGGCGTGAAAAAAAGTTTTTTCGTTATCGAAAATTCCATGAACTAGTGTGCATTTTTTCCACTAGGCAAAAAGCTGAACTGAAAGCTTTGACATATTATCGGCGAAAACAGAAACGAAACATTTTGCAAACAACTCACATAGTTCCATAGTAGTCTCGGACTCAGTTTCGTCAAGGAGAACACTCGAGAAACTGGCTGAGTGTTTTTTTTTTTTTGCATTTACGAAGCTCCAAAACCTTTTAGGATGTCGGCGGGGGTCCGTTTGGACTCGCATAACCTAGCGTTTAGTTAACGATATGCATTATTCGATCGTTTAAAATTATTATTTGCGCTGCCACGTTTTTTTTAATTTTAGGTGGAGGGGAAATTTGCAACCAATCGCTTGAGATGACCAACCTCAGGGAGTGTGAGGTTCAGTGACCGGACCCACTAAAACCCGTCCAGTCTCCAGCTCATAATACTCCCCGGGACGACCGCTAAGTATTGCTTCGGGGAGCGGCGTTCGAAGAAGACATGCTCAGTAGTCTCTTCCGCATCCACGCACTCGGGGCACATGTGGGACCCCGCATGCCCGAACTACCCGAAACAGCCCGGGGCCGTTTAAACCGCCAGCCTGATGGCCAGGTTAGGGATTCCATCCGGTCCCGGTGCCTCGCTTAACTTTAGGGAGTTAGCGATCACGATGAGTTCCTCATTCGTTACCCTAAACTTTTCCTATATATCGACACGGCTGTTGTAGCTCAGGGATTGAATGTTCGGCAGGTTGACCGACCATCCCTGGTCTATGTCTGAGATACTGAAACGTCGGACGTGAGACTCGTCTGCCGGAGGCCAAGGACTTGGCTCGTGGCGTGGAAAGAGTCCCCCGATGATACGCTCCAGCATCGCAGGTGACCGCTCTGCAAGCGCAAGTGCATCTTTGGTCTTGGCCATCGGAATATATACAGTTTCGTAAGCTGTCAGTGGTCACGCACACGCCAAACGCAAGTTACTAAAACTGTCTTCTTTCCTAGCAAACTATGCACCTGAGGTACACCAAAGTTTGTTATTTTTTTATGTGTAGCAACTACAAGTTACCATTGATTGTGTTTAGTCCTCTACACATCTCCTCTCGCCTGGTACAGACCCATTGAAGCGTGAGGAAATCAGAGTGAACTGAGTTTTAACTTTCTTAGACACACGTGTTATTATTTGCACATGGCTAAATCCAGTTGCATCGCGCTGGCCGCAAGGTGCCTTAGCGTAAAGAAGAATAACTTCAGCGTAGTAAAAAATTTTGAAACAACAAAAAAAAAGTGGTAAACGTTTCAAGACGATAGACTGATACGACGTTTAGAATTGTTGGGCAAGTTGACGTCGGTTCAATGAAGACTACGTTGACGAGTTGGTAGCAATGCCTGCAAGCCTAAGCGAAATTGGGATCAGGATAAACGATTTGTGATTGACCTCGTTATTATTGGCTTCCGGAGTACTACAACCCAATGATCATGCGATTGTAAGCTTCTGCTGACGAGCAACAATGGTTGAGGTGCAGCGGTCGGGAGCGCTTATTTCCAGGCCAACACTTCGATTTTGCTTGCTTTAGTTCTGGATTTTTCAGAACAGTTTGGCTATGTCGACGAGCTACACTGAAGCATTGAAGCTGATTCCAAAAACACCCATAAAGTTGAAAATATCGAAGGAAACAATCAGATCAACTGTGTTACAAAATTTGATTTTTCTATAACGTTCCTATAACGTCTAACGTTCCCGTAACGTTTTCTATAACGTTTAACGTTCCCGGTGTTGCTTGTGGTTAAAGGGTTCAAAATTATGAATCAATTCTTATATTTCACTTTCATTTTTGCACAACTCGCTTCACATATACATACTCCATATACTACGTCACAATGCACATCATCACTATTCCGGAAATATCCATATTAGATGATATAGGAAGGCGTCATCTTGAATTTCACAATGGCTTCCGCGGTCATTTTCCAATCTCAAGGGACCTCTCCAGTGATGAAAATATTCATATTGCACGGTATTTGACCATTGAAGGCTGTTTTATGGACACCGAAAGTTAATTTCGAAATATGAATGGAGTTAGGGTTTGCAATCCCGGAAACGATTTCCCGGGAAATACCTCTTCCCGGGATTCTCAGATCTCGGGAACAGAAATATTGTTTCCCGGGATCCCGTGATTCCCGAGTCCCTTAAAAAATTCCGCAAAGTTTACTAAAGTTTCCTATGCAAAAGTGTAATAAAACTAAATACTCTCTCAAAACACAAAACTAACGTCGCCAAACTTTATAGCAGCGCTGAAGTGGGAATTACACGAAGCAAATATTTGCTTGAAATGACGGTCAATAATTGTTCGCCTTGTAATATTGAGTTAATTGCTCTAATTTTATGTCATTATTATTTGCTGTTTTATTCAAAAACCGAAAAATCTGGCGATTATTTGCTTCGTCTAATGTCGTTCTTTGCTAGTTGATGAGCGAATTTTTAAATTGATAAAAATATACCTGTAAATTGACAAACAATTTTGAAACCCAAAGAAAACTAGGAAATGATGAAATAACGTTCCAGTTCATCAATCTAAATTCTTACACGGAATCCTTCTCTCTAATCAATGGTTAGAGCAACTTCAAAAAAGTTTAAATGTGACAAGAGGCTATGCTACCGTTCAAGCAAACAGAGTTTTAAGCAAATATTTGTAACAGTGTGATAGTATAGCAAATATTATCCCGTAGAAATATTTTGCCCAAAAAATTCCGTACCAAGTATAGCGAATATTTACCTCGCCTGCCTGTCTGCCTAACACTAAGTTTTCTCTTCAACAAAGTGAAAGAATTGGACACTTCAGTTTATAATAAAATGTAGCAAGACCTGAAATCAATGACTGACTTAAACACCAGCGGTGATTCAACGGACTTCATCAAAATTTTACAGAATAAATTGCAGTATTTTGGTTTAACGTAAAATTGTCAGCGGATCTAAAGCGATTGTTTGACGACATGAAAATCCTCTCACCTCTTCTTCTGCAAATATTTGCAACAAAAGTCGATCGAAAGATTCTGAACTTGAATATGCTTTGTATTATTTGTTTAATTCGTTTTCCATGCGAATAAGTAATAAAATTGTAAACGATTATTTATTTCTTACCTTTTATGAATAAACTTTATATTAAATCCCTTTTTACTAAGAATTTTTTTATTCCCGGTTCTCGGGAATTCCCGGGAAATGAGATTGTTTATTCCCGTTTCCCGGGAAATCAATTCCCGGGAATATTGCAAACCTTGATGCACTTGATGCCGAAAAAAGTCAAATTTGATGGTATTTGGTGAATTTATAATGTTTTTGAAACATAAGAAGTTTTGGAATCTGGCTAGAATTTCTGGTCGTCACTGGGCATTATTGGTAAACGGCTGGGTAGTGCGTACCAGCAGTACACCCGTACTAATTGGCATCAAATAGACCCCAGTAAAGTGCAAAGCAGAATGCCCAGCAACTACTATCCCTGCCTCTACATTGTACCGACTGGGATACGAGTAACCAAGGAAAGATCGGTGAGCCGGTGGGAACTTGGTCGTATCCTGACAGGATAGGGGAAGCTGTTCTTTTTGGAGAGCAGCTTGCCTGAGCGTCTGTTTCCCAGGTTAGGGGCGGCTCAAACAGCGACTGATCCGGAGCGGACGGCTGAACTATGAAATGCGGTGTCTCGCCAGCTACACCTTAGACGGCAGCCCCGTCGTGAGACTAGGCAACGCAGCCATAGTAAGGCAGCATGCTGAAATAAACATACACTGGGGTCACTTTTTACGCGGTTGGTTGTACCGCCACGGTGTTCCAAATACCGTTGTTATAAAATAAAATACGCCATCAAAACTGTTAATGTCAGTTGGTTTGTATTACTGCCCTACACTTCTGAATCAAATTTGAAAATCATCGTTGGACTAATTTTCGAGTTACGCCCTTTTAAAGTTTTAGAGAGGATTTCTCATACAAATATACTCAAACAACCCTTCCAAAATGAACATAAATCATAGTAGGTATTGTTTCGCAGGCAGCATATGCCCATTGAAGGCCTTTCTGGAAGATTTGAGCTGTATAAGGACCATCAGAAAATTGTTTGGATTGAATAACTCCGGGTAAAATGCAAAAATTGCCATTTTACCCGGGACCTTACCGAAAAACATTATTTGACACCTGAGCAATTCTCGCTGAAACCAGGCCACTAGGTGCACAAGGTCTTTCGGATTTGATATAAATGCACATATTAGTTAGGAATTGAGACAAAATGATTATGCCATTTTTGTTTGATTGAATTTGTTGACCCCGCGGTCACCAAGGGGTGAAATAGTTTCTAGAGAAGTGGAAAATTCAACAATTCTTGATGTGATGTGATGTGAACGGGTTTCATTTGAGCGATATCTCTGAAATTCGTTATGGAACCTACCACAAGTAGCACTTTCTGTAAAGAAGAATGATAGGGCTTACATTTCGAGTAATCAGAATTTTGGCCGCCATCTTGAATTTGGCCGCCATCTTGGATCATATAAAAAAATGCAATTTTGACCATGTTCGCAACTACCGATTTTCGATCTGAGATCAGCATTGGAAAGCTGAGAAAAAATGCTATAAGATTTAAGAAAAAAATTAGGTGAGCATCAGTGTTAACCTACCAATTGAACGAATTTTCCGAACGAAGTTTCAAAAGATCCAATCCATTCCATTCCAGGACGAGGACTTTTAAGGTTTTTTTTAAAGAGGTACATCTGTTCGTCTGTGGTGAATCTATCAATATTATTTGTTATGTATATTCGTGGATATATTTGGGCAAAATCAATTTTTATTTGAACAATGCACGAACTTCGTTTTAAAAACAGGAGCAGAATTGAATGAAAAACATGTTGTGTAAACACTTTTTTATTTATGTTTAGTTATTAGACTATAAAGTAACAATAAAGTAACACACAAATCCTTTCAACATTGAAATGTATATGTAATAACTAGAACTCAATTGAACCTTTTTATGTACATTATTATGTACATAATATGAGCAATTTGTACAAGTTGAAACCTCATTTTTTTATCTTTTCTATGATATTCGAGGTTTGAGGCAACCAACTTATAACTCCTGATTTTTTGCAAATTTTGGAAACGGGTCTTAATTCAACTGAGGACAAATGCACCCTGTTTCACGATAACTTGGGAGCGATAAAAACCCTTCATACCTCAAAATCATGCAAATCACAATTTTAGCTCGCAGGCATCAATTACAAAAGAGGTTATTTATCTAAAACGATTTAGGCTAAACATAGATGGTTGCATGTAGCAGCCAAAATACGTATCTGCGGACGGTATTCGATTAGAGGGTGTTCGATTTTTTGTAGTAGAATTAAATGAAAACATAACCTGTTCTCAATATTTAAACATAGTTTATAACTTTGCCAAAGATATCCCGGTACACATAGACATAGACGTAGTATATGAGGAATAATTATTCTTATGATAAATCTTCAAAAAACGATCTAACGAGAACAGTTTTTAAGCCATTAAAATATAAAGTTTCCATAGGTCTAGTTTTCGAATACCAATGTGAACTAAGGTTCAAATGATGTTTTTTTGGTTTAATTTGACAAATGGCCATTTTACCCAGGGTTTTTTGATCCGGAAATGTTCCCAATGGTTCTAATACAACCCAAATCCTCCAGAAAGGTTGTCAAAGAGGCACATGTTGTCTGCTAAACAATACTTACTATGATTTATGTTCGTTTTGGAAGGGTTGTTTAAGTACATTTGTATGAGAAATCCTCCATAAAACTTTAAAAGGGCGTAACTCAAAAATTAGTCCAACGATGATTTTCAAATTTGACCCAGAAGTGCAGGACAGTAACACAAACCAACTGGCATTAACAGTTTTGATGGCGTATTTTATTTCATAATAACGGTATTTGGAACACCGTGACCGCATTTAAAAGATTAGATTAGATGTACTTATACTAAACTTATTTGATACCGCGTACAAATGATCTTCCGAATCGAGTAAAAATAATCCGCGTTATTGTTGAAATGTCCCGTTTAAGAAAACGCATAAAAACAACCCGTGTAAAAAGCGACCCCACTGTACTACGAAAAATCCAGAGAATGATACGAATCGGAACAATCAGTATAGACCTAGGCAAACGAAAAAGGATAACGATTGGAAACTTGGCACTTGGAATGTTAGGACTCTGCTCGAACCGGCACGCGCGGGCATCTTGGCCAGAGAGCTACGGAAGGCAAAAGTGGAGGTAACAGCTATACAAGAGGTGCGTTGGTCTAAAACCGGAGAACGTGAATTCCGGGTGGTTGATTCGACCGGGGAAACTTCTATCAAGTACCACATCTACTACAGTGGCGGCGACAGAGCGGAACGGGGCGTCGGTTTCGTGCTACTTGAAAACCAAATGAAGCGTGTTATTAGGTGGATGCCTGTTAATGACCGTCTATGCGTATTGAGGATCAAAGGCAGATTCTTCAGTTACAGTCTTATCAACGTGTACGCGCCGACAAACGATAAAACCGATGATGTAAGGAGGAGTTCTATGAGCTCCTTGAGAAAACGTATGGAGAGTGCCCACAATACGGTATAAAGATCGTCATCGGAGATACGAACGCACAAGTCGGACGAGAGGAGTTCTTTCGTCCTGTTATTGGTAGGGAAAGCCTTCACTCTACCACCAACGACAACGGCTTGAAGTTAGTGAACGTCGCCGCGGCCAGGGGAATGGCCATCTGTAGTACCCATTTTACGCGTCTGAAGCACACCTGGAGATACCCCAATGGAGAGGTCTGCTCCCAGTTCAACCATATGCTGATCGACGGCCGGCACTTTTCATACGTCATAGATGTGCGATCTATTCGAGGGCCAAACATGGTGGTAGGTAAGATTCGCGCACGGCTGTGCAACGTATTTAAACAGGTTAGTAGAAGCTGATCGTGTGACGCGTTAGATGCGGGAGAAATACCGGGAGGCAAAAGCTGCCGAAAAGAGGCTTCACCGCTGTGAGAAACGTGAGCACTACGATCGCGTCTTTGCGGAGGCGGAGAATGACTCCATCAGGCACGACACGAGGAGCTTCTATAAAACAATTATCGGAATCAGGAACCGGACCATACCAGTACCTGCCATGTGTAATGACAGGGAGGGGAACTTGATTACCGATGAATCGCAGGTGGCCAGGCGTTGGAAGCAACATTTTGAAGTGGTATTGAACGGTGAGGAAGGTAGAAAAGCGTCGAGGGCAACAGTATAGAAATTGCGGAGGACGGAAAAGTTGTGAACCCACCCACATTGGATGAACCACAAAGCCGCTGGGAAGGACGACTTACCGGCCGAACTTTTTCAAAGTCGGAAGCGAGCGACTGTGTAGTGCAATTCACTGGTTGGAACGACTCATATACCCTGTCTACAAGAAGGGACATAAACTCAACTGTAGTAATTATCAAGGCATAACCTCCTCAACTCCGCTTGTGAAATACTCTCCCGTTTCCTGTTCTAGTGACTGAGGCCGTTGAAGGAAGCCTTTGTTGGAGAATACTAATACGGTTTCCGGGTGGGATGATCTACAACGGACCAGTTGATCACCTAGAGACAGATCCTCAACAAGTTTCGAGAACACAACTTGCAGACACATTATCTGTTCAGGGACTTTTAAACGGCGTACAATACAATGAAACGCAACGAGCTGTGGCAAATCATGTTTGAACATGGTTTTCCAGCAAAACTAATTAAATTCATACGTGTGACGCTTGACGGTTTCGCATCATGCGTCAAAACAGCTGGAGAATTTTCGGACGCGTTTGCGACATTAGATGGTCTGAAGCAAGGTGACGGGCTCTCGAACTTGTTGTTCAACATAGCTTTAGAAGGTGCAATACGAAAGGCAGGTGTGCAGAGGAGCGGCATCATCATCACGAAGTCTCACATGCTACTGGGCTTTGCGGACGACATTAATATGTTGAGGAGGCCTTAACGGCTTCAGAAGGGAGAATTGCGAGAATTGAACTCACCATAAACACTGTCAAAACAAAGTACATGGTGGCTGGCAGAGAGCGTGGTAGTTCTGCGGGTGTTGGTGCTGCGGTGAAGATGGATGGGGATACTTTCGGAATGATCAATGAATTTGTTAATCTTGATACTCTCGTAACATGTTAAAGCGAAGTGAGCCGCGAGGTGAAGAGATGGATTGCGGCAGCGAATAGGGCTTATTGCGGATTGCGTAGCTAGCTTAGTTCCCATAGCCTACCGATCCGTACGAAATTTACGCTCTATATGACTTTGATCTTCTCGGTGGCGCTGTACGGATATAAATCGTGGATGTGGGAGCAGTCCGCTTGGGTGCGATCAATACTAGGAGGCAAACTATAAAAAAGGGGTGGCGCATGAATCACGAGCTGTGTTAGTATAAGTAGTATACAAACACTCTGATATTGTCAAGCTGATGAAACACAACAGGTTACAGTGGTAAAGTTGAAATTTTGACTATAAATTCAGGATGTCATAACGAATCGAATGGTGAATTACATAAATCTCGGACCAGTGCTTTGTTTCTCAAATATTCACTTAGTTCACAAAAACTTGGGAAAATTTACCGAGCTCTCAAGTAACCCATCTCATAAGCGTGATTATGGTAGAGTCTACAACTAAGTAAACTTTTCATTTAAACACCTGGTCGCTCTTAAACGTACGGAGTCATCGATATAGCCATCGAAATTAAAATCCCATCATAAATTTGCATATTTAAGAAAATGTGAACACTGCGCGAGCACAAATGGGGAAGCACCGACAACCGGCCGACGAGATGAAAATGCTAAAATATTTATTGGCAATGATTTGCGTATCCTCCGTTTCCTGTAACGACGGCACCAGTTTAATATAGTTTGACAGGCGTACCTTTACTGAAAAAATGCGATTCATCGTGGTCCGCGTGAACCCGTTTCAAGAGATCAAATTTTACACTCATATACCCTTAAAGAAAAGTAATCTACGATTGAAACGCAGGCAGAACCAACAGGAAGTTTACTGCTGAGAGGCACCAAATAACAATATCCTGAATGGTCGACCTTATCAACAGCCTCGAGCATAATCGATTGCCTTGACGAGGGTTGGCTAGCTTTCCATGGAAAATTTTCCGCGGCAGACTCATCCAGCAAAGATTTATCATGAACCGTTTCACAATTTGAAACTCTATCTTCAATCAATATGCGAGCGCCAGTGACGTGCCGCTTTTTTTCAGTCCTGCGGTTGGGAGCCAGTAATCATCGTTAAACCGAAATATGATAACGGCCTACCGCAAGTGGCTGGGCTGTAATTAAACTATAGCGAAGCGTTTATGACGTGAAAACAAAAAGTGACCTTTGCGACCGAAATAATTACCGCTTGTCGGGTCTCATCAACACCAGAGCAGGTTACTGTTTAGCTAATCACACTGTCTCGTAAGGTCAGCTCGTCAATGGATTGTTCACATTTTGAGCACAACAGGGCAGGAACTATTGAATGAATACAAATAAACAGTTCCAATTACCCGGGACGTTTACATCATCAGAAAACTTAGCAGAACCCTAACTTTCCTAATCGAAACTATGTAGATTCCAATAAAGCACCAACTAGAGAATAACATCTGCCACCGCAAAAACTTCGCTTTGACGAATGACCCGCAGAAAACTGTTCCACTAGAAATTGCAAATTGTTTCGAGCAAAGAAATACCATTCCCACAGTTACTGGCAGCATGTTGCGAGAGGACAAACAGCAGCCAACCAGATGCCACCGGAACGGACTAGAAGTATGTTTTCCTGTTTATATTTTTTTACCTTCTTTCGAAACATCGCATACCAATCTTCCTGCCGAGCAGAAGTTGCAGTATAGTTTTGTACCTTGGCAACTTTACCGTTCCATTGCATACCGTTATTCATAATCCCGTCCATGGTGGGGCCGCAACCCCCCGCATCATTCAAAGTTCAAGGTCTGCGAGTACTTCACTACAAAAGACACCGACACTCCTGGGTGTAATGCAATGCAAAGTCCAATGAGTCCAATGCCGGCTGGCTGCGAGTTGCGACTATTACGAGACACATCTGTTGTGTTCCAGTTTCGTATCCCGTTCGCGGTACGTCATTCCACCCCGATGCTCGAAAACGTTGACTACTGCAATGGGCGGTGGAGCAGCACACAGTCAGCGCGGGATTATTTTGCGAGTTTTCCTATCCTTTGTGAAAAAGTAAATGAAAAGAAAGTAGAATGCATCCGGGAACAGGGCAGCAGCTTGTGTTAACTACAGATACGCCTAAGGTGTTTTCGGCAGTACGTAAACGTGTTGAATTACAAATGGTCGAAGTAAATAAATACAATTTATCTAAATAGAGTACTGGGACCGGGTTGCTAATGGGGTTTGTTCGGGAACAGATATCTTTCGCGGAAAAAAGTTGAGCCACAGCAAGTGTTCGGAATTGTTTCCGTATTTTAGTTTAGTTTTAATTACATTTCAGACGCAGTGCAGTTCCTAGTGAAAGAAAGTATGGTTCATTCCATTAGCGCAAATAATTTGAACCAAACTTTACCAATGCCAGAAGAATTTGAAACGTGAGTTTGTTCTCTATTGGTTTTTATAAGTTTCTTCATCACTTCATTCCATGTTTGACCAAAGACTTTGTATTTATTTCTTGTACAAGAGTACGCACTATGGAAACTGAAATGAGGGTGTAACTTTTGGAGAAGCAGACTTCGAATACAAACATTTTTTATGTGATAGCCCAGCGTTAAAAAAAGCCTTTTACTGTTTATTCTTTACTGTATATTTTTTACTTTTGAATTTGAACTTTTAACATCTTCTATTTACTTTCTACTTTCTACTTTTTACTTTTAGCTTTAACTTTTAACTTTTTACTTTTAACTCCTAACTTTTAACTATTAACTCTAACTTTTAATTTTTAACTTTTAACTTTTAACTTTTAACTTTTAACTTTTAATTTTTAACTTTTAACTATTAACTTTTAACTTTTAACTTTTAACTTTTAACTTTTAACTTTTGACTTTTAACTTTTAACTTTTAACTTTTAACTTTTAACTTTTAACTTTTAACTTTTAACTTTTAACTTTTAACTTTTAACTTTTAACTTTTAACTTTTAACTTTTAACTTTTAACTTTTAACTTTTAACTTTTAACTTTTAACTTTTAACTTTTAACTTTTAACTTTTAACTTTTAACTTTTAACTTTTAACTTTTAACTTTTAACTTTTAACTTTTAACTTTTAACTTTTAACTTTTAACTTTTAACTTTTAACTTTTAACTTTTAACTTTTAACTTTTAACTTTTAACTTTTAACTTTTAACTTTTAACTTTTAACTTTTAACTTTTAACTTTTAACTTTTAACTTTTAACTTTTAACTTTTAACTTTTAACTTTTAACTTTTAACTTTTAACTTTTAACTTTTAACTTTTAACTTTTAACTTTTAACTTTTAACTTTTAACTTTTAACTTTTAACTTTTAACTTTTAACTTTTAACTTTTAACTTTTAACTTTTAACTTTTAACTTTTAACTTTTAACTTTTAACTTTTAACTTTTAACTTTTAACTTTTAACTTTTAACTTTTAACTTTTAACTTTTAACTTTTAACTTTTAACTTTTAACTTTTAACTTTTAACTTTTAACTTTTAACTTTTAACTTTTAACTTTTAACTTTTAACTTTTAACTTTTAACTTTTAACTTTTAACTTTTAACTTTTAACTTTTAACTTTTAACTTTTAACTTTTAACTTTTAACTTTTAACTTTTAACTTTTAACTTTTAACTTTTAACTTTTAACTTTTAACTTTTAACTTTTAACTTTTAACTTTTTACTTTTAACTCCTAACTTTTAACTGTTAACTTTTAACTTTTAACTTTTCACTTTCAACTTTTAACTTTTAACTTTTAACTTTTAACTTTTAACTTTTAACTTTTAACTTTTAACTTTTAACTTTTAACTTTTAACTTTTAACTTTTAACTTTTAACTTTCAACTTTTAACTTTTAACTTTTAACTTTTAACTTTTAACTTTTAACTTTTAACTTTTAACTTTTAACTTTTAACTTTTAACTTTTAACTTTTAACTTTTATCTTTTAACTTTTAACTTTTAACTTTTAACTTTTAACTTTTAACTTTTAACTTTTAACTTTTAACTTTTAACTTTTAACTTTTAACTTTTAACTTTAAACTTTTAACTTTTAACTTTTAACTTTTAACTTTTAACTTTTAACTTTTAACTTTTAACTTTTAACTTTTAACTTTTAACTTTTAACTTTTAACTTTTAACTTTTAACTTTTAACTTTTAACTTTTAACTTTTAACTTTTAACTTTTAACTTTTAACTTTTAACTTTTAACTTTTAACTCTTAACTTTTAACTTTTAACTTTTAACTTTTAACTTTTAACTTTTTACTTTTAACTTTTAACTTTTAACTTTTAACTTTTAACTTTTAACTTTTAACTTTTAACTTTTAACTTTTAACTTTTAACTTTTAACTTTTAACTTTTAACTTTTAACTTTTAACTTTTAACTTTTAACTTTTAACTTTTAACTTTTAACTTTTAACTTTTAACTTTTAACTTTTAACTTTTAACTTTTAACTTTTAACTTTTAACTTTTAACTTTTAACTTTTAACTTTTAACTTTTAACTTTTAACTTTTAACTTTTAACTTTTAACTTTTAACTTTTAACTTTTAACTTTTAACTTTTAACTTTTAACTTTTAACTTTTAACTTTTAACTTTTAACTTTTAACTTTTAACTTTTAACTTTTAACTTTTAATTTTTAACTTTTAACTTTTAACTTTTAACTTTTAACTTTTTCTTTTTACTTATTACTTTTTACCTCCTCATTTCAACAATGATGATCAACTAGTTCCGCTAGACTAGATTAACGAAACCTCAGTTTTGACTGGTAACAAATTGTTTATGTGTTGTTTTCCCGCGGCTGACGGTGGGTTTAATAGACACGTAAACTCCCGACATTTTACATCGCTGGTATGATAACATCAAGTTGTCGTTTGCTACTTTATTATTGTTTAGGTGCACCTGGCGGGGTATAGTTCACGTCCTTTGCGCTGGCAAATTATTACAACGACACTAAACTACATTAAACGTTTTAAAGCCCTGTTCATTTAGTTTCCCCTTTTATGATCCCATAGTGGAAATACGCAGGCATTTCCTGCCCACAAAACCGAGCTGCTTGTTCCCTGTTGTTGAAAGTATAGGTAAAGGTTAACCGAAGTCATTCAGTTCTACCATCAAAGCTGGGCAGGAAAAGACCGGTAGCAATGTAACGTGTGGAGCTCTAGTGGAAAGCTTTGCTGACGTTTCGTATGCGTGGTATGGCAGTTCGACCTGTCCACTTTAACACATGACTTCACGCAATCAAGCGGTGGCCAGAGTGTTGAAAGATTTACACAAGCTTGTTTTGTCAGCGGTAGGAATCGTGTGTGGTAAGTTGCTTACCTGTAGACCGTCCGTTTTGTTCTGTTCCCACTAGGGCCAAGCGAGGAGGAATCTTTCTTCTGTGACATACGATGTTTATATTTACCATGCCGCATGCGTAAGTGCACTCGTATGAAGCAAAGCTCCGGGCGAACGCGCGAGAATGACAATGAGAAACTTCTTTAGGGTAGTAAAATTTTATCACACTGAGTTATAAAATGAAGGCTAATAATTATTACGGTATTGCGCGAAACTGCTGTCTCGTATTTCTTTCGCATAAGCTTGAGAATAGATAGCTTGCTGATCTAAGCTTTGAGATAGGGACATCTGTTTTCGTAAGGATTACTACTATCATACTAGTCTGAAAGCATGCATTCAAAAACAATCGGAAAATCTCATCTCGTGCTTTTGTGTTGGAACAATAATGAAAAATGGCGAGAAGTTTTGTCAAAAATAATTATGCCAACTAGAGCGACAAAAGACGAAACCAAATTTTCAAACTCTCAACGGAATATTTTAACCGTTTTCTACTGCTGTTCATCCCAGTGTGCTCGAACGTTTCGTATGTTAATATTCAACATTCCCACCAGTGACAACAGCAAGAGCAGCACGCAGAACAGACCTCGCTGAGAGACCGTCGTCCGTCGTATCCTGGATTTGTGCCCGGTTCGAATGCCATGTACAGTACTGTGACCGCAGACTGTGCGGCAAGGATTGTGCTCTGAATGTGAAATGTGATTCATCTAAAGTCGTTGCATGTCCTCAAAACGCTAGCGTAGGTGACTGACGACCAGCGTAGTGCAATGCGATCAGATACACACTGGAGTGAACGAAACAAAATGACAATAAGCCTAATCAAAAAATAATAAATCACCATTAATTTTGAAGCTTTCGCAGCGTCAAATCATACGAGTGCATTATTTAAGAAAGCTTGCTGCGAGGAAAGTGGCCACTAGCCTTATGGCGGAAGGAAGGAGAAGAACGAACACAAAAGTTGTGTGTTTGGGCCGAAAAGCCCCAAGCTAACCAGTCAAACAAGCAATGATTATAAATAGAGAATATATATTTTAAAAAGCGCAGTTCTAGCTGGAAGTATTTCAGACCGAATAACGTAAGAGGATTTCCTGCGAAAGATGTTCTGGTAGCTTTAAAAAAATACAGGAGCGACCATTCAAGAGAAACAAAGAAGTGGCAAAACTCTTTTTAAGTGTTAACATGAAATACGTAGTACAAACAAAAAATGTGTATTTCGACAAATGATTTTATACATTGATAAAAAAATGGTTGTTAACATAGAAAAATTGCAACTTCTAGCTTAGAATGTTTAGTTTAGAATAAGATTAGGTGCTTGTTTTGTATCGATTGTGTTTCGCAATCAGTTTTGGGCATTTCAATTAACCTATAGAACCAAAGTCCCACTTAGTAGTAGTACATCGATTACGTAATGGGTTTGAAGTAATTATGACGCTACAACCTTTATCTATATGTCATCTACTTGATCAATGAAGATAATTAATTTTTTTGGTAAGCGAGTACATGATCAAACAAAGTAAAAGATGGCGGAAACTTTGAAAATGCGAATTAGTAAGTAGGAAGTTCTCTAACCATGACTAATGAGTATTCGACCCAGAAAAATGCATCAATGAGTTAAAAAATCACAAGGGTTGTATGCAAAGCCACGACCGCAAGGTTGTAATGATATGTTTAAAGCTTTGTGAAAAAGAGGAGTTTAAGTGCTGCTGAATTTTAGGTTGCGCATACATCACTAAACAGGAATTTCAGCAGTTCAAAGTGCATGCAGATTAAAATGACATTTTACTTTTAATTCCAGCGCGATAAGAGAAAATATTTAATCTTGAATAATTTGTTTGTTGTCCTTCTGAGGACTGTTGTTGTTCAATTTCATATTGGATTATAATGTTTATCGCATCTGTGTACACAGTTGAAAGCTGTTTTCACACTGAAAATTTGACAACTAATATACTTTGTATGCTAGTATTCCAAAACGTTTGTGCTGCTCGCTACTGCACAAAGGCAGCTTTTACTAGAGGAAGTGCCGATGTACCAGCTGGCCCCAATATCGGTGCTGATACTACTACTGCTGCGGATGGTATCCGCTGCCACAGCTGCTGCTGTGTTATAGTCACCGTCTAAAACTAATACAGGTAAATTCCGTTTTTGGCAACACGCTTTACGATTTTCGGTTGCCAAATATGGAACAGTGCCAAAAACGGAATATTTTTTTCTAAATTTTTTGATAGTTAGTGGAAATTACATTCACCCTGAAGTATCTTAATTTTTGTCTTACAAGTGAGAATGCAACTGATCACTTAAGGCACAACAAAGGTCTAGCTCCATATTTTTTCTACTTTTTGTCCCATTGTTAACAAGTCATATTATGGAGTGAATGGTTCAATTACGTTTGGGAAGAGGTAGCTTTGTGAAAAAAGGTTTGTCATTTAATAAATACCTGGAACATTCCTTTCGAGTAATTCCTAACCCAATGCATTTATTAGAATGTTCCACGGGACGAGGGAGATTTTTACTAAGTCTAAATCACACCCTAAGCCCGTGTTAATTTTTCGCGTCCTTGAAAAAATTACATTTACAACTTAAAATGTAAGTCATAGGACAAAAAATGTAATTAGTTCAAAAAATATTTTGTCGCTTTTTCTCTAAAAAATATTTCGAAGAACGGTATTTTATTTATTTGTTTTGTTTTGCATTTTGTTGAGTGAATTATGTTTCTAAAGTTGGAGACAAAACTTTTATGATTCATATAAAAAAGAAGAAAACATGGGAATTATCTTTTATTCATAAAAAATACATATTTTTTTCAAAACCCATTTCTCCTTAGGAGTGTAAATTGTCCATCTGAGCAACTAGTGTCAAATAAATTTGAGATGAACTTTTTTTCAGATCATTTTTGTTTTTAAAGTAAATTTCTCAGTGTACGATTTCAAATTTAATACATTTAAGATTTAAATGAATGTTCAGACAATTCTTTAAAAGTCATTAATTGGCAACTATTCTCAATCTTTCTTCAATATTCAGATATATGGAAAAGAGATTTAACTGCAGTCCTTCTTTTCATTATAGACGCTCTAACCTTAAGGGTCATTAGCGTCTTAACTTAAGAACTTTTCAAATCTTAGTCTTAAGGAATTTTCAATGAAAAATATGCAAAGTTTCCAAGTGTAGTAGTACTTACACACTCACAAACATGCCAAAAACGGAACTCACCTGTATGAGCAGTTTCGGATGAAACAGGCTCTTATATAGACCAAAGAGTACATGCCGAATTACTAGGTCTATAATTCTGTCGACCGTGCTTGGGAAATTAATCATATAACGACCAATCAAAAACTTGACAGTTTTCAATAGTACAATAGTCCGAATAATAAAATTTCAATTTTCTCTACTTGGGAGAGATCTTAGGAGATTTTCCAATCTATTGCTGCAAGAACGAAGGAAATCCATCGAAAACTAACTGATTTATTAGCATTTTACATTGGACATATTTTTCACTTTTTCCGGTTTTAGATTTTCATTTTACATCCCTATGTAGCCAAATATGTATGTAGCCGAATTTCCTGAGAGACGTAGTAAATGCTTCTATGAGCTATACCAGCAATTTTGACTTAATTGTCAGTTGAACACTCCATCATGTGATCTCGCAAAGTTTTGCCTCCCCTAACGACTCTTCCGTAGTCTTATTTAGTCTGTGATATAGCAACGTAATCAATACTATTCTGAACTCAAAAAAGCGTGGATGATTTTTGTTTCGAACTTCAAAGGGTACCTACCGTACTGCCACAGGTGTTTTTTTTCTGGAACATATTGTTTTTTCATATCATTTCATACCATATCATTCCAAAAAGACCACTAACCAAATGGAATAGTAAAGAATGCGGGAAGGTTATTCAATGTGAGTAAGCAGGTTTTGCTTTTCTCGGAAAAAATACACCAAAGTCATTTTTATGTGTTTTTTCATACGCTACGAATTCCCCGCGTAAAGCAAGACTTTTGTGTATATAAAAATATAGGGATTCGAATAAAAACACTCTATTTATTATATAGTTTCATCCCTTCAACAACTTTTCTTAGACACCGTTTTTTTAACAAGCACCCGGGAAATTCCACAAAAAATGTGCCAGTTTTAATACTTTTTGTTCAATTGTCATTTCTGATTTGGCTGAAACTTTGTATAGATGTTTCAATGAGCAACAAGTGATATTTTTTGCTGTTGGTTATTTTTGCCTTTCCCTTGGAAAAGTATAGCAATAACTGGCAAAACCAACGGTAGGAGCGGGGGCCTAGTGTGGTTGGTAACGTCTCCGCCAACCACGCTTGACGCCTGGGTTCGAATCCCACCGCCGACATAGGTGTCGATAGTTGTGAGGTGGCGTGATCCACTCACAACCAACCCAACTGGTCTAGATTCAATCCTAGTTGACACCGGGAGATTTTCTGAGGCAAAAAAATCTCTGGGATCACGCCTTCCATCGCATGAGGAAGAAAAGCCGTTGGCGCCGGTCCGTTAATAAAAAACGGGTCGTGAGTTAGGGTCCTGGGTGCGGAGTCGCTTCCCTGGGCGTCGGTGATTGGCCACAACAGTGGCGGAACTAGACCGACGGAAAATAAGCGAGAATAAAAAAAAAAAACCAACGGTATAAAAGTGGTCACAATGATCGAATGTCATATACCACTCGACTAAATTCGATGAACTGAGCAATTTCTGTAGGTATGTATGTATGTATGTATGTATGTGTGCATGTGAATGTGTGTGTATGTGTATGTGCAAATCATTTTTTCTCACTCACTTTTCTCAGAGATGGCTGGAACGGTTTTCATGGAATTAATTGCAAATGAAATGTCTAGTTGCGCCATAGGTTGTTATTGAACTTCATTGTAATCAGTTTTATAGTTTAGTGGTCATGTATCAAAATGTAGAAATCACATAACATCAATATTCCAGAAACCACACAGCCGATTCCAATAGAACTGGTGTCAAATGAACGGCCTGTCTCGAAGCTTATGAATTTCGTATTGATTAAGCTTATGTTTCAAAAGTTATGTAAAGAAACGTTATCCAGAGGCTGTTCAAACTCACTCATTTTTCTTAGCGATGGCTGAGCCAATTTTCACACAGTTAGATTCAAATAAAAGGACTAGTTGTGGTGTTGAGAAATGTGTAATAGTGAAACACTTTGATTCGATGGGTTACAACCAGTCAAATATTTCAGGAACTGTCCAAATACATCTCCGAAAAAATATATAACCGACGATGTAAAATTCGTTCCAACTTTCCACAGTAGGTTCTGCTGAGGTTAACAATTAAAAAAAGGGGAATATCAAAACCATTCTTCTTTCGCACAGGGTTAGCAAATCAATGTCTGAACTTATAGAACAATCTAGCTGACCCGGCAAACTTCGTCTCACCAATTTTTGTGTTTAATTTAATAATTTTAAACATTTCAAATTCATTGCTCCCTTGCGATTTGTTTATAGTCTGCAAATGTACGACGAATCGGCCATAGGTTATGATCAAAGTCAAAAGGCATATCATTTCGGAATGATAACATCCTCGATATTCGGCTTCTGTACAACACCTCTATTCTGAAAATATCCATATTAAGTGGTATTCGATCATTTTCAGCTGTTTCTCTGGCATCAATCTGATTCCGGAAATACCCCTATTGGGTGATATTTAGTAATTTTGTTGTTTTCCAGAAACTGATAGTGGTCATCTTCAAATTCAAAATAGTGTCCAGGGTCAATGCTTGGTTTCTACGCCATTTTACAATTCATAATGGTGTCTTTGGTAAATTTTTAGCTTCTGATTCCGGAGATACTCATAGTGGGTGATATTTGATCATTTTCGGCTGTTTCCCAGGAACTGGAAGTTGCCAGCTTACAATTCAAAATTTTGCCTAAAGTCGACTTGTGGCTTCAATGCACCATTACGATTCCGGAAATATTCATATTAGAAACCGGAAGTTTTCATTTTAAATTCAAAAATGGCGTCGGGAGTCGAGTTTTATAGGCTGTTTTTCAGAAAACCTGGTTGAAATATCTGTTTAATTTGTATGGAAGACCTGGTTTCCCTCCAGAGTACGCAGAAGTATCAAACCACCATAGAAATTTATGTTTGATTTGTATAAGAGCCTTATCATCCAGAAGTGGAAGGGGCGTCGGAACACCATTAACATATTTTGCCCCCAAAAACCTTCACATGCTAAATCAGACTCCATTTAAACGTTTAGTTCTGGAATTGTGAAAAAAATTGAGTTTCATTTGTAGGAAACCCCGTCCTTCCAGTAGAAGGAGGGGTGTATAACTATTTTGGACATATTTGTTACCCCTAAAAATATTCACCTGCCAAATTTGGTTCCATTTACTTGTTTAGTTCTCGAGATGTGAAGAAACTTGTGTTTAATATGTATGGAACCCCTTCCTCCCATAAGAGGGAGGGGTGTCGAACTATTATGGACATATTTGTTACATCTCAAAACATTCACATACCAAATTTGGTTGTATGGAACCCCTCCCTTCCAGAAGAGGGAGGGGTGTCGAACTATCTTAGTCACCTTTCTCGACCCCTAAAACCCCTATATACAAAATTTTACGGCGATCGGTTTAGTAGTTTCTAATCCTATATGGATCAGACAGACAGACAGAACTGCATTTCTATATGTTTAGATAGTTCAACCGATCACCGTGACAGTAGCCACCAGTCGAGCGTACTTCTCTTTGTATTTAATTTTCGGAGGCAGCTTTTAAAGGATGATTTCAAAATATCTGTCGAGAGTCACCTGTTCTAAATTGCTGTCATATTATTGTTGTTCATTGCGCATTCTGCGATCTCATTTCTTCGTTGTATGGAAACTCTATTTCCGTGAGTTTTACCATTTCTATTCAAATTTTCCTAGTTTTCCGTAAAAATTTGCCTTGGACAAAGACGAACACAACAAAACAAAGCCAGCTCAAATCAGACGCTCCGTTGTAAAGTTATGGGCGGTCGCACATATGTAACTTTATTTTATATATAAGATTGTCTGCAGACGTTCGAGGAAATTGCAAAATAAGTTTTAAATCGAAAAAAAATGCAATGATGGCAACACTGCAGAAAAAAATTGACTACGTAGTTCGATTCTATATCTGGAACCCTTCAAAATGATATGTCAATATCACCTGTAGCTCTTCAGGGTACCGAGATATCCGCAAATTAAAAAGGTGTTTTGCTAAATTCGCAAAAAGTGGAGGCAGTCCCATTGGCCGAAGGGTCCACCAATCAGTACAACACTTTGTATTTACAAGTTTCGGCCTAAAATACATCGACACACAAATTTTGGTCGAAATCGGTGATGGTCGATGCATTTTCTCGGACACGACATGGAATGACCCATTAACGCATTAACGTTTATGCAAAACATGAAATGTACGGAGTTTTTCGTATCGCATGAGATATGCGAAGTCACAAAACTGATTTTGGATAAGAAAAATTGTATTACTACCGCACCGCTATTTGATATAAGGCAATGAGAATGGTATGCTGTCTAACTCTTTCCCAAAAAAAATCCTTTTTCTATTTGATCAGTTTATTCACAAAACTGTAACTTCAGTTGTATTTACCGAAGCTAACGCATTAAACTCATAACCTGGAGACTATAATAAGTCGCACTCGAGTTACCAGGGTTGATGCAAGTAAATAATACAAATAAGTTTCTATGTGAAAAAAGCAAAGAGCGGATGCTTATTAATATAGACCAATGACAGACGAAAAATTAATATAGATCAATTATGTGCGTCGGTGTTATAACATCCTACTCAATTTAAATAAAAATCTAACTCAAGAACTTTGCACTGCTATCTGTGTGTGAGGATAATATTATTATTTAGTTTGATTAATAGATATACTGGCCTTTCAGTTAGTTTAACCCTCTAGTGCCCAATGCCGCCATTTGGCGGGCTTCAGTCGAAGTTCTGAAAAGCTCCAATAAATACTTGAAAAGTGTTTATAATGATTCATAGTGATTTTACCGAAGCCCGTCTAGAAATTAACTTGGGCACTAGAGGGTTAATAATGAGTATTTTCTGCTAACAAAATATATTTAGATGTTAGAGTCAAATTATGAAATAAATTCGGAAGACTTTTTCGCGAATTTGAGAAGAAAGGAGCCCCAAGTGGCCAATTTAGGAATGCTATGGCCAAAATAGGAGCATTGAAAAGTTTTTGGGTTGGAAAATATGTAAACAAAATAACATGATTTAATAAGTTAAACTCAGTTTTAGTGCAGAATATAAACGAATTGATCCGATTTCCCCGTTGTACTGATTCAATAACTTGTTTTTTTAAGTGAGAAAAACTAATATCTCTCTTAGATAACATACTATGGCCAAAACCGGTGCTTTTACCCTATCTCAAATATATTTTTATCTTATGTATATTTGTATCTTGGAAAAAAGTTTTTTTTACCAAGAACGTTAGTCCCGACGTTCAATTTATGTCAGAACAATACCAGGAACAACACAACCAACAAGTCCCCACAACTTTTGGGATTGGCCATGATTCTTTTTTCGTTTTGCTGGACAACTGTAACTTTTTCGTTTCTCGTGTCTCCATGATCGGACAGCCATCAATGTTAAGCTTATTTTTTGTGGTTTTCATTAAAAAAGTATATTGAGAGTCTGCTAACCCCTCTTCAGCTTGTGTTTGGCCTGTCCCTGTCAAGCGGAATATTTCCGTCTACATGGAAAATCGCATACATGTTTCCCGTCCACAAAAAAGGAGAGCGCAAGGACGTGAACAATTACCGAGGAATATCGTCATTATGTGCCATTTCTAAATTGTTTGAGCTTGTTGTTATGACTCCTTTGCTGTCGCACTGCAAACAATACCTGAGCGAGGATCAACACGGTTTCGTCTCGGGTAGATCAACAACTTCAAATCTCTTGTGTCTCACATCGTATGTTGCGGAAAGCATGGCAGATCGCGCTTAAACGGACGTCATTTACACTGATTTGTCCACGGCGTTTGACAAAATCAATCATGCTATTACGATTGCCAAACTCGAAAGACTCGGTGGCTGTATATTACGTTGGTGCCATTCCTACCTTGTCGGTCCGAAACTGATTGTGACAATTGATGATTTTCAGGCGAATGCTTTTTTGGCCTCATCCGGTATCCCACAAGGAAGCCACCTGGGACCGTTAATCTTCCTGTTGTACTTCAATGATGTTAGCTACGTACTTAAATGCCCTCGCTTATCCTTCGCTGACGATTTGAAGATTTACATGAAAATCCGTTCCATGGTGGATGCAATTTGCCTCCAGTGTGAATTTGACGCCTTCATAAATTGGTGCAACCTTAACTGTATGCTTGTTAATCCTGAGAAATGTTCTGTAATTTCCTTCGCTCGCATTCGCCATCCTGTCATCTTCAACTATAAGCTCTGTGGTACCGAAATTCAACGTGTCGACCATTTTAAGGATCTCGGCGTTATCTTGGATAGCCAACTATCGTTTAAACGGCATGTCTCATACATCGTGGATAAGGCATCCAGAACTTTGGGATTTATTTTCCGCATCGCAAAGGACTTTACGAGCGTGTATTGCCTCAAGGCATTATATTGTTCGCTCGTCCGTTCCACTCTCGAATACTGTTCCGTTGTCTGGCACCCATATTACCAAAACGGGATGGTAAGGATTGAATCGATTCAACGGCGCTTTTTACGCTTTGCTTTGCGTCGGCTACCTTGGCAAAACCAGTATCGTTTACCGGATTATGAGAGCCGATGCCGACTGATTCACTTGGAGACTCTCCACGCACGAAGAAACATCGCAAGGGCTTTGTTTGCTGCCGATATGTTGCAGGGAAAAATCGATTGCCCTGCTATTCTGAGGGAAATCAATTTGAACGTTCGACCTAGGGCACTGCGGAATAATGCTATGCTGAGGATACCTTTTCAACGCACTAACTACGCACAAAACAGCGCTATAGTCGGTATACAGCGAGCCTTCAACAGAGTAGCGGCCGTCTTTGATTTTAATTTATCACGTGTTGCAATCCGCCGTCATTTTTCTGTGTTTTTTACTACTAACGACGACTAAGAGAATTGTTATTGTAATATTTTGTATTGTATTGACACTCGATTGGGGTTAATCAATTTAATGGTGTGAAACGGTATAATTTTTCGTATATTTTTTTTCGTATATTAGGCTGATGCAAATTTTGAATAATTTTTCATATCCACGGTTATCAAAGTTAGCTTAGGGGAGGGCAAAAAATAAATAACACTGAGAGGAAAAAAAAGGAATAGCTTTCATAAGAAATTGTGTGCAAGTTACGACGTTTGTAACTTGCATGCAAAAGTTTGTTGAAAAATATCACATTATTATTATTATTAATCATTTTGTTGACACTTTCACTGTCACTGGACTTGTTTGTTACTAAATTAAGCATATACTATGTCGAAAAATCAATAATATTACAAAAACGACTTGAACTTTTTTATCTTCCCCTACCAATTTTCAACATTTTTTAAGGGAGGGGAGTGACATAAAATGAAAATGAAATTTGCATCGGCCTTGTTTTTGATTTCCGTTGAAAACTGACTGAGTTTAAAACATTTGAAAGTGGGCAATTTTCGTGACGTGACGCTCTCGATGTTTTCGGTTTGTTGCCGTAAGACGTAATTCTACGTCAAAAGCACTAATCGAAAGAAAAATGAAAAGAAGTTGTATTAATTAACTCATAAATGCGATATCCGCTCTGACTTAATGAATCTTATTTTATTCTGGTTCAGAGCTTTCTTCTGAATAGCCCCGCCTTAATTTCAAGTTTCCCCATACTTCCCATTTAACTAATACGGATGAACAAAAAATGATTTCTTGTGGACATTCTGTCGAGCCGGTTGAAGAGCTGAAGCTAAAGAGCTCAGGCTAAAGTCTCTCGAATAAAAATCAAATCTGTCGAGCCGGACCGGTAGAGCTCTCATAAAGGCAACAAAATAACATTGTATCGTGTCGTGTTGCGGCTTGACAGAAGACAATGTTTCCGTTCCCGTGTCGAATGAAAGCAGGCTGTTGCGTGTTTGATATCGTCAATGGTAGACATGAGTATGAAGTTCGGAATTCTGCTGTGATGTCAAACTATAACCGTCTTCTTCAAGACGTTAGATCCTCGTTGATGAAGTGTTGTGAATTTTCTAAAACGGACTCAGCATCGTGAGCATAACGTGCCGAACTTTTCTGGAACTTTTATAACTGGAAATAGAGCCGTGACTCCTTTATTTACAGTTATACCATTCTCCAACGTTCGAAAAATTTTATTTCGTATGTCGGAATACTAATGTACGAAAAATAATTTTCATTTTATTTTGGTTTAGAGCTATCTTCTGAAAAGCCCCGCCTTAAATCAAGTTTCCACAGTTTGTCTTAGTTTCGTAATACGGATTTACAAAAAATGATTTCTTGTGGACATTCTGTCGAGCCGGACCGATAGAGGTCTCATAATAACAATAACATTGTATCGTGTCGTGTTGCGGTTTGAAAGGAGACAATGTTCCCGTTCCAGGTTGTTGCGTGTTTGATATTGCTGATGGTAGACATGAGTATGTAGGTCGAAATTCTGCTGTGATGTCAACCTCTAACCGTTTTGTTTAAAGACGCAATAGCGTAAGTGCTGCATTTCTGTTATCTGCTGCCATCTATTACGAGAACAAGTATAAAAAACAACCGGCCCTTCTCAGGGCCACCAACGCGTTCTTGATGCAATGTTGAAGTTTTCTTGAATTGCAAATGCTGAAATTTGCAGTTTTACGTTTGTTACACATAATGAAAAAACTTAACTACTTCCATCACATGATTGTAAAGCACAAAAAGGTGCTTTTATATTTCACAACAGTAACAACACTGGCAAGTTTGTCAATTATCATCATTTGGGGTAATCATTCACCGATGATTCTAGTTCTCCCGTTTCCTCTAGTAGAATTGTCTGCCATTTCCAATAATTCTGCAGCTACTGAAAATTCCATTACAGCCGCCAGATAGAAAGGTGCCTAAGTATCAACGCGCCCAACGCGATCAAGCCAGTAAATGAAACCAACCCGGCTTTTCTTTTTTCGCCACGATTTAACGTCCGTGTGGTATCGGTTCAGTCATGGAATGAATTATACATAAAACACAAAGCGCACATTGCTAGTCAACTAGGTATATTCTGTCGACCTTGTTAGGGAAAGAAGCATTGAGCGACCAATCAGAGGTCGACATTTGCGTTTCGACGAGGCTAGACAATTTTCAATATTACAATAGTTCGAACAATCAAATTACAATTTTGTGCATTTGAACGGGTGCTTAGATGATTTTCCAATCGATGGCTACAAAATGACGGAAATCGAAGTGGACAATTTTCGTGACGCTCTCGATGTTTTCAGTTTTTGAAATTGGATCCCTGTATTGAAATTGGACCTCTGTACATGTTGCCGTAAGACATAATTCTACGTCAGAAATTTTATTTGATTTGATGCATGAAAATTATCCAATAACTTAGTTTTTCTTCAAAACTACACGAGTTACTTTTTCCAATGTTGCTTTCTTTTCATGTTTTTTTCCTCTCTTTGTTGCTTCTCCTTCGCATTCTTCTCCTACTTCCTCTTGATACGAAGAGTTTCAGTCATCAAAACAATTGAATCCGCTTTAAAAGTCCTACGATTTTCTGGATAAACTCTCTAATACGTTTATTTGAGTGGCCAGTATACTGCCATTCTACCGATATTTATTCCATGTTCTTCGCAAACCTTCTGCACGATGGGACAGGTATGCGTTAGACGACATTAAAGCATGTGTACAAACTATCAATCTATTTTGCGTTTTTCGACCGACTTCATAATCTTGGCTTAGTATATTTATATTTGTATATTTGTTTGCCTCTTTGCTATGTTTTAAAACTTTTCTGGCAGAAGCATGAACATCATTCAAGATGTCAATGACGCATATAACCCTATGAAATATCTCTTAAGTTTTATTTGTTTTTTTTTTTTATAGTTATATTAAAATTTATGATTTATTTCCTCATTGCGGATAAAGCTGCTTTCTGAAGGAATTAGCGAACGCCTTAGGAATATTACCCACGTTATCCGCGAATGTTAGAAATCAGCTGAAATTGTTTCAGGATTGCATGGGAGTAGTAAAACACTTTAAATTGTGGAGGTGGATCACCGGATAGGCGTGGATTATATCTGGAAAACAGATTTGCCTCTATTCGTGATTCGTGAGACGAGCATCTGAATGATTTAACGAATTAAACGCAGACATGACTCGAAAACATACAAAAAGCAGAAAGTGCCCAAACAAACCCCAGAGCAACAACGTCACGACAAGACCTGAGCTTCAAAGCTATATGAGCGTATATTGGATATGTTGGATTATAAGTATATTTATTGTTACTTGTATTTAAGTGAACCCGCAATAATCGAAAGTATCATAAAAGTATAGAACTCAACAATAAAACGACCAGTTTTAAACTACCAATAACTGCAAACTGTAAATCAGCGCTTGCATTTTCCATTCGAAACGAAATCGAATCAGTAAACTGGTTGATTTTTGGAACAACGCCATCATCACCTGGGGCGCATACAGGAACAGGCGTGCACCTGTTGTTGAAAAACATTTTCAATCTGTTCAATCTGGTCGCATTCTTTTATTCTTCACTTCAGCGTCTGATTCCCAGAATCAAGCTGAAAAGCTAAACGTCATTACAGCGTGTGTGCCAGATTGGCACCAAACCAAGCCGATATTTTCTTACGCCAACCTCCGCCGGGTTAAGTGCGCTAGCACGCGTGAATGAATGCAGCATAAAATTCTGCTTGGTTGAGCCCATAACTCACAACCATGGGATGCCGTTTGCCCTTGGTTTGAATTGGGTACAGAAAATTTGTATTCCACAAGTGAACATGTTTTTGCTTTTTACTATGGGGAGGTTTATCATTATCATAAAATTGTTCGCATTGTTGTGGCATCGCCAGTTTAATCATAAAGCCTACACTTACTGTGGCGTTTCGTTTATTTAGAGCATCCTTCTCATATTCTTGGTGGATTTAAATCTGGCAAAATTGGAACGCATTTAGAAAAAGATGCGCATAACTCAATGAGATTGTAAAGAGAAATCAGAAAGCCGCAGAATAATTTCGTCCGGTCATAGTGAATCAAATCACAATGACACCAATCGACCGTGGGTGACGACCTTCTCCTGAAGCAGCTTTGTACGTAAGGTCCATTCCTGTGGGACGTGTGACGTGAAAAAATAAAAATAACAATGGTCATATTTTACCACGATACGCCAGCCGATAAATTATAGCTATTCCGGCAGGCTTCTTTTGCCTTCTAACCCGACGACGCGAAGTTCGAGGAAGCAAACACTCGACGGAAGGACGCCTTTGTTACAGCACGTGGCGGGTGGATCCTGTCAGAATAGTGCGCGCCTTCTGCCAGAGCCAGCCGGTCATGAAGTGCCAAAGAATGGGTGACGCGTGCGAGAATATTGCGGATGTGGCAGAACGACAGCAACGGATTTTTGGTGGGACGATTTTAATCTTTTATGCGCTACTCAACAGCAGCGAAAGTGGTGACGCATTGCGTCAGATTTTTACGATCAAACAATAGAGAACTGTCCAAATGTAGCATAGATCGTGACGTGGGACGTGCATTATTTGTTAGTTTTCTCACAGACAGAGCAGCTCAATGGATCATCGGAGATTTTGATAACTCATGAAATCGTCAAAGTCAAGCGCGCCACAAAGAATGAAAATAAGCAAATCTATTCTGGATCAATCGACATCACAGAAAACTGAAAAAACAAAATGACTTCCAGTGAATTCGTTGCCCTGTTTTTCGACAATACACACAGCACGCAGTACAGACTGAGCGAATAAATAAATCTGATTGGAATCGTTGGGCCTTGTTTTCATAATCCAAATTTTCTGGTTTGCATTATTAAACGAGAGCGGGAGGTTTTTTTTTTCATTTTTCGATGCCTTGCTCCATCTCAGGCATCAGACGTACGTAAGTTTATTGACATAAAGATATACAGTGTGTTATTGTTTGCTTCCCGAATTGTAGCAATGTGGTTTGCGTTGGAATGTTTACCTTTTTCCATTCAGCTTCGTCCATGTCAGCAAGAAGTTGCTTTCCACTGCTGGGCCGATTCTTTGCGGAATTGTTTGCGATTAACTACGGACGTTAGTCAATCGCATTTGAGTACTGGAGCTTCGGAAGGGAATCTACAATGGTTTTCTCATTTTCATCGAACGCTGGTAGTTTATCAAATCGCGCCTTTATCAACAGTTGACAATCCAGTAAATTATGTACATAACTTTAATCAAGCTAAACGATGTGAACTTTGATTCGTACAATAGTTTTAGATTTTATCACTAGTCATCAGTAGTAATTTATCTCACTATTCATCAATCGATTTTATCACGTTTCTTCGAAATGCAGCATTGTGAGTTATTTGTCATCAAATAATCCAGAATGCTAAAAATGCACAAAAGCTCCATTGAAGAAATTGATCAATTTTCATAATAATTCCAATTAACTGGCTTCATGTACATTTTTCTCGAAATAGTATAATTTCAAAACAAGTACAGTCATACCTCGATATAAGGCAACTTTATTTTTATTTTCTTTACGTTATATCGAGTTACGTTGTACCGAAGCACGGAAAAATATATTTTTTTATTGATGCAAAATTCTCGATGGTTACTCAAAAGTGCGCAAAAACTTATATCCCTTCACCTAAAAGTATATATAAACCTGTCTTATGTCCCTTTAACACAATTTTTGTAGACAAACATAACCAGTAACAAAACATTGAAAACATAAATGTCAATTTTACCCCATTTTAGGGTATTTATTGGTTTCAAAACTTACTTAAAATATTTATTCGGAACATTATACACCCCAAAAATAATTATTGAACTTTAATTTTGGGAAATTAAAAAAAGTAACGTTAAATCGAGGTAAAAGTTACGTTATATCGAGTTACGTTATATCGAGGTTGCCTTATATCGGGGTTGCCTTATATCGAGGTATGACTGTACCTCGATATAACGTAACTTATTTTAATTTCCCAAAATTAAAGTTCAATAATTATTTTTGGGGTGTATAATGTTCCGAATAAATATTTTAAGTAAGTTTTGGAACCAATAAATACCGTAAAATGGGGTAAAATTGACATTTATGTTTTCAATGTTTTGTTACTGGTTATGTTTGTCTACAAAAATTGTCTTAGAGGGACATAAGACAGGTTTAAATATACTTTTAGGTAAAGGGATATAAGTTTTTGCGCACATTTGAGTAACCATCAAGAATTTTGCATCAATAAAAAAAATTTTTTTTCGTGCTTCGATACAACGTAACTCGATATAACGTAAAGAAAATAAAAATAAAGTTGCCTTATATCAAATATCTTAAAATAACAATATAGTTCACTCTCGAATTTCCCATATATTCCCGTGAAGACAGACAGGGAACACCCCCTCTTGTGGTGAAAAAGGTAACCAAACTCATTGCACAGTGGTACAGTAAGGCAATTTAGGCGGACATAGGCTTTTCGTTGCGATTTTGGTTTGCGGTTTAAAGCCATAGTTTTTGTAAAAAGTTGTTTCTTATACATAGTCCTCTATTTATGTGCGAATGAAAATTAGGGTGGTCCTAAAATCAACGAAATAAAACATTCTTTGGCAAACTTGTAGACCAACTAATTCTAAGTAACTTTGTAAAAAAACTTTTTTGTAGACATGAAATTTGGTTTCGAAAAACAGTCTTTTCGCTCTATTTTTTCAATTCAAATTTAAAAACAAAGTTTTCTTCGGTAACTTTAATCAAAAATACGCCAATTTTGACGAAAAAACATTGTCGATATATTATACAGATGAAGAGTTTTCACTATTTCTATTTTAAAAATAGGCCCTTTTGATATATTGATGTCTCCGATTAGGGCAAACATAAATAATATTTTTGGTATCATTTGATAGAACAAATATTGTATAAATATTGTAAAGAAATACCGAAAGTTGCTTAAAATTAGTTGATCTGCAACTGTGCCGATGAATGTATACATTTATTTATGCAAATAAAAAGTTAGTTTTTTCATTTAGTCGATTTCAGGACCACCCTAATTTTCATTTGCACATAAAAAAATAGACTAAATATAAGAAACAAGTTCTTAAAAAAAATTTTACTCTAAAACCACAAAATCGCATCGAAAAACTCGTGTCCGCCTACATTGCCTTACTGTATCACTGTGCATTGTTGTTGAATTTCTGTGAGCGTGTGACATTCTCACACACGAAACTGAATTTACTCAATTTTAGATTTAGTTGACTCAATTTCATACTCTCACAGAAAAAAATATGTTGCAGATTTCGTGCCTATATTGTTTGTATGTAAAACTAACGCCATTCCGGGAGTTGAATATTGATAATATAATAGATGTAGCTTATCGAGGCACGAAGAAGAAATATTCAAATAATCAGGCCACGACGTGTAAATGGTAAACTAATCCCAAGTTGCTATATACGTGGTTCCCTGTGTAACTTCACTAGCTCAGATCCATCAATCAATCAATCAATCAAGCTCAAGCTCAATAATCAGGCCACGATGTGTACAATTAAATGAATATTTCAATTACCTCGTGAAAAAGATAAAAGGAGAAACCGCACAATGGTTGTCAATAGTCGTTTATGGTTGTTGTGCAACTTTTAGCTTAGATAACACTTGAATGTTCTATCAATTTAACAATTTAAGTATGGATACATATCATGTTGTAATTGGTTTAAAAGCTTTATTATATTATATATAAAAGATATTCAACAAAACAAACATAATTAATGATAACAACTGTTATGCAAAAACTATTATTTAATGTTTAGTTTTCTTCGTTTTGAAAGTATTTTTTGTTTTTTTTTTATCCCTCCGAATTTTTTGCTCTCGAGTTCTAATCTTCATATTCATCACTTGCAGCTTTGCTTTAACCAGCATATTTATGTATTTACTAGCTGACCCGGCAAACTTCGTCCCGCCTATTTTTGTGTTTAATTCAATAATTTTCAACATTCCAAATTCATTGATTTCTTGCGATTTGTTTATATCGTTTGAAATTATTGGTTTTATCGGAATGACAACATCCTCGACTTTTGCCTTTAGTACATCACCTCTATTCCGAAAACACTCATGTTAGGTGGTATTCAGTTATTTTCGTTGTTTTCCAGAAACTGAAAGTGGTCATCTTCGAATTCATTATGGTGTCCAGGGTCAATGCTTGGCTTCTATACATTATTTCGATTACGGAAATATTCATATGCAGTAGTATTCGGCTGTTTCCCAGAAGTTGCCAGCTTACAATTCAAAATGGTGTCTGAGGTCAATTTTTAGCTCCATGCATCATTCTGGTTAAAGAAACACTCATATTGGGTGGTATTTGGTCCCTTTAGGTTATTTTTTTGGAGACAATTTCTGGCCCCTGAGCGTCATTCTGGTTTAAGAAACACCAATGATAGGTGTTATTTAGTCATTTTCGGCTGTTCTACAGAAACCGGAAGTCACCATCTTAGAATTCAAAATGTTGTCTGTGGTCGATTCTAGCTCCTGTGTATTATTCTGGTATCGAAACATCTCATATTGGATGGAAATCGGCCGGTTGAAGAAATACCCATATTGGGTGTTATTTGGTTATTTTCAGCAGTTTCCCATTTACCGGAAGTCGTCATTTTACAATTCATAATGTTATCTGAGGTCGATTCGTAGCTTCAGTGCATCATAACAATCCCGGAAATACCCATAATGAGTGTTATTTGGTCTTTTGCCACTGTTGTTTAGGAACCGGAAGTCGCCATATTGGATTTCAAAATGGCATTTGGAGACAATTTCTGGCCTCTGAGCATGATTCTGGTTAAAGAAACACCCATATTTGGTTGTTTTTGGGTCATTTTCGGCAGTTTTCCAGTCACCAAAAGTCGCCATTTTACTACTCAAAATGTTGTCTGAGGTCGATTTGTGGTTTCAGTGCATCATCACGATTTCGGAAATACCTATATTGGATGGTATTTGGTCATATCTCGCTGTTTCTCAGAAACCGGAAGTCGCCATCTTGGATTTCAAAATGGTATTCAGAGACAATTTCTGGCCTCTGAGCGTCATTCTAGTTAAAGAAACATCCATATTGGTGGTATTTGGTCATTTTCCTCTTTTTTCCAATCACTGGAAGTCGCCATCTTACAATTCAAAATTTTGTCTGATTTTTCAAAAACCGGAAGTCGCCATCTTGGATTTCAAACTGGCATTTAGAGACAATTTCTGGCCTCTGAGCGTCATTCTAGTTAAAAAAAAACCCTTATTAGGTGGTATTTGGTCATTTTCGGCAGTTTTCCAGTCACCGGAAGTCGCCATTTTACAACTCGAAATATTGTCGGAGGTCGACAAACGTACAAACCGTGGAACACCACCCATGGATTGCCTTATGCATAGGCGAACTTTATTATTATAAAATATTCGGCCGAGTCCACTTCACAATAAAATGTGAATTTTTTTCAGTGTACCCATTAGGGTAATATTATTGTCAAAAGTTGCTCTGTTTCGCATGTCGTGTAGAACAAAATCAGAAGTGGCGCACCTAGCGATCGAAAAGGTGACTAACGCTTCTGTCATTTTCAATTTGTCTTCATAATTTCACGTAA
Organism: Wyeomyia smithii; assembly: GCF_029784165.1. Classification (NCBI taxonomy): domain Eukaryota; kingdom Metazoa; phylum Arthropoda; class Insecta; order Diptera; family Culicidae; genus Wyeomyia; species Wyeomyia smithii. Next base: position 88,515,795 of record NC_073695.1, read on the forward strand.
GTGAACTATATTGGTATTTAATATATTTGCTTATATCGAGGTATGACTGTAAAAGTTACGTTATATCGAGGTTGCCTTATATCGAGGTATGACTGTAAAAGTTACGTTATATCGAGGTTGCCTTATATCGAGGTATGACTGTACTGGTACGTGCTCTAGAAAACCTCTATGGCTATTGCTGACATTTCTATCGTCTACTTCATGAAATGAATTCGAGAATTCTATAAGGTACTATGAGATAAATCGGAGTGGAAGTGATCATACTTGAAATCCATACATTCTATTGGAAATGTGTTTTTTTGAAATGTTCATGATGAGTGATGATTTCTGAACTGAAAAATATCAATTACAGCTAGTTTGGGAACGAAAATAATGATATTTCAGGTTAAAATTTGTTCATTTTGGTTCACGAGCTGCTTTTTGCTCAATTTTCTCTCATTTGATTGTCGTTAGACCGTTTTCAATTCGGTTTGTTGCAAAAGCTCGAAAACTAGCTCTGAAATTAAAATCTTTGTGGTTTCCTGCGAATTCATCAGTATTACTTCAATGGTATCAAATATATTAAATACCAATATAGTTCACTTACGTGAAATTATGAAGATAAATTGAAAATGACAGAAGCGTTAGTCACCTTTTCGACCGCTAGGTGCGCCACTTCTGATTTTGTTCTACACGAAATGCGAAATAGAGCAACTTTTGACAATAATATTACCCTAATGGGTACACTGAAAAAAATTCACATTTTATTGTGAAGTGGACTCGGCCGAATATTTTATAATAATAAAGTTCGCCTATGCATAAGGCAATCCATGGGTGGTGTTCCACGGTTTGTACGTTTGTCGACCTCCGACAATATTTCGAGTTGTAAAATGGCGACTTCCGGTGACTGGAAAACTGCCGAAAATGACCAAATACCACCTAATAAGGGTTTTTTTTTTAACTAGAATGACGCTCAGAGGCCAGAAATTGTCTCTAAATGCCAGTTTGAAATCCAAGATGGCGACTTCCGGTTTTTGAAAAATCAGACAAAATTTTGAATTGTAAGATGGCGACTTCCAGTGATTGGAAAAAAGAGGAAAATGACCAAATACCACCAATATGGATGTTTCTTTAACTAGAATGACGCTCAGAGGCCAGAAATTGTCTCTGAATACCATTTTGAAATCCAAGATGGCGACTTCCGGTTTCTGAGAAACAGCGAGATATGACCAAATACCATCCAATATGGGTATTTCCGAAATCGTGATGATGCACTGAAACCACAAATCGACCTCAGACAACATTTTGAGTAGTAAAATGGCGACTTTTGGTGACTGGAAAACTGCCGAAAATGACCCAAAAACAACCAAATATGGGTGTTTCTTTAACCAGAATCATGCTCAGAGGCCAGAAATTGTCTCCAAATGCCATTTGAAATCCAATATGGCGACTTCCGGTTCCTAAACAACAGTGGCAAAAGACCAAATAACACTCATTATGGGTATTTCCGGGATTGTTATGATGCACTGAAGCTACGAATCGACCTCAGATAACATTATGAATTGTAAAATGACGACTTCCGGTAAATGGGAAACTGCTGAAAATAACCAAATAACACCCAATATGGGTATTTCTTCAACCGGCCGATTTCCATCCAATATGAGATGTTTCGATACCAGAATGATACACAGGAGCTAGAATCGACCACAGACAACATTTTGAATTCTAAGTTGGTGACTTCCGGTTTCTGTAGAACAGCCGAAAATGACTAAATAACACCTATCATTGGTGTTTCTTTAACCAGAATGATGCATGGAGCTAAAAATTGACCTCAGACACCATTTTGAATTGTAAGCTGGCAACTTCTGGGAAACAGCCGAATACTACTGCATATGAATATTTCCGTAATCGAAATAATGTATAGAAGCCAAGCATTGACCCTGGACACCATAATGAATTCGAAGATGACCACTTTCAGTTTCTGGAAAACAACGAAAATAACTGAATACCACCTAACATGAGTGTTTTCGGAATAGAGGTGATGTACTAAAGGCAAAAGTCGAGGATGTTGTCATTCCGATAAAACCAATAATTTCAAACGATATAAACAAATCGCAAGAAATCAATGAATTTGGAATGTTGAAAATTATTGAATTAAACACAAAAATAGGCGGGACGAAGTTTGCCGGGTCAGCTAGTAAATACATAAATATGCTGGTTAAAGCAAAGCTGCAAGTGATGAATATGAAGATTAGAACTCGAGAGCAAAAAATTCGGAGGGATAAAAAAAAACAAAAAATACTTTCAAAACGAAGAAAACTAAACATTAAATAATAGTTTTTGCATAACAGTTGTTATCATTAATTATGTTTGTTTTGTTGAATATCTTTTATATATAATATAATAAAGCTTTTAAACCAATTACAACATGATATGTATCCATACTTAAATTGTTAAATTGATAGAACATTCAAGTGTTATCTAAGCTAAAAGTTGCACAACAACCATAAACGACTATTGACAACCATTGTGCGGTTTCTCCTTTTATCTTTTTCACGAGGTAATTGAAATATTCATTTAATTGTACACATCGTGGCCTGATTATTGAGCTTGAGCTTGATTGATTGATTGATTGATGGATCTGAGCTAGTGAAGTTACACAGGGAACCACGTATATAGCAACTTGGGATTAGTTTACCATTTACACGTCGTGGCCTGATTATTTGAATATTTCTTCTTCGTGCCTCGATAAGCTACATCTATTATATTATCAATATTCAACTCCCGGAATGGCGTTAGTTTTACATACAAACAATATAGGCACGAAATCTGCAACATATTTTTTTCTGTGAGAGTATGAAATTGAGTCAACTAAATCTAAAATTGAGTAAATTCAGTTTCGTGTGTGAGAATGTCACACGCTCACAGAAATTCAACAACAATGCACAGTGATACAGTAAGGCAATGTAGGCGGACACGAGTTTTTCGATGCGATTTTGTGGTTTTAGAGTAAAATTTTTTTTTAAGAACTTGTTTCTTATATTTAGTCTATTTTTTTATGTGCAAATGAAAATTAGGGTGGTCCTGAAATCGACTAAATGAAAAAACTAACTTTTTATTTGCATAAATAAATGTATACATTCATCGGCACAGTTGCAGATCAACTAATTTTATGCAACTTTCGGTATTTCTTTACAATATTTATACAATATTTGTTCTATCAAATGATACCAAAAAATATTATTTATGTTTGCCCTAAACGGAGATATCAATATATCAAAAGGGCCTATTTTAAAAATAGAAATAGTGAAAACTCTTCATCTGTATAATATATCGACAATGTTTTTTCGTCAAAATTGGCGTATTTTTGATTAAAGTTACCGAAGAAAACTTTGTTCTTAAATTTGAATTAAAAAAATAGAGCGAAAAAACTGTTTTTGGAAACCAAATTTCATGTCTACAAAAAAGTTTTTTTACAAAGTTACTTAGAATTAGTTGGTCTACAAGTTTGCCAAAGAATGTTTTATTTCGTTGATTTTAGGACCACCCTAATTTTCATTCGCACATAAATAGAGGACTATGTATAAGAAACAACTTTTTACAAAAACTATGGCTTTAAACCGCAAACCAAAATCGCAACGAAAAGCCTATGTCCGCCTAAATTGCCTTACTGTACCACTGTGCAATGAGTTTGGTTACCTTTTTCACCACAAGAGGGGGTGTTCCCTGTCTGTCTTCACGGGAATATATGGGAAATTCGAGAGTGAACTATATTGTTATTTTAAGATATTTGATGGTATGGAATAATCATTGCTGAAAATTGCATTTTTTGACCTTTTATCAAACTCAGAGTCAATCTCTCTGGCATCACTGCAACGTTGTGTTAACGTGATTATATTGCTCAATTTCGATTTAGTATTTTTACCGTTCTACCTTGCTGAAATATTCATTTGAACTTTCGTGCGTTTTATTGATCAACTTGTGATCATCAGAAGAGTGAAGTACAGTGTCGTAGTGCGAGATTTCAAGATGTTCAAACTCCAGTGAATGGTGCTTCTTGCTGGCATTGCTATTGTTTGGCTAGAGTAGCAGCTTAAGCCTGTAGTACACTCTTTGACCGAGCGTCAAATATTTGTCACTTTTTGACAGATAAAAATTTGGTCAAAGATAATTATTTGTCACTCTCCAATATTAACATGGGGCAAACACGGGCAAACAACAACCATGATGTCAAATAAATTTGACCTCTATGTCAGGAGGTCAAATATTTGACCATTAGACAAATAGTGTACTACAGGCTTTAGCATCATCCGTTTTGTTCGTTCTGCCTGGTTGAAGGCGCTAGTCATGGCAAAAATATGTAAAAAATGTAATGCAATTAATGGCATTGACTTTGTCACCTGCCGTGGATATTGTGGAGCAATGTTTCATATGAACAATTCGTGCTCAGGTGTCTCTCGTGCTCTGTTGAATTATTTTGCATCAAACAAGGGAAATCTATTTTGGATATGTGATGAATGCGCAGATCTCTTTGAAAATTCACACTTCCGCATGATGTCTCGTCGAGCCGATGAAACTTCACCGCTGTCGTCGCTTACAAGCGCAATAGATGCAATGCGAAAAAAAATTGAACTGCTTGCCCCCAAAACAATAACCTCATTAACACCAAACTGGTCTTTGCCAGGAATACGCCGAGCAAATAAGCGTCTGCGCGGACTTGATTGATCAGCCTGGGCCGTCAGTGACTCTCAGATAGGACCGAAACCTTTAGAGGAGAGCATAGTAGTTACTCCGATGAGAAGCAAAAATTTTTGCTGTACCTATCTCGAATTCGCCCGGATGTCTCTGTCGATGCTGTTACATCTATGGTTAAGGCCAATCTGGAAATCACCACCGAACCGACAGTTGTCAAGCTGTTCCCCAGGGGAATGGACACAAGTACTATGAATTTTGTATCTTTTAAAATTGGTATCGATCTCGCAGTAAAATGTAAAGCACTTGAATCGTCAACATGGCTCGAAGGATTATTGTTTCGTGAATTTGAAGACTACGGTTCAACAAAATTTCGCAATCGTTCGGATTCGGAATATGGCACACCGCGCCAACAGCTCCCTGCGAGGACATAATCCACGACCGACCGCCACCGAGACGCAATGTCTTGAGCCTTAAGGAAGCCCCTTCCCCCCCGATGCAGTCGCGCCTATCGCAGTCAGCCCTCATCTACGTTGTCACGGTCCTGTTATCGGTTGGAGGAACGGGGTTTCCCGACTCGCCTCACCAGGCAAATATTGTAATCCGTGTGAACAGTTTTCGTTTCCTGATTTGACGATGAATTCTAGCAACCATGAACGAGTCAGCAGTGATCTTACTACCACCTTTAACGTGATGTCATTTACAACATCGGGACGCAATGTGCAAAGCTTTATGAAAGTCCCCCATTCGTCCGACCTAGTCAAGCCTTTTGCAGCCAGCGATCAACATAGCCGTTCCGATCCTGCGGTCGGAATGAGTAGTGGGATCTTCCAGGATGCCGGCTCCGGCAAGTATTTTACCGTTGATATTGATTTACTCTCTGAGGAGGCTTCATCTTCCAGTTGCGTTACTCTTCCACCACCTGCGCCATCTGCACGTGGCACGATGAAGAATGGTATATCGGTTTATTACCAAAACGTTCGTGAATTACGCACTAAAATCGACGAAGTGTTCATCGTTGTGGCTAAATTCGAATTCGACATTATCGTACTAACTGAAACATGGCCAGATGAGAAAATCTACTCAGTGCAATTGTTTGGCGGGAATTTTTCAGTATTTCGTTGTGACCAGAGTTCACAAAACAGCAACAAATCACGTGGCGGCGGCGTACTTATTGCTGTGTCAGAAAGATTGAGTACATATATCGACCCTATTCTTATCTGTAACACGCTCGAGCAGATTTGGATCAAAGTGAAGCTACCGCATCAATCACTGAGTGTTGGCGTCATTTATCTGCCTCTCAACCGCAGAGGTGACCAAATACGTTCAGTAGAAGCAATTGTCTCCAACCTCAGTCTATGTGATCTGGTATTGTTATTTGGTGATTATAATCAATCAGGTTTGTTTTGGAGCTTTCCGATGAATGCGCCACCAACAAATGACAGCTTGAAGTTTCGTATATCTGTTACTGTCTCCTGGTTTTAGTGAGCAGGGCTTCGTGCAGATCAATCATGTTACAAACAGAAATTTTCGCCTACTTGATTTAGTCTTGGGCTTCCCACTAGGAAGCAATTTAGGTCCCCTGCTTTTCACTCTTTTCATCAACGAAGTCTCCTCTTTACTGCCAGCTGGGTGTCGCCTATTTTACGCAGATGATGTAAAAATATTCGCGGTAATCAAAGCCTTATCCGACTGCCTGGAACTACAACGATTGATCAACGAATTCGAGGGATGGTACACGAAGAATCTGTTGACACTAAGCGTTCAGAAGTGCAGCGTAATAACATTTCACCGCAAGTTGAATCCAGTCTTATTTGATTACACCGTACTTAATCATACATTGCAACGGGTAGCTCACATTCATGATCTTGGTGTTAAACTTGATTGTGAGCTCACATTTCGTCCACACTTTGATGAAATGATCTCCAAGGCTAATCGTCAGCTGGGATTTATTTTCAAGATAGCTAATGAGTTTATGGATCCTTACTGCCATCGATCGCTTTACTGTTCGCTAGTGCGCTCTATCCTCGAGTCTTGTTCGGTAGTCTGGTGCCCATCACAAGCAAACTGGATCGCTAGAATGGAGTCTGTCCAGAAAAAAAATTCTTCGATACGCACTTCGCATGCTACCCTGGACTAACCCGTCAGACTTGCCCTCGTATGAAGCTCGATGTAAGCTACTGGGACTTGAAACGCTTGAGCAGCTACTGCTCAAGCCGTTTTTGTTGCTAAAATCCTTTCCGGACAAATTGATTGCCCTGCAATACTACAGCAGATGAAGCTTTACGCACCTGAGAGACCACTCTGCACAAGAGACTTCCTGTACCTCGAGCCAAGCAGAGTGAACAATGGGCTGTTCAATCCAGTTCGATTTATTCGGCTGCACAATTCAATGCTGTCTTCGAACATTTCGACTTCGGGATTTCGATTGATGCCTTCGAACGACGACTCTCTTGTAGACGACAACCATTTTAAGATATTTAGTGTAATTGTGTTTGTAACTTAGATTTATATTATCATTAAGATCATACCTGTGTCAGATGACTTTACAAATAAATAATATTAATAATAATAAACTTTGCTTATTCTCCAAATTTAACATAGTTTACCCTTAAATAAGATTAATTTATGTAAATTCAATACTTTTTTTTTTGTTATTTGGAAACTTGTTTGATCAAAGTTGATTGAGTTTTGATAGGGTTAGAAGAATTTTGCGTAAATATGAAAAATTGCATTGGGCATGCAAGGGTTAACTTTAACAGGTATGTGAATTATGCAAAAGTTGCATTAAAGGCCACGTAAACGTTGCCTAGCGTTGTAAGATCAGTATCTTTTGATTAGTATTTTTATCACGATTAACTACACCCCACTGATCAATTTCACTCCATTCCACGGTACATAATATTTTGACCACTGACATGTTTCACCGTATTTCATATAAAACATTGTGTATGTGTTTTACGAAAAATATCTTTTATCTTTAATGTAAATTTTACATTTTTTCTAGTTTTCCCAAAAAAAATTAATTCAAACGTTATTTAAATTGTTATGTTGACTTCTCAAAAAAGGTGTAATTGCAACAATGCCTTTTTAGACCGGTCGAAATCGTTTATTTTAAATTTATGCTAGTCACATCTGATCTAGGGGTGAAATTGCTCATCCCGAGTTTTTGGGTGGTAAGGTTCAGTAAAATAAATCATAGCAAAAAATCACAGACAAAATAGGGTGGATGATTCACCTACCTCAAAAAATAGAAAAGCTGTCTTAAATTAATATGAAACTTTGGTTACAGATTTATATCACATATTTTTCAAATAAACAGATTTTAGTTTACTTGAACTGAGAATACGGAGCATTATAACTTTGCAAAGTGAGTATTCGGATACGGATCAAGAAATGTTGTAAACTCATGAGTATTTTTCTGGAAAAAATATGGGTATACTCTGTTTAGAACATTGTAGTTCAGAAATTATTGAAATCACTGTATCAACAACTGATGTTCTAACATCATTTTGATTGGATTTGTAGATCCAACTTAAAATAATTAATCTATTGTAAAATCCGAAAGTTTGAAGAAAAAGCTACGATGAATACATGGTCGCAATTCTAAAAATTTGAGTCCAAATTTTTTGTAATTGTTCTCAATAATTCAAAAGTTCTGATATTACAGTATCGATAAGCAATAAAACCTGCGAATAGTGCAATAGAATTAACCTCAGTCTCAGTTTTATAGCTTTATAACAGGTACCAAAGATTACCGCTTCACATCACTAAGCGTCGCATTGTTAATTTGTGCATGCAAAAATTAAAACTCAAAAATTATCCCATCCAGAAGTTTCATTATAAATCTCGGCAATGAATGTACGACACCTTGTGTATCTATCCTGGCATGTCATATTTTTTCCATTTCGCAGCAGCTGCCTGCATCGGTCTTGATGGCAACAAATAGACACACAGCAGCGCATTTTTTATTTTGCTCCAACAAAATACTAACAAGGATATGCTTCTGGATATTGCAGAGGATATACGAAATATGGTCCCGAAAATAGCACATGCTGCTGACTGCTACCAACACCGTAAGCTGGTAATTTTTCTTGCTGTCTTTTGATTAATGTTGTCTCTATGGACTTTTCCATGTGTGAGTTTTGCTCTCTTCGGATGACCTTTTACGTAGTTTGTTTGCATGCTTTCAGATTTTATGAGCCTTCTGGCTGTTGCATGTTTCGACGTTCAAAAGAGATAAAATAGTTTTCTGCTGGAGTTTTGATCTACCCTGATGATTTGAGCCATTCGGTGGACGTTAAGTTGACTATTTATAGCCATGACGCAGTTTGACAAAAAAAGAAAATTCTGAATGGGTTCGTTTTTGTGAGTGGACGATGATTTATCATGACATTGCTATATATATATTTTATTTTGTAATTGGCTGAAGATTTTGTGACTTTATTCTTCCGAACACGACAGGTATAAGGCACACAGGACTATCATGAACTTTGAAAAAGGGTTCTCCTTTTTATTTGTATTCACTGGAAAACTTTCGATAGCTAATGAGAAAAGTTTCCCAGACGAAATCTAAATAGCATACAAAACAAAAATAAAAGAAACTGTTCGTTTCTAGATAGAATTTTAGCAGCTGTGTTATAATGCTGTTCATAACTAAAATATTGAGTAAAATTATTTTCGGATTGGCAAGTACGACCTAATCCGTCGAACTGTTCTCGTCAAAATATTGATACTCTGATCAAAAAAGTAAACTATTGTGAGAAAATAATTGTGCACTTTTTACAACCGTTAGAAAAACTCTCAAACGTAGAGCAGGAAGTAGTCGAAATTTTACTTTACTCAAAGCACTTTTCTGTAAAGATAAATGATAGGGTTTTCAGTTGGTGAGATCAGAATTTTTGCCGCCATCTTGAATTTTAACAGAAAAATGCGATTTTGACCCTGTTCGCAACAACCGATTTTCAATCTGAGACAAGCATGCTATAACATCAGTGTGAACCTACCAATTGAGCTAATTTTTCGAAAGAAGGTTCTCCTCAATGACAACTTTTAAAAAATCAATTAGAATGCTGAAAAAAGAATTGAAAAAAGTGCCTTCAATCACAAAATATTGATATTTCATAGGGGTGCTAATATAAACAATGAGCTGTTCCAATTTTACTATGTTTGGCTGAACTATGAAATTTAGTGTCTCGCCAGTTGCACCCAAGATGGCAGCCCCGTCGCGAGACTGAGCATCGCGACCCTAATAAATAAGCATGTTATTGCGCAATCGCTACGCTCCACATGAAGAACAGCGCCTGTTGGAACTCCATAGCGGTTGCGTTCAGGAGCATCTACGTACCGGTGCCGCTGTACAAGATTTTGGAAACTATTTCCAGAGCCGAGTACTAGTCTACAACACGAAGCAACGTCAGCAGTGCGTCCCAATCACCGCGAGAGTACCGCAAGGTTCCATCGTAGCTCCGGTGTTGTGGATTGTCATGTATTTTTCAACGGTTGAAATCGTCGGCTTTGCGGCTTTCCAGAAAACTGGAACTTAGCGGACCATAAGACGTAGATCACGGTTGTGAACAACCGTAACAGTCAATGCAACAGGTGGTGTAAACAGTCGAAGACTGCACCATTACCTCAAAGCGATCTTTGAACCTCTTGGGGATAATGGTTGACGACAATCCTACGTTCAATAGCTACGTCAATTATAATAGCGGTGCACGGTCGCAAGCGGAAACTTCTTACCAGCGTGGTTTCGTCCATACTTAGGTATGGTGAACCAGTGGGCCCAATGTGCTAGGTACTAATAGTTATTGTGGTAAACTAGAAAGTACCTTCATGTCCTTGTGCCTGAGAGTTGCGAGTGCGTATCGTACAGTGTCATACGACGCATGCTAGGTACCAGAATGTCGTTCTCGATGGTCATATAGCAACGGGAATAATCCAATTCCGCGAAGGGTAGATAAACGTACCGACTTATTCCGACGGTGTTCGGATGGGTCAGGAGACGCCATGGAGAAATGTACTACCACCTGACACAGGTGCTGTCAAGCCAAGACTGCTCCAGGCAGTATCTACACAGGTTCGGGCCCGCGGGGTCCCCCATGTGTCCCGAGTGAGGAGATGTGGACGAAACCGCTAAGCATATCTTCTTCGTATGCCCTTAGCGAGCGGGTCAGGCACTATTCGAACAACTTAATTTGGAAAATGTGCGAACACCCAGACATCTGGCGTGCGGTTCTCAGATAGTCCTGGAGTTATAACGTTTGTGTGGCGGGTCAACCACCAACACGCCAGTGGTAGCTAACTGCCAGTCTACAGGTGGTTAGCTATGAGGTGTAAGAGTAAAGAGGGCGCATGAAACACAAAACGCTACTTCCCGATGTAATAATTAACCATTGTTCTGGGAATATAAAGGTTGGATACTGAAGGCAGGCTTTCGAATACACCAACTCTTTTATCATTTTCGCCTGATGAAATAATATGCCAGAGCAATCAAGTTAGCTGATGAAAATATCGCAATCGTTCGCTGGGGAAAACTGTTTGGTACTCAATGTCCTACTCTGCCCATAATTCAAAAATTGGCTAATATGCCATAGGCATCAAATCGAGAAAAACGCATTTGAAAGTTTTTTGTCGGTACAACATATTTTGACTGTTCATGACAACTTTTTTATTGAGTATATCACCCTTCATATATGCTGGAACCTTGCCGTTGAGTTGAAACAGAGAAATCTGTAGAAAAATTCCATCCGCCACGTATTTTTAACGCAGTAGCCGTTTTTTCAATTATAAACGAATAGTCAGTTGACAAAACGGTGTGCAATTTGGCTAATAGCCATACGATGTGAATTATATCGTACTCGTTGGTGATGAAAATGGTTTTAAATTCAATAAAACAACATGGAAGCACAAGTGAGGATGAAAAGGACGACGAGACAATTGTTACGTGCAGCAATATAATATTATAACGAAAATATTATTATTGATGGTAATCTCACAATCCACTTTTCTATTTTTTCTCATCAAATCCAAAATGATCTGAATCTCCTGTTTAATGATATTACTCCTAATCAAAGAGCTAAATATCATTGTTTAAAATGAAAAGATTTATGACTGAAGGAAACAGTCACACGTTTTGATCATTGGGTTTCGCAGTACAACAAATAAATTCTTGTAGCATCAAATATTCTTCGTGAAAAAGTCAAATTTGTTGCAAGGGCCTTACGATCGCTCACCTGTCGCCAGTAACCATCAAGCTAAAACACACTTTCGAAAAATAGAAGAAACACAGTTCAGTAATAATACACTGATTCGTGAACATGCAACAAGTTCATATTGGATACTGGATATTAGCCAAATTCTCAATTATTTTGCATATTAGCCAAAATTGTTTCACGTTTGCTGCCTTCCCAAATGCATTTTTTGACAATCGGCTTCCGTAGGGACCTTGTTTAGGATGTGTACCATCACGAGAAACTGTTTTCTCGATTTTGGTAAAAATGGCATATTAACCAATTTTTGAATTATGGGCAGTACTGTGCTATTTCGCAGTATTAATCCTAGGTTCGCTATTATATATTTGCTCTTTTTGAACGGAGGTAGGAAGAATCGATCAGAGTAACATCTGATAACAATTTGTGTCGACCGGACGGATAGGCTCTGCTCACAAGTGTGTAGTGTCATTTTTTGCTCTGCCAGCTACTGTGCTAACCATGATGCAATGTAATCTGGTTTTGTAATTTCGCGTTGACGGCGTTTCTGATATTTGTTTAGCTTTTACAAGCAAACAAGAAAGAAGAAAATACTTTTGCTCATCACGCACAGATGCGAACAGCCTTCAAAATTTCTTTTAACACCGTTAACGCGAAACGTTATAATATCAATCTTTACCAGTAGCCAAGCTATGCCAGCTGCATTATTTAGGCAAAGCAAACGAGATCCTAGGACACCCGAGAGCAATTTCATTCTATAAAGGATTCGTTCGGAACCACAATTAGATTTTAAATTTTTACTCCGTCGAGAACTGAGTAGCTAAAATCTGTGCTCACTCAATCGGAGATGTGTAAGTTATCATTTTTTCTGTGCACAATGAATCACAGTGCTCTTTTTTGCATTGCGTTTATAAAGTTCGTGGTTGTGAAAACGGCTACCTTTGATTTTTTTTCTCAAGAGCTGTATCAAATCAAGCAAAACTAGGAGTTGCATGCATATGCAACACGTGTTTACTGCCTACTGGTATCAAGAGCAATATTTTACATCTACACATTTCAACGAAGAGGAGTATTCAGAAGCCTGTCTGAAGTTGTTTAAATGGATACGGTTAAATTCAACCCCACTCCCTGAGCTATCTTCACATGTGTCTGATAGCTTATTTCCCCGCCACCTTGTACAATAAGAACATAATGCGAATAAAAACAATCAGGGTATAGACCTAAAAATGGCAATGATTAGAAGGATAACAGCGAAAGGAATTGCTGGAGAGTACACTCGAAAGGTTGAAGGACGGATCGATAAACCACTAGAAATGGACCTGAACGACCAATCCCAAGTAACACACGTTGGTATAGAATAGTTGACGTTACCTATTCCATGACATCAAGATCTCCAGAAAAGCGCAAAACATGAAGGCTAGTAGAACTAGTACCGATAACTGCATGAAAGCAAGCCAACTTGGTATAATTATGTGGCAAAATACATCTCGAGTACAAATACGGCAATGCGCAAATCTGTTGCTATGACAACTGTTAACCAGCGCATGCGCAAATGTGTTGTGTCTGCGCAGTGCAACTAGATCGGCAAATTCTTTTGGCAGTGGCAGTTTCAATTGATTATGAAATGATGACAAAAAATAATATTCAACCATTCAAAAAGAGTTGTTTCTTTTGCTTGAATATTGAAATTGTTTTCGCATAGTTTCAACGTTATCTGAATATAAAATCTAACAAAACTAGAAAACGGTGTTAGATATACAATAACAAAAATCTGAAGTGATATTGGTTACACTGCAAGCGTTTTGTTTACCTTTTGATGGCGCGTCAAAACCGCTTCGAATAAATATAGAAATCGTTCATATAATTTAAATAAAAATTTGATCGAGTAATTTTAAGTTAGGTGTTGAATGCTACGACTACTTTACTAAGGAAAAGCATTTTACAGGTACGTAGTGTTGTTATTAGATTGTCTAATGTCTCACGAAAAGACCAAGTGATAGTGATTGTCGTTCTTGAACTCATGTTATTAAAAACCATCTCCAAAACCAGAAAAAACGAGCTTGTTTTCGAGTTGCGGTTGTATTACTGATGAAAAACAGCTTCAAACACAATATAATAACACAAGTTTTCAATTGCGCTTGTAGTACACTTATATGACTACTTTCGTTGTTACTTATTTTCTAACATGTTTTGTGTTACTTGGGATGGAAACATATTCACCACGCGGTCAGGGAAACAGCGAGAGAGGTGAGGCATAGCATTGAAAACCACGAAGGAAGCTAGAGCTGCCAAGAGGAGGCTTCACCGTCCTCGGGGAGGCGGAGAACTGCTACACCGGGTATGACACGAGGAGCTTCTATAGAACTAATAACGGAATCTAGAACCGAACCGTGCCAGTTCCTATAATGATAGAAAGGGAAACCTGACTACCGATGCGTCGCAAGTGACCCGGCGTTGGCAAAAACACTTCGAAGTCGTGTTGAACGGTGAGGAAGGTAGGAGAGTCGTCGAGAGGAACTGCAGGGAAATTGGAGACGATGGACAAGCTGTGAATCCACCAACGGGTGGACGAGATTAGCTTTTATTGGCGAATGGCGTCGTACACAAATCACGTAAGGCTAAAAATCTAGTTTTAAGACCCCCTCTCCCCCTATGTAACGATAGGTAACGTTCGACATGACTCCCCCCCTAAAATTACGTAACGCTGAACAGCCTGACCCCCCTCCGAAATTTTCAATTTCGAGCAAACATCACAGTTACGTAATTGTCTCTACTACCCCCCCTCCCCCCTACGTAACAATGAGTAACACAGACTCAACCCCCCTCCCCCCCTTTATGCGTTACGTAATTTGTGTACGACGCCAATATAACTGTAACAGATCTCCGATAAATTTCGGGAACACATCATCACTTCAAGGTGCCGTACGATTTATTAAAACGGGTGGCAGAGTATGCTTGAACGTGGTTGCCCAATAAAACTGATTAAGCTGATTCGTGCGATTCTTGACGGTTTCACATCATGCGCCAAGACGAGAATTGAACTCACCATAAACATTGCCAAAACGAAGATAATGGTGACTAGTAGAGAGCGTGCTAGTTCTGTGGTAGTGTGATAACGAGGATAACGAGGTGATAACGATCGGCTAGCGCTTGCGGTTTTCAAGTTAGAATACTGAAATCAAAACTTGGTGGCAAATAGAAATCGGGATGTGACCCTGGTTTGATACATGGCTGGTTACAGTGGTCTAGCCACGTAGCATGTATGGCGGCTGACCCATCGGCAAAGATAATTATCACCAGAGAACCGGATAGAGGTATTATCGATTTTTAAGGAAGTTATCGAGGTTTTGTAGAATTCAACGTCAGGGCAGGGAAAAACGAGTTTAAAAATGGGATTAACAGGAGCAAAATAAAAATTTGTTTGAGTATTACTACACTTCAACAGTCGGAATTTCACACAAAATAAATAAAACTTTTAAAATAAACTAAAACCAAACGTGGAGTCAAGTTTACAGAAGAAAAAAATCTGAATTCATCAGTGGTGGAACGTAGAAACAAACTAAAAGAGCCAAGCATCAGAGAACTAAAGTAAAGTAAAGTTCAACAATAAAATGATTAAAAATACAATTTGCGCGCTGAAAAGAAATTTCAAAACATTGACATTTTATCGAGGTGCTAAGGCGTCGTACACAAATTAAGTAACGCATGGGGGGGAGGGGGTTTAAGTCCGCGTTACGTCTTGTTAAATAGGGGGGAGGGGGGGGGTGTAGTTGAGCCCGTTACGTAACTGTGATGTTTGCCCAAAATTGCTAATTTGTAGGGACAGGTTGTCCAGCGTTACGTAATTTTAGGGGGGGGGGAGTCTTTTTTTTTTTTTTTTTTTTTTTTTTTTTTTGTTTCAGGTGAAGGGGAAATTTGCATCCAAACCCCTGAGGTGACCAACCTCAGGGAGTGTGGGGTTGGTTTGAATCAGTGACCGGACCCACTAAAACCCCTTCAGTCTCCAGCCCATAATACTCCCCGGGACCACCGCTAGGTATTGCTTCGGGGAGCGGCTTTTGTGCTCTGTGCACCCTCTTGGTTCTTTAGGTCTTTTTGCTAACTTAGCTAACTAACCTGGAGACTGGCCGTTAGCTAACACTGGCGTGTCGGTGGTCAACCTGTCGCCTGTTTTGCAATTCTAAAACTATTTGAGAGGCGGCTGTACAAACCGCCCTCCAAATGTTTGGGTCTTTACACATCCTCCGAACTAGGTTGTCCGGAGTGGTGCCTGGCCCGCTCACTACCATCATGTCGCTCCGCGCATGCACAAAACGAGGGCACACGAAGAAGACATGCTCAGCAGTCTCTTCCGCATCCGCGCACTCGGGACACATGGGGGACCCCGCATGCCCGAATCTGTGTAGATACTGCCTAAAGCAACCATGGCCTGACAGAATCTGTGTCAGATGGAAGTTCACTTCTCCATGGCGCCTCCCGACCCATCCGGATACATCCGGAATAAGTCGATGCGTCCATCTACCCTTCGCGGAATTGGACCACTCCTGCTGCCATCTGATCATCGAGAATGATCTTCTGGTACCTCGTATGCCCCTTGTGTCACGTTGATCGAAGCATTCTACGTCCTCCTTAATGGCTATGCTGATAGGCAACATGCCGGACAGGACGCAGATTGCGTCGTATGACACAGTTCGATACGCGCTCGCAACCCTCAGGCACATGAGCCTGTAGGTACTTTCCAACTTACTCCGATGTTTACTAGTACCTAGTGCTTTGGACCACACTGGCCCGCCATATCTCAGTATGGACGAAGTCACGCTAGCTAGAAGTTTCCGCTTGCTGCCGTACACTGCTGAGCTATTGGACATCATGCGAGATAATGCTGCAATAGCCATTGAAGCCTTCTTGCAGGCATATTCGACATGGCTCCCGAAGGCGAGCTTGTCATCGATCATCACCCCCAGCAGCTTCAGGGAGCGCTTAGAGGCGATGGTGCAATTCCCGACACTGATCAACGCCTGTTGCTTCGACTTGCGGTTATTGACAACTGAAATCTCCGTCTTATGATGCGCCAGCTCCAGTTTTTTGGAGCGCATCCAGTCCTCGACGACGCTTATAGAGTGCGAAGCCGTCAACTCAACCTCCTCGATCGACTCGCCGTAGACCTCAAGTGTGATGTCGTCCGCAAATCCAACGATCACAACCCCTTGGGGGAGCTTTTGTTTCAGCACTTCATCGTACATGATATTCCACAGTACCGGGCCCAGGATGGAACCTTGTGGAACCCCTGCGGTAATTGGGACACATTTTTGACCCTCGTCTGTGCTGTAAACTAGCACACGATTCTGGAAATAATTTTCCAGAATCCTGTACAAAGACACCGGAATGTCTAGTTTCCGAAGCGAGTGGGCTATGGAATCCCAGCTAACACTATTGAACGCATTTTTCACGTCCAACGTGACGATTGCGCAATAGCGAACGCCCCATCTTTTACGCTGGAGTGCTACCTCTGCTGTTTTGGTGACGGACAGAATAGCATCCACCGTAGACTTGCCTTTTCGGAAGCCGAACTGGTTACTCGACAGACCGTTTGCACATTCGGTGTACCTAACCAGTCTATTGAGAATAACCTTCTCGAGCACCTTACCCGCCGTATCGAGCAGACATATCGGTCTGTATGCCGACGGGTCACCAGGTGGTTTCCCTGTCTTCGGCAATAAGACCAGCTTCTGTCGCTTCCATCTGTCTGGGAATGTACAGTCATCCAGGCACTTCTGCATGACTTCCCGAAATAGTCTGGGGGCCTCTTTGATGGCCTTCTTCACAGCCAGATTCGGAATCCCATCCAATCCCGGTGCCTTGCTCACCTTCAGGGAGTTGGCGATCGCGATGAGTTCCTCATTCGTAACCGTTTCCGCCTCCTCTGCCTCGGCACGGCTAACGCCGTCACTCATATATTGGGTGTTCGGCAGGTTGGCCGACCACCTCTGGTCTGAGTTTGAGATACTGGAACGTCGGTGAAGTGACTCGCCAGCCGGAGGCCAAGGATTTGGCTCGTGGCGTGGAAAGAGTCCCTCTATGATCCGCTCAAGCATCGCTGGTGATTTTTCTGCGGGCGCCATCGCACCCTTAGTCTTGGCCATCACCATCCTATAGGCGTTACCCCACGGGTTAGTGTTGGCACTAGCGCACAGTCTTTCGAAGCACGCACGTTTACTAGCTTTTATTGCTCTCTTAAGCGCCGCTCTTGCGGAACTGAATTCCCCTCGACGATCTTCCCTTTCTTCGTCGGTTCGCGCACGTTGAATCCTTCTTCTCGCTTGAAGACACGCTCTGCGGAGGTCCGCTATCGCGTCGGTCCACCAGTAGACTGGTGGCCTTCCATGCCTAGGCTGGCGGTTCCTAGGCATAGTGGCGTCGCACGCCCGCGAAAGTATGGCAACAAGTTGATCAGCGCTCGGGTTACGAATTCTGCTTGCCTCGTGTTCTAGTCTAATTGCTTCCGCAAATACCTCTTCGTTGAAGTGTGATATCCTCCACCCGCGAAGTGTGATATCCTCCACCCGTCGTACACAAATTAAGTAACGCATGGGGGGGAGGGGGTTTAAGTCCGCGTTACGTCTTGTTAAATAGGGGGGAGGGGGGGGTGTAGTTGAGCCCGTTACGTAACTGTGATGTTTGCCCAAAATTGCTAATTTGTAGGGACAGGTTGTCCAGCGTTACGTAATTTTAGGGGGGGGGGAGTCTAACGTTACTTATCTTTACATAGGATGGAGGGGGTCTGAAATCTAGGTTTTTTTGCGTTACGTAATTTGTGTATGACGCCTAATACAAATATAACCTAAAAGACTGAAATTAAACCTTCATCACAGTTATGGTAGAAATTTTAAATGAAATGGCATTAAAAGTTGTAAAATGACCAAAACGACAGAACATGAGTATTTCTGATTTTAATGAAACTTTTCATTTGCTTTTAACTAGAAGACCCATGTCTTTTCTATGAGTATTTGAACCATTTTGACTCCAGCGTCATTTGACTATGTGTGTGTGTGTGTGTGTGTGTGTGTGTGTGTGTGTGTGTGTGTGTGTATATGTGTTTGTTGTGTTGCGAGGTAGCTTGAGCTTGAGCGACTGCACATTTCGTAGTTGTTTCTCCGTGATGAATCTGAGCTAGTGAATCTTCAATGTACAACAATTCAGTACATTCGTTGTTTTGCTTTCGTCTCGATTAGACGCAAATTGTTCATCTTCGTTTGAGTTCGCAAAATAACAATTCACGAGTTATCGTACGGGTGTTTTTTTTTTGTCGATTAGTTCTTGTGCTGCGCGATAACAATAGCCGGCAGTTTATCGGCAGAAACATCTTCTGCACACTGGTAGGGGCAGGCTACCCCGCCAGTGATTCGATACGCAGCTGATATATCAGCAAGAATAATTCTCCCGCACCGCTGTTACCCCGCTAGCAGCACGGACCACCATACGATCGAGCGAGTGGAAGTCAACTACAAGTGGCATCTACAAGGTCGCGTGTAGGATACGGCCACTGTGTCACAACACGAAGCTGGATCGTCATTGTTTGTTCTGCGGAGACGCTCGATTAATCCTACTACCAGCCGAGAGGTCGTGACTTAGACGTTCGGTGAAGTATTCACTTTAGAATTTTTATCATTATTATTAATAGTATTATTATTATTGTTATTATTATTATTATTATTATTATTATTATTATTATTATTATTATTATGATTATTATTATTATTATTATTATTATTATTATTATTATTATTATTATTATTATTATTATTATTATTATTATTATTATTATTATTATTATTATTATTATTATTATTATTATTATTATTATTATTATTATTATTATTATTATTATTATTATTATTATTATTATTATTATTATTATTATTATTATTATTATTATTATTATTATTATTATTATTATTATTATTATTATTATTATTATTATTATTATTATTATTATTATTATTATTATTATTATTATTATTATTATTATTATTATTATTATTATATTCCTGGATGTGGAAACAAAAGGGGAAGAGATTGAGATCTCCCCCATCAATTCCCCTCTACCTTCCCCGCTACCTAGCTCCGTACCAAGGGTACCGGCAACACGGGTGAAAGCTTACCCAGATGCTTCGAAAGGTCCGTTCGTAGTTTACTTCAGGCCCATAAAGAAGCCTCTAAATATTATTCATATCGGCAAGGACCTGGCAAAACAGTTTTCGGACGTAACCGAAATTACAAAGGTTAGACCGAACAAACTGCGAGTTGTTGTGAGTAGCTTGAAGCAAGCAAACGCAATTGCTAGCTACGAGCTCTTCACGAGAAAGTACCGCGTGTACATCCCTGCCAAGGACGTGGAGATCGACGGTGTGGTTACCGAAGGAAGCCTCACGGTCGATGAAATTTTGCGTCACGGGGTTGGCTGCTTCAAGAACCCCCTGATTCAAGATGTAAAGATACTGGATTGCAAGCAATTGCATTCAGTATCCAGCGAAGAAGGGAAGAAGAAATTATTCCCTTCGGATTCCTTCCGTGTAACATTCGCCGGATCCGCACTGCCGAACTACATCTCTTTGGACAGGGTTCGTCTGCCTGTACGCCTGTTCGTACCGCGGGTCATGCATTGCCAAAACTGCAAGCAGTTAGGTCATACAGCCACCTACTGCTGCAACAAGACACGCTGCAGCAAGTGCGGAGGCAATAATGCTTAGACCGCTTGCAGTGAGGATACTGAAAAGTGTCTTTACTGCGAGGGAACTCGGCATGACCTTTCGGCGTGTCCCGCGTACAAACAGCGCGAGGAAAAAATTAAGCGTTCCCTCAAGGAACGATCAAAGCGCTCTTTCGCAGAAATGCTGAAGAGTGCTGAGCCACCCTCGACAGGAAACATCTTTTCCTTTTTGTCAACCGATGAGGGTACATCTGACGATCCCGTCGAAGGGTGTTCTTATGCCAAGCCAGAAGGATCTAGGAAGAGGAGAATGATCAACTCTCCTAATCTTTCTCGCAAAGGTCGCAAGATAACCCCTAGCGGAATGACCAATAAACCAACACAAAAAGGAAGCGGTGAAGAAAAACCGAAGCAAGTACCTCCCGGTTTAAATTTTAAATCAAACCAGGAGAACTCACCGCTTCTTGGGGCACCAAAAACCCCTCGTGCACCCATTTCTCGATCAGAAGATAAAAAAGAAACAGGGTTCATAAAATTTTCTGATATTGTGGACTGGATATTTAAAACATTCAACATACCAGATCCCCTACAAAACATTCTTCTTGCCCTTTTTCCTACAGTGAAAACCTTTTTGAAGCAACTAGCAGCAACTTGGCCCCTCATTTCAGCTATCATATCTTTCGATGACTAATACGGTGAAAGAGGTTAGAAATTTTATCACTGTATTACAGTGGAATTGCAGAAGTATCATCCCCAAATTCGATCTATTTTCTCATTTAATAAATACATACAATTGTGACGCATTTGCGCTCTGTGAAACCTTTCACAATTCAAACGATCAACTCAATTTCCACGATTTTAACATTATTCGTCGAGATCGAGACTCACACGAAGGAGGGGTACTTTTAGGGATTAAAAAGTGCTATTCCTTCTTCCGAATCGACCTCCCCTCGATCTCGCATATTGAAGTCGTTGCCATTCAAACGAATATGAATGGAAAAGACCTATGCCTTGTTTCGTTATATATCCCTCCATCCGCGCGGATTGAACAGAGGCATCTCACTGATATAGCAGAGTTGCTTCACGCGCCTTTTTTGATATTGGGAGATTTTAATTCTCACTGTTCGCTATGGGGGTCGCTGTACGACGACAACCGATCTTCTTTAATCTGTAACTTGATCGACGACTTCAATATGACAGTTTTGAATACTGGGGAAGCGACACGTGTACGTAATCCTCCAGCACGTGAAAGCGTGCTTGACCTATCCCTCTGCTCGACATCACTAGCGCTAGATTGCCAGTGGAAAGTAATCAACGATCCCCACGGTAGCGATCATCTTCCAATCGTTATATCAATTGCTAATGGTTCAAATCCCCCGAACCCAATCAATATTTCCTACGACCTTACACGTAATATTGATTGGAAGCGTTATGAGTCTATTATAGCGGAATCTATCGAGACTCACGAGGAACTTCCTCCGGAGGAAGAATACGCGTTCTTAGCTGGCTTGATAATCGACGCCGCGACTCAAGCTCAGACGAAACCGATACCCGGGGTAACGATTAGACAGCGCCCTCCCAACAAATGGTGGGACAAAGAGTGCTCTGAGCTGTACGTGCGAAGGTCAGCGGCGTATAAGGACTACCGGGAGTACGGCACTGTCAACCTACTTCGAAAGTGTTGAATTTGTTCAACAAGTTTCTTGAGCACAGTTATGAACCCATTAGTAATTGAAAATTTCGAGAGGTTGGTCGACCTTCAATCTCAATCCAGATTTATGACTTTATATTTTGACTATATGGCTCAAGATATTAATCCTTCTTCATACGATTCCTCCAATGTCGCACTTTTAGATACTTCTAATAATGCTATATTCTTCGACACCACCATGAAACAAGACATTTCTGGTATCCCGGATCAATTGCGACCCCAAGAGATTCCTAAGATTTTTTCCAATAAGTTTAAACATGTTAGTTATGATAAAAGGTTTTACACTGACGGATCTAATCTAGATGAGTCCACTGGCTTCGGTGTTTTCCACGAAAATTTTACCGCCTCCTACAAACTCGATGCTCCTGCTTCCGTGTACGTCGCAGAACTTGCTGCTATTCAGTACTCTCTTGGAATCATCGAAACCCTACCCATAGACCACTACTTCATCTTCACAGATAGTCTCAGTAACTTGATCGACGACTTCAATATGACAGTTTTGAATACTGGGGAAGCGACACGTGTACGTAATCCTCCAGCACGTGAAAGCGTGCTTGACCTATCCCTCTGCTCGACATCACTAGCGCTAGATTGCCAGTGGAAAGTAATCAACGATCCCCACGGTAGCGATCATCTTCCAATCGTTATATCAATTGCTAATGGTTCAAATCCCCCGAACCCAATCAATATTTCCTACGACCTTACACGTAATATTGATTGGAAGCGTTATGAGTCTATTATAGCGGAATCTATCGAGACTCACGAGGAACTTCCTCCGGAGGAAGAATACGCGTTCTTAGCTGGCTTGATAATCGACGCCGCGACTCAAGCTCAGACGAAACCGATACCCGGGGTAACGATTAGACAGCGCCCTCCCAACAAATGGTGGGACAAAGAGTGCTCTGAGCTGTACGCGCGAAGGTCAGCGGCGTATAAGGACTACCGGGAGTACGGCACTGTCAACCTACTTCGAAAGTGTTGAATTTGTTCAACAAGTTTCTTGAGCTAAATATTGTTCCGCATGACTGGAGGGAGGTAAAAATCATTGCTATTCGGAAACCCGGGAAACCTGCCTCTGATCACAATTCATATAGGCCGATTGCGATGCTCTCTTGCCTCCGGAAATTAATGGAGAAAATGATCCTCTTACGGTTAGACAAATGGGTCGAAACAAACGGGTTACTTTCAGATACTCAATTTGGCTTTCGCCGGGGCAAAGGGACGAACGATTGCCTAGCGTTGCCTTCTACTGAAATTCAACTAGCCTTTGCTCGAAAAGAGCAAATGGCTTCTGCGTTCATGGATATCAAGAGGGCTTTTGACTCTGTCTCTGTAGAAGTTTTAAGCGCGAAACTTCATTCGCAGGGACTTTCACCAAATTTGAATAACTTTTTGCTCAATTTGTTGTCAGAAAAGCATATGTATTTTTCACATGGCGATTCGACAACTTCCCGAATTAGTTACATGGGCCTCCCCCAGGGCTCATGTTTGAGTCCTCTCTTATATAATTTTTACGTCAATGACATCGATGAATGTCTTGCAAATTCATGCACGCTAAGGCAACTTGCAGACGATAGCGTTGTATCCATTACTGGTAGCGAGGCTAGCGATCTGCAAGGATCATTGCAAGATACCTTAGACAATTTGTCTGAATGGGCTCTTAAGCTGGGTATCGAATTCTCTCCGGAGAAAACTGAGCTGGTCGTTTTTTCTAGGAAGCATAACCCAGCTCAGCTGCAGCTCCTACTAACAGGTAAAACGATCTCTCAGGTTTTAGTCGCTAAATATCTCGGGGTCTGGTTCGACTCTAAATGCACCTGGGCTTGTCATATTAGGTATCTGACACGAAAATGCCAACAGAGGATTAATTTTCTTCGTACGATTACCGGAACCTGGTGGGGAGCCCACCCAGGAGACTTTCTAAGGCTTTACCAAACAACGATATTGTCAGTTTTTGAGTACGGCTGTTTCTGCTTTCGCTCCGCCGCGAACACACACATTATAAAATTAGAGAGAATACAATATCGTTGTTTGCGTATTGCCTTGGGTTGCATGCAGTCGACCCATACGATGAGTCTTGAAGTGTTAGCGGGTATTCTTCCGTTGAAACATCGTTTTTGGAATCTCTCTTACCGGTTGCTAATTCGATGCACAGTTATGAACCCATTAGTAATTGAAAATTTCGAGAGGTTGGTCGACCTTCAATCTCAATCCAGATTTATGACTTTATATTTTGACTATATGGCTCAAGATATTAATCCTTCTTCATACGATTCCTCCAATGTCGCACTTTTAGATACTTCTAATAATGCTATATTCTTCGACACCACCATGAAACAAGACATTTCTGGTATCCCGGATCAATTGCGACCCCAAGAGATTCCTAAGATTTTTTCCAATAAGTTTAAACATGTTAGTTATGATAAAAGGTTTTACACTGACGGATCTAATCTAGATGAGTCCACTGGCTTCGGTGTTTTCCACGAAAATTTTACCGCCTCCTACAAACTCGATGCTCCTGCTTCCGTGTACGTCGCAGAACTTGCTGCTATTCAGTACTCTCTTGGAATCATCGAAACCCTACCCATAGACCACTACTTCATCTTCACAGATAGTCTCAGTGCCATTGAGGCTCTGCGATCAATGAAGCCTGTGAAGCACACCCCGTATTTCCTGGGGGAAATACCGCGGTTTTTAAGTGCTTTAACAGATAAAAATTACCGGGTTACCATAGCGTGGGTCCCTTCTCATTGCTCGATTCCGGGTAACGAAAAGGCTGACTCTTTAGCTAAGGTGGGTGCTATTGATGGCGATATTTATGAAAGACCAATTGCTTATGATGAATTTCATAGCATTTTGCGTCAGAGAACACTCAACAGTTGGCAATCATCATGGAACTCAGATGAACTGGGACGGTGGCTACATTCCATTTTTCCTAAGGTATCGACGAAAGCATGGTTCAAGGGGTTGGATGTAGGTCGCGTGGTTCGCGTGATGTCCAGACTTATGTCCACTCACTACACGTTAAACACGCATCTCTTTCGTATAGGGCTTGTAGACAGTAATCACTGCGTTTGTGACGATGGCTACCATGACATCGAGCATGTTGTTTGGTCGTGTACCGAATACTGTGGTGTTAGGTCTGAGCATATAGATTCCCTTCGGGCCCGAGGAAAACAACCGAACGTACCCGTTAGAGACATTCTGGAAAGCGGTGATCTCCAGTACATGACACAGCTATACGGGTTTATAAAAAATGCTGGCATTAAAATTTGATTTCTTTTATCTATTTGCTAGAATACAATTTCTGTCACAAACTGAAAGAGAATGATACACCCGGCTGGAGACACTAAAACGAAGACTCGGCATCTCTATGTTTACGCAGACACCTCAGACCAAAACTGCTCAAATAGAACATCACTGGTTAGCCACGTACAAATGAATACATTCTGTAATATAAAATAGTTAAAAACAAAATTGTAACAGCCCTCCTCTCACCTTAAATCCCCACTAGCTCGTAGTCGGCCGCGAGAATAAAGAAATAGCCTCCCTCTTTTCCCTGCTAATTTAGAATTTAAAAAAAATGTACTTGGCTCAGTTAAACATAAATTGTATCGTGCCGTGTCAAATAAACTATTTAAAAAAAAAAAACAATTCAGTAGTTTCCGTTTTGTAAAAATCTATTACGGCGCCGGCTACGTCCTTAGTAAAAGAAGGGAAGGGTTGTTGCCAGAAATCGAGTTCACCTCTGCATCTCTAACGACTATAACGGAAACAAGAAGTTACTCTTGTCACCGTGGTCAGTAACGGATTTTTATATTTCTACCTTTCCTTCTACACACCTATATAAAGACTCGACTGTTTTTCTTTACAGAGCCTTGTTTGTTACCCTGCAAAGCATTGGCAATTTTAACTGCCTGGAGAGGTATATATTCAATTTTGTGTGACTTTTTCCTGGATTTAAGCGTGAGGCAAGAGTCAAGTTGGAGACGGAAGGGAGCCTGAGAATAAACCCATGCGTAAAAGAGTTCTGACATCGAATGGTCTTGATTCTACTAAGATTCGAGCTCATGACTAATCGCATATCAAAGCGGACTTTGTAACCTTAAGGTTACAAGCTCCCATTGTGTGTTTGTTGTCGGGGATCGCAAGACAAAGCAAAAATTATTGTAGAATTTCTAAGAAGAATACTATTTGTACGTTTTTAAAATTTATTTTTTTGTGTATATTGTTCGTTAAGACTGTGAATAATGATTTATGTTGCAATTTAAATTTGAACTACTCTAAGTTAACACATCCCTGAATGTAATCAATTTTGAGGTTTTCCAAGGAACAAATCCTAAGAAAAATCCTCCTTTTCTAGCATAATATTTTAAAGTTCGTCCAGTTTAATTGTATCGAAAAAATTTCTATGAATATGTTATGGAATAAACGAACACTTACAAGTGGTAAAACAGAACTTTCTGTAGGGAAACAGCTATTAAGAGTACTTCCGTCGGTAGAACTCATATTCCCATTCAATGTAAGTGCAGCGTTACATTACACTAGGAAAGGTATTGCATCGCAATATCAGCTGAAAATCGCATTAGAATGCTAGCGAAAGTTTCATTGTTCGTTCAAGATTCAGCCATCCATCCTGCTGCTATCCAGTCATCCGCTCGATTTAACGCTCAGCCTGTGTTCAAGATGGCTACGTGGTGCGATGCATGGAGGGAGGTCAAACTTTGTGTACGTTCCTGGCTCGTACCAACGCCGGAGGCGTTATTGTGTACAAATGTTAGCTACGTTTGCATCCTCATCATAAGCATAATACTTAAACGCTCTCTCGTATTCGTTGTTGAAAACGGTTGCAGTTCCGCGGAGCATTCTGCGCCAGTGGTTCAGTAGGGTAAAGTTATATCTTTTTACCCCATGGATTTTTTTCCTTCGAATAAATTCACTAATCTGATGATTTTTGATCAAAACACCATTGCGTTTCATGAACTTATTTTATAATTCATCAATATTGCGAAAAATACAATACGTGAACCATGCCTACCGCGTGGACCCCTGGCAAATGCTCATTTTCGGAAATGCTAGTAAAATATTTTTACAGGCTATACCCGTGAACTTTTTTTGCCTCTTCTGCAGTCACGGCACTGAGATGAGATATTGTAGACGAAAAAAAAAGAACAGCAATAACACTTACCAGGAATGAATGAAATATGGGAAGCATACTTCTAGACAACACAAAAAGATATCACATTTCAGACGGTTTATTTCTTGACAAGTTGTAAATATGGATTTGCTGGCAGTTGGTAGTTGATATTATAGGTGTTACCCATGTGAAGTTTTCGAACGTCAGAATAAAATAATAAATGCATACACGAAACTTATAGGGAAAATTTCTATATATTTTCGGTGGCTTACCATTATTACCGGTTTTTCATATCCACTATACGGGAGGATTCGCATGACACGCAAACAGTGATATTTTCAAAACTTAAATTTTTAACAGCTTTAGGGGGGGGGGGGGTGGGCGGTTGTGGTTAGGACCGCCCGGTTTCAAGTCTGCTGCCAGAACGATTTTAATGAACAAATTCTACTGAAACCCCGGAGAGAAACAAATTTCTTTTTCGATTTTCCACGTTTTCCCTAGCATCCAATTTCTTGGCTGTTGTACGGGAATATCCATGAATGACGTAGCTTTTTTTAGGTTTTTTTGATTCCCCCCTCCCCCATCGTAGCATTTCGTCACAAAGTCAAGACCCCCTCTAGATAATTACGTAGCATTACAACACCCCCCCCCCTCCCTCTCTTGATATTTTTCTGCCTGTTTTTATTATCAAAAACACATGAATGAACAAGAAAAAACATAAAATGATAAAAATAACCCTAAACAGACATAACAGGGATAAAATAGAACAATTGAAAAAAAAACACTTATTTTCTTAGTTTAATATTCGCTACGTAGCTTGGCTTGACCCCCTACCCTCCACCTCGTCACATTTCGTCACAAAACTGCAAACCTCCTCCTCCTCCCTCAGATGCTACGTCATTTATGAATGTTCCCTAACATGGAGATTAGGGTGCCAATCATTGTATGAAAAAAGTGACCAGAAAATTTCAAAAAGAAACCCTATACAAAATGTTCACCTGCTCGAAAAAACACCCTGTGCAAAATTTCAGCTCAATCGGACTTAATATGAAATGGCGCAAAGCGATTGAAGTTTGGCCTTTTTGAAAACCGAAAAATCACCTAAGGGGGGGGGGGGTGTACGTGAAATTTCGGTTTTCAAAAAAAATTTTTGATGCCAAATGACTTAAAATCGCGTGAAACGTCGAGAATTGGTGTCATCTGAAAAAAAATTCTTGTGAAAATCGACTCTCTGGGACTTAGTCGTTTTTTAATTATGGAAGGCGGAGTTTAAAACATTTAGAATTTATTTAATGAATTTGATCGCTAGTCTCTCGAAATAGCCTGTATAATGATATACATTATAACTAGCATAGAATACATTATGTTTCATTAGGGTGGTTCATTTATTCGACATAGGGTGGTTCGCGGAAAATGTTGAATGCTTTCATGTCATTGGCAAAATCACACACGGGAGGTACATGGAATTTGAATATTTGAAAAATGTTTTCGATTCAAAATGTTTTAAAAGTACATGAAACGTTGGAAACTGATGGAATATGTTTCTTATTTTGTTTGAAAAATCTACTCTCTAGGACCAAGTGTCCTCGTTCTTTCGGATGTTGTGCCAGGTTATTTATTCTTTTTATTTACCACAATAATGTCCTTTGCCAACACTTGATCGAACGCACAGACTGTATCGATGTTATTCGGTGATAATGAGAGTATAGGGATCTCAATCAGATACGCAACACAATTGATTCGTTGTTTCTGGGTTTGCGTCGTTTTGGCAGTTTGACCATACATTTTCTGTCAAGTTTACATCATCAGAACGTGAACGTGCCCATTGAATGAAACTTTGCATAGACGATTTTATAGGCAAAAGATGCCATTTTGTGCTATTAGTTTAATTTTCGGAAACACAACGCATTTTTGAAAAACTATTGAAAAATGCGTTTTCGAATAGGTATTGATGATTACAAAAATTTTTAGAGCCAACACGGTTCGTTTAAGCGATGTGACGTCTTCGGCAAAGTTGTAGATAATAGTTTTGCCTTTCAAAAAAAAAATATACACTCTAAAAACAAATTATTAATTTTTTAAAGAAAATGAAAAGGAAGTTAAAAATTAATTATCCAAAACAGCCTATTTAAAAAAAACTGATTTTTTCATAAGAAATACGATAGATTACCTGAACTCATGGAGAAAACAGTAAAAAACGTTTTAATTTTTTTCAATTAATTTTTTTTTCACAGGGCACATTTTTTTGGAAGAACAAAGTTATTATTTACAACATTGCCAGATACACTATGCCAATCAAATAAAACGTTTTGACTTAAAAAATATTCTTAACTCCTCATGGAGTGCTCTATTGGAAATTAGTGTCTTCGGCAAAGTTGTAAATAATATTTTGTCCTTCCAAAAGAAAAATGCCATTAAAAAAAATTTAAAATAGATTTAAAAAATCAAAGAAATAGTTTTAGGTTTCCGTTATACTCTACTATTTCTAGTAGAGTACAACGGAAACCGATAATTATTTCTTTGATTTCTTAAATCACTCTGCTAAGACGCTCGGTATAGATTTTCTAAATATATTTAAAAAAAAAAAATTTTTTCAAAAAATGATAACTTTGTTTTCTTAATTTCTAAATGATCGGACTGGTTTCTTTGTTTTGGATATATATTGCGAGTTTTATGAAAAAAAAAATCAGATTTTTTAAAAATAAGCTCTTTTGAATAATTAATTTTTAATTTTTCTTCTAATTCTTTTTTTTGAATAAATAATTTTTTTAAGTGTATATTTTTAGGAAGACAGAATAATTAGCTACAACTGTGTCGAAGACGTCACACCAATCAAACGAACCGAAGAGTTTTTTTTTTATTTTATACTCAATTTTCACAATATTATGAACCACCCTATGCCGAATAAATGAACCACCCTAATGAAACATAATGTATTCGATGCTAGTTATAATGTATATTATTATACAGGCTATT